>NW_026695242.1:24062500-24596575 GCF_021218885.2 Marmota monax | reverse complement strand
AAATCTAGCAAGGTCCCTGGCTCTGGGCAGTATGCACATTCATGATTCCTCCTATGCCCCTTGCTTACGTGACACTGCCCAGATCCTGCCTGTGTCTGTCCTGAAGGTCCAGTTAGAGGCTCAGAACCAGCCCAAGGACTCCCTTGCAAGAAAGCATTCCTGGCAGATAAGTATTTGCAAAACACAGCCACTTTCAGGTGCATCATCTGCTCAGTGGCTTACTCCATCAAGGAGCTTCCTTCATCTCTGGACCTAGCTGTCCTGGAAGCATGATCCAAAAAGAGATCTATGCTATTTTCTTGCAAAGCCTGATTCAAGTGCTCTTCTTTGTTTTGGTTTTATTGCTTTTCATCCTTATTTTTTAATGTTATAAATGTAGATGATACATATTTAAACAGGATGCATATAAGGTTAACAACAACAAAAAAAGGTATCCTTACATCACTTTCTCACTTTCACAGAAGCAATAATGGTACCAGTTCCAGAAATGTTCATTGCATCTATAAGTACATCTCTGCACACATACATCCCCTCATTTTCAATAAATAGCACTGTGTACACCCTTGTGCTCTTGGTTCTTGTCACCTTATATCTTAGAGATTGTCTTACCTCAGGGACATAAAGTTTTTCTCATTCTTCTTAGCAGTTATACAATATTCTGTTATAAAATGTATCATAACTTTTTTCTATGTTTTACTTACTTTATGTTGCATTTTTAAATTTTTATTTATTCTGATTTGTTATATATGAGAGCAGAATGCAATTCAATTCATATTATACAAATAGAGCACAAATTTTTATGTCTCTGGTTGTATGCCAAATAGTCACACCATTTGTGTTTTCATACATGTACTTATAGTAAGTCTGTCTGTGTCATTCCACCATCTTTCCTACCTCTGTGCCCCTCTGAAAAACCAGCTTCTACCTCAGAGCAAAGCCTGTCCAAGTAAGGGACATGACCTTTGTCCTTGGAAAGACCCACTGAGCACTCCTAGGCACATTCCCACCCTGCTAAGTTGTTTATCTTCAAATAACAGGAGAGATCTGCTAGACCAGGTGTCCCTGACTCAGTCAGGCTTTATGGGACCCATAGCAATTGCTAGCAGCCACCAATCAGCATGAGACAGGGAAATACCTGGGATGCCAGATGACCCTCCCAGTAGTTTATGGTGTTTGAAAACCATGTAGTTCATCAAGAACACCCCTCTTGGCGAAAACCAATCAGTTCAAATGAATCCCCCTCTTGCAGTAACCAATCACCCCTACCCAACTTGTTCCCTCCAGTGAATGTACTAATCATGTTTTATAGTTGTTATTTCATTTTCCCGTGGTGTGTGGTGATTTGCTAAGAGATGCTATGATGTATGTGAGGGTCCCTGCCTTCTCCAAAGAATGTATATAACTGTTGCACACCCTGGGCTCCCGGCCTCTCAGAGTCACCAGTTGCTGTGTGCACGGGGAGGACTGAGCTAGCTCACAATGGACACCTCTTTGCTGCTTACATCGATCTTGGTCTCTGGTGATCTTTGGGGGTTCCCGAATTCTAGCATAACATATGGGGGCTCTTCCGGGTTCTCCTTAACAAGCCTACCTAAACATCCTGATCGACAAGTGATGCAAACCTAGCCGGTAAGTAAAGGCATCGCCGATCTGTAATTTCTGTACTCTTTTTGCCTGCAAGTTCTAGTTTTGTCTTGTGTGGTCGGCAAAAGGTCCAGGTGGATGCACCAAAGGGCAGGCAACAGGGTTTGTGGGAGACGTCCCCAGCCCCTTTCTTGCTTCTGAGTGGATTGCCTTTAGTAAAATATTTTGTGAAATATTTGGTAAAGTATTTTGTAGCTGATAGATCCGCGGTCCGCCTCTGCTTTTAGTTTCTGGGTAGCAAGCAACACCGCGCTGCGAATTCTGTGGCCGCGCTGTGAATTTTGTTTTATGTATGTTTGTTTCTATTATCCTGTCTGTCTCCACCCCTACACCCTGGCGAGGGAGCCTATCTCCCTATCTGGGGTTGTCAGAACCAATCTGTGGGGGATGCTCCCCCAATCTGTTTGTCTGAAGGGAAGGCCCCATTTGGCTTGGGGCCAGCACCTACTTTTTTTTTTTTTTTTTTTTTTTTTTTTTTTTGACAATCTGAACAGGGAATCTGTGTCTTTGTGTGTCTTTTTGTCTGTCTCTGTTAAGTGTGATGGCATTGTTTTACTTTGGACAGATGCAGAGTCCCAAGTTCCTGTCTGCCTTAGATGTGTGAAGGTAACTTTTGTAAATTTTAGCCTAAAAATGACTTTTTGTAAGGGACCAAAAGTCAATAGAACTGCCAGCTTTTCTGTTCTCAGCTTTTACACCCCTTTTATCTGTGTTTTAAAGAACTTTGATAAACTTTACTCCCCTTTGTTAAATGGGATTAGGGAAGCAACATTTTCTTTTCTTCCCATAGTTGGCTTGAGTGCACTCACTGCAGAGGGAAATGCCTGCTGGGGGTCTAAGAACTTTGAAATCTCCCTTTTTCTTTGTCTCAAAACCCTGTCCTCATTATTAAATTGGCATTAATTGGCTTCTAGGACAGGAACTGAACTTTCAGTCACAAATTTTGTCATCCCAGAGGGGACTTTAGAGGAGTCCCCACTCTTCCTTCTTGGGGAAGCCTAGCACTAGAAACAACTGCAAGCAGAGGATTAACTTTTTGAGAGCTGACTACTGGAAAGTTAGGAGATATGCCAGCATGCCTGGGATCAGACCTAACCAAAGGAGCTAATCATATAAGTAAAAGGATGTACTGAGGGACTCTCAGCATCTGACAAAGCCCCTTTTGCTTCGAGGAACCTACCTCATTTCTTCCCTGCACTGTAAGGATTGCTCCATCTCTGTCTACTTAAAAAGAAGGGGACCCTGAATGCAGTAAAGTCACCACACTGAGACCCTTGATTTTGCACTTCTGGTTGCCCTTATGTGAGAACATCTTGTCCCCTCATGTGGAAATCTATGGTGCTGCTGATGTAGGAGTCATAATGGGAGTTAGAAACCTGGGGAGATTTTTCTCTTATCTGGTCTGCTTTAAAGGTTATTATAGATTGTTTCTTGAGGATGATCTTGGCTGAATGTGTATCTAAAAGATGATTTTTTTATTGTAACAATCTGGTATCTGAATGGGTTTTTGAAGCATTGCACAATTTTGCAGTTAAAAGTTGGGTTTAGGTAATTGTTTAGTTTATGATTTCAGACAATTTATGCCAGAGAACTTAAATACTTAGGATGGAAAATTAAAGAACTCTACTTCCAAGGTGGCAAGTAACTCCCAATCATTTAGTTTTATTTTTTCATCAATTTTTGAACTGGGTAGCCTGGGAAGATTTCATTAGTTGTACCAGTGCATTAATTTGGGCAAGGATAATAAATTATGATATGGTATCTGTTCCCCTCAGTGTGTAGGATTTAGGAAAGGAAAGTATTGGATTGGGACGTTGGTCTGGCTTATTGAAATGACAGTGAATAGCAACAGTCTTGGGAATTTTTAAAGCTTAATTTTGGATATACATGGTAGTGTGTGGTTTTCTTTTGGAATTTTTTTTTTTCAGGTGATTTAATGTAACTTAATACTACTTTAGGAACTTCAAAACAAAGGAAGTGACTTAATGATCCTGAAGGAATTTCTTCTGATGGTAGCTTTTATATTATCAAGTAAGATCCCATTTTCAGTTTTGTGTGAGCAAGTTTTTCTAGTGTAGGAAGATATAAAAGAGTGAGATTTTGTGAACTGTATCTTAAACTTGTTTCATAATTTTCAACATCCAAACCTGAAAATTGTTACTTATGATTAAAATGCCTTAGGCATGAGGCTTCTGCTCAGAATTCCAGTTTTTCCTGCTACTTCCAGACCTCAGCCAGGACTTAATTTGAAATGCAAATAGAAGAAGCCTGCGAACTCAGTAGGAGACTGATCTGAGGGGGGGGGGGAGAAGTAAAAGTGAATTTTTACCTGAACTCAAACTAGACTAAACCAAAAAGTAAATTGTATGGCATTTACTAATTACTGTCTGGTCATTTTTTCTAGGACTCTTGCTTTATCTTAGATTCTGTATTTTTTTTTGAGCTCATGATTTTGATCCTACAGACTAGATTAATGTTTTTCTGATCAGTTCTATTTTCGATCAACTGTGTTTTGTTTTTTTTTTAAACATTGCAATGGAGATTTCACCTGAGAAAAGCTACAAGGCCTTTACTATTGTGTTATGTGTGCACACTTGTGTTATGTGTTGTATGTCTGTATGGGTGTATGTCCATATGTAATACACAGGATATGAAGATTGTCAGATATATGAAGAGCGCTCATGAAAAATTAAAAAAAAAATGATCCAAATATCTTTGATTCTCATGATTTAAATGGTTCAATTTAAATTGGGTAAACAGATAAAAGTAAAGATGTCTTTAAAATTAAGCTTATAAGTTTTTCCTAGGTTATAAAAAAACTAATAAAATGTTGATGTCTATGAAATACTCTTCCTAAATTCAGATATTTACAAGGATTGTTTCAAAATGTGAACAGAAAAAGAGGTTAACAGATGGAAAAGAGAAATTAGAAGGTTCTAGGTATGGATTTAACAGAGGGAAAATGTGTTTCTGGCTAAGAGAGTCTATGTGATTAAGTAAATAAGAGGGTTTTAGTAAGTGATAAAGAAAGTCTGTGTAAGTTGGTTATATGTGTAAGTTTTTTGAGTAAGTAATCTTAAAAAAATTAAAAATTATACAACTATGGTTAAACAACAACTGTTATTTTGCAATATTGTAATATGTTATTTCTTTAAGAACTAAATTTGGTTAATATAAAAACATCAATGTAATTGTGGTGCTATTAATGTGTTCATATCTTCCAGGTATACAAGACTGTAAGGTAAAAGCTTTAAAAGAGCATTATATCAAGCTGGTGGTCTAAAGTTGTATGGTAATTTTAGGCTTAAAAGAAAAACATGTTGGAGATTTATTTATATCATTTGTGTTCTATAACTGGACTTGTCATCAATAAGATATGTAAAGTTCTATGTTACTTTTTACACTGAGATACAATTTAAATGTATTTTTAAGTTAATGAGAGCCTAATCTGTGTAAATGTTGATATTGTAAAACACAAAAGTACTTTGCTACTTTTCTACAAAACGTTAAAAGTTTCAGCCTTTCTTTAATTCATGTTTTAGATGTGATATTATATTTTGTTAGCTAACATTTATGTAAACTTGAGCAACAATTTATGTAGGCTTTATAAAATGATGTTTAAGAAGCAAAGATCAGCTTCAGAACTATAGTACTTAAGATTTATGAAGAGCCCCGCCTTACCTGAGATAAAGCTCTGTGTTCCATCTCACAACATGTAAAAATGACTACAAAATAAGTAGGCCAGATTTCAGTACATTTAAAGTTGTGTCCAAAAGTTGTTTTTTGTCAAGATTACTAGGATCTCAAACAGGGGTTATAATGTATAACTCTGCCAAAATTCAAGGTAGCTATTACATGAACTAAATATGTTTTTACTCTTGTTAATTTTATTTTGCAGTTTTTCTTATAAATGGTCTAAAGATTGCCTGTTAATGTTTTGCAGAGGTACTGATTTAAGAACACAAAACCTGGGTTGATTTAAGATAATGAGTTATCACCTACAGGATAGAGAGATAGACATTAAAGCCCAGTACTCTTAATACAAGGCTGTTGAAATTTATTTGCTGGATGTTTAAGATTAAGTTTTAAAATTAAAATTAAATTAAAAGGGCCAAGAAAACTAATATTTGGCTCTTGCCCTCTGAGTCAGCCTGAATTCAGGGAACAGGGGACATCTCTAAAGAGCTTTGCTACTCTGGGCCACATAATCTCCCAATCAGGGAGATTAATGAGACCACTGGAGAACAGAAAGCCAATCAGTGCATTTGCTATGAAGAGGAGTGCCGCGTCCGGCCAAGGGAGCCGAGTCCGGCGAGGGACGGCAAGGTTAAAAGACACACAGGACACCAAGGTTCTTCATCCAGGAGTCAATACTCTTTATTGCTAACACACCTTTTTTTATACCCCAAGCAGCAGAAGTGGAAAACTACCCAAAAGCAGGAGGGAGGGGGGAGAAATTTAGTTTCAACATCTATTATTGTCAGGTACCGAAACCTCCCTTAACAAGAAGTCCATCAGACCAGAAAAGGTCAAGGCATTCCCGTGGGACACATATGTCTCAGACGGACAAGCAGGAACAGAAAAACCGCAAGTTCGCCATGGCCTTGTGAGCTGGCCACACTGGCATGCAGAACAAACTAGTGGAGGTAGGGCTCCAGGGGCCAGGGTGGACCTGCTGCCAACAAGTCCCCCTCTTTTGTTTTTTGCATGCCAGTGGGAATCAAGTAGCCCCTGTCTTATGTCGTTCACAGCCCTTGCGATGCTTACCCGTCTCTGGGAAGGCCCCGATTACCTGGCTTAGGTCGCACAGCAAGCGTGAAAGTTGCCCGTCACTGGGTACTACAAGATCAGCTCAAGGTGTTATGACCTATCAAGACATTATTGCGGTGAACGCTTAACCGTCTCCACCTACGGGACCCACGACCGTCACCGCCGAATGGCAGATGTGATTGGACCGAGAGATTAGACAGCAAAGATCCTAGTACAGGAAGGCAAGAGGGAGAGGTATGCATAGAGAAAAGATATGGCAGGAGTTCTTCTTTTAAGGAGGACACTCATCTTCGGATAGGTCTGAAGTATATCTCAGAGGGGCGATCATCCATCTTCAAGCGTTGATAGTGAACCTGTATCGGCTTAGAGGCTAAGATATTAATTTGATCCTTAATGAATTGTACTATCTTATTTACAATGCAGGGTCCTATTGCCACTACTAGAAGGAGGCCTAACAATGGCCCCAATAAGGGAAGAAGATAAGGCAAAAATCCATTAAGTCCAGTCCAGAGAGGGTTCTCAAATAATTCCCTCCTCCTTTTTTCTAGGTCTTCTTGGAGTTGTTTAATTTTTGTGCGAACTATGCCAGACTTGTTAGCATAAAAACAGCACCTCTCCCCAAGGGCTAAACAAATTCCCCCTTGATTGGCAGTAAGCAAGTCTAAACCCCTCCTGTTCTGAAGAACTACTTCTGCTAGAGAGTCTATCTGGTCTTGTAAGTCTTTAATGGTTCCCGACAGGGTTTGCACATCATCTATAAGCTGTTGAGATAGGCGGCGGTAAGAATGTATAGCCGTACCCAATCCCGCCGTGCCTGTACCCACAGCAGCGGTTATTCCAAGGCCAACAAGGAGTGGTAAGGCCTGCACAGCTCTCTTGTGTCTTCTAACTAAGATGTCTAGGCTAGGAATGGGTAGGGGTTCATCTCCTGAGATAATCGTGATATCAGGAAGCAGTAATGCGAGAACGCAACCACCAGTCCAATTTGCTGGGAGCCTGGGAAAAGCTAAATTTCCACCACACATAAAAACTGTACCATTAGGGGGACAAATGGGCGGAGTAGGTGAGGAGTAATTCTTTACTAATGAGCAGTTTCCAAAGGAAGAGACTCCAACATCAACATCATAGGTATTATTTTGCATCATGCCCAGAAGGCATGACATAAAACCACCTAGAGGCTGCACCTTAAAGGGCAGCCCAGATTGACATGTGTTGTCATCATCAATGGTATAATTGATGGGAACCGCCAATGGCATGACTGCACCTGCCGTCATGCAGAGCCAGCAATCACCAGCAAGGGTAGGGTTGGAACTGTTAAGTAAAGAAAAGGTAGTTTCTAGAATATCTAGTGTATTGGCATCTAAATCAGGAAACTGGGATTTGGGCAATATCAAGGGGTGGTATGTAGGCTTAGGGATCTCCGGCTTTAAAAGCTTAATCACCTGAAGGTGTTTGATAGCATCAGTGGGTCCCCCTCCATCAGAGACTCCGACGGGGGCCTGCATGGGCCAGCAGGAAGGTTTACCCATGACGCCCTCACATCCCGCCTCCATTAACCGAGTCGTGATGTCTTCCCCTCCCCGGTCACCAAGAAAAGGAATATAATTATAAGTGGTCCCCCATTCTCCGCGGGTGTTAGTTAGGATGGCCTCAAAATACTGTTTTCCTTGATTATTAACACAAATTGAGGCTGATGTATAACAGGAGATGTGCATTGCCGGGGTGTAATGACAAGTGGCGGGACAGCTTCCAAGAGTCTCGGTCGGATTAGGGACAACAAGTCCGGGCTTATTAACACATACCCATTTTGGTTGCTTAAATCCTCCGATGTTTTCATTGAGTTCAGCCGCCATGTAGGCTACTTTAGTCCCACAATCAATGCTCTGGATATAACCAGAGGGGGCCGAGTGCCAGGGCCCTCCCTTACACTTGAAAGGGGCTCCAAAAAGATATTCATGAATATTCCCAGGTGGGGGGTCAAGCCCTCCTTCAGCAAACCTGTCCAGAAGGAATGCCACAAGCGGGGTCCAGCTCATGAGGTGTGTCTCGGCACTCACTTGAAGGGGTGAGAACAACAGCGGCAGGATCAGCCATCTTGGGAACTTCATTTTGTCTTGAATTTTCATTCACCAGTCTGGTGCAGTGCTCCGGGATCCAAATGGGCTTCTCAGTTCCTGGGGGAAAAACACATACAGCTCCCCTCACTCTAGCTAAGAGTGGAGCCGGGGGGTGCCACTTTCCGGTGGATAAATCTTTCCACCTTATTTGAGCATCTTGTACAGTGGGAGGGGAGAAGCGGCATTGTGCAGCCGTGCGCCCTCCAGTGTCAGTGAGTAAAAAATTTAAAGTAAATAAGGTTATGCTTAGAAGAGCTTGTGGTCCCTGACAATTCCGGTATATCTCCCCCTCTTTTGTTTTTTGTAAATAAGTTTTTAAATGTTGATGGGCTCATTCCACGATAGCTTGTCCCTGTGGATTATAAGGGATTCCAGTCTTATGATTAATTTTCCATTGGGTGCAAAACCGTTGAACCGCCTGGCTTACATATGCAGGACCATTATCGGTTTTGAGGCATCGTGGGGTGCCCATGGAGGAAAAGGCTTTTAGAAGATGACTGATTACGTCCTTAGCCTTCTCTCCAGTATGTAAGGTGGCAAAAATGAAGCCAGAATATGTGTCAGTGGAAACATGTATAAAGGAGAGCTTACCAAAGCTAGGGAAGTGTGTAACATCAGTTTGCCAGACATCATTAGGTTGTAATCCTCTTGGATTAACTCCAAGGGAAGGAGAATGAATAAATGGTGCACAGGTTGGACATAATGAGACAATTTGTAAAGCCTGGTCTCGTGAACATCCTGTGTGGAAGCGTAAAGACTGTGCATTTAAATGAAATTTGTTATGGAATTGTAAGGCCTTATCATATTCGGTCGTCACACAGGAAAGGCCAACAGCATGAGTAGCAGCGTCTGCTTTTGCGTTGCCCTCTGACAAAGGTCCAGGGAGCCCTGAATGGCTTCGGATGTGGCCGATGTATAGAGGATCTCGTCTAGCCCAAATGAGAAGCTGTACTACCTGTAGTTGTCCTGTGATGGTGGATTGCTTTCCAATATATGATGCTGTTTCTATGACTAGAGCCAGATTGGCTACATACAAGCTGTCAGTATATACATTAAGAGGAATAGAACTATAGACTTTGAGAGCTATGATTAAAGCTTCAACTTCCGCCTTTTGGGCCGACTGACCTGACACAGGTTGTCGGAGAATTTGAGATCCATCAAAAACGACCGCAAATCCATTTTTGGCCCCATCTGTATATACAGTTTGGGCCTTTGGAATAGGTTTCCTTTTCATAATCTTTGGGAAGATAATGGGACACCTTTTAAAGCCCTCCAAAAGTCTATGTTTAGGGAAGTGATTATCAATCTGACCCTTGAAGCTGCACAGGAAAAGACACCAAAGGTCATATTCTTGTTGTAACTTGTGTATCATATCTTGAGTGTAAGGTTGAATAAGTATGTCAAAGGTTTTTCCAAACAATGCATCACCCAAATATTTAGCCTTCCAAATTAAGTTAATAACTAGCTCATAAAAGGGAGTCAATACCCGGGGGTTAGAAGCCGGCAAGTGGACCCAATAAATGGGACCCGTTTGCCAGAACACTCCCGTGGGAGTAATTTTAGAAGATAGAACTATAAATGACAAGGGCAGAGAATAATCTATCTGCGTAATCTGCATGTCCTGCAGAGCCTCTTCTATTAGCCTCAGTGCTCGTAAGGCTTCTGGTGTAGGTACTCTACACAATGTAGGAAAAGGATCTCCTCACAAGAGGTCATATAGGGGTTTGAGCTCTCCAGTTGGAATATGAAAGGATGGGCGCAGCCACTGTATTTCTCCGAGGAATGTCTGCCACTGATGCAAAGTTTTGAGCTGATTTATCTGGAACTGGGGTCTCTGGGGAAAGATTCCTATGTTATTAATGATGTATCCCAAATAATTGTAAGGGTGTTGAAACTGCACCTTTTCGGGTGCTATGACCAGCCCTGCCCCTTTTAGAAGGGATTGGAGGACTTCATAAGATTGAAGAAGCCTTTCTTTCTTGGGCCCTGCCAGTAAGATGTCATCCATATAATGAATGAGGTAGAGCTGTGGGAACTGCTGTCGAAAGGGTCGTAAAACCTCAGCTACAAAATATTGGCACATTGTAGGACTATTAGTCATCCCTTGAGGTAGGACGGTCCATTCATACCATTGGTAAGGTTCCCTAAAGTTTGTGGAAGGCAAGGAGAAAGCAAAACGCTTTCGGTCTCGTGGGTCTAAGGGGATAGAGAAGAAACAATCTTTTAAATCTATAACAATAAGATGCCAATCCTTTGGGATCGCAGTAGGAAAGGGTAGCCCTGGTTGTAAGGGTCCCATGGGTTGCATAGTTTTATTGATAGCCCGTAGGTCCTGAAGAAGTCTCCGCTTCCCAGACCCCTTTTGTATAACAAAAATAGGGGTATTCCAAGGGGAGGTAGAGGGCACCACGTGTCCTAACTCAAGCTGGTCTTGAACTAATAGGGAAGCGGCCTGTAATTTGTCCTTAGTTAGGGGCCACTGTTCTACCCACACAGGGTCATCTGATAACCAAGTATTGGACAGTGGAGGTGGCCGCACTTCAGTGGCCCCTAGGATAAATTTCCCAGTCCTCTCCAGTCTCTTCCCCGCTGGGTAACCTGTTCTGCTGGATCCACGGGTGATATTCTGCCCTCAAGTCTCTTTCCTAGTCCCCTTTCAGGGATCCACCCCATGTCTAGCATTGCATCATTAACAAAGTCATTATTTCCTTTCAAAGTCTGGGTAGTGAGAATAGCCCCCATTTGATGAAGCAAGTCCCTCCCCCAAAGATTCGTGGGGAGTCCAGTCACCACATAAGGCTGGAAATGGCCACTATGTCCTTCGCCATCTCTCCATTTTAAAAAGGAGGCACTTTTTTTTGGTCGGGTCTGTCCTATCCCCTGTAATATGGCCGAGGGACTCTGGAGGGGCCAGGCAGGTGGCCATTGTTTTTCAGAAATGACAGAGACATCTGCCCCCGTATCTAGTATTCCCTTGAAAGCCTTGTCCTGTATCTCAATGGTCAGGTTGGGACGCGAATCCAAATGAGCTACCCAAAAGGCCTGGGGAGTTCCAGTGAAGCCAAAGCTGCCGTCGCCCCGGGACCCACGGAGGGTGTGCCCAGGAATGGAAGCTAAGGGTAGCAGCAGCAATTGAGCTATACGCTCCCCGGGGGGAAGAATAACAATTCCTTGGGTAGCTTCTACTACTATTTTTATTTCTCCCTGATAATCAGCATCAACAACCCCCGTAAGAATCGTCAAGCCCCACTGAGTTGCGCTACCTCGTCCCAACACTAGTCTCACCGTCCCCTCTGGCAGGGGTCCAAAAACCCCAGTAGGCAGCGTCTGAGGTCCCATTTGGGGAGTTAATACCGCTCGGGAGGTGGAACTGAGTTCCAGTCCTGCGCTTCCTGGTGTTCCCCTGGGGAGTTCCCAGATAGAAAGGGGTTGGTCAGTGGGAGGCGGCGGAGACGCCCACTCCCTGGGGCACTGTTCTGTCCCTGCACTGCCCCGTACACTTTGGCTTCCGGGGCCTGGGGCGGGCCCCTGCTCCCATTTCCCGAAGGTATTGGGTTACCCTGGATGTCAAATTTTGACCTGCACTCACTGCTACAATGATTTCCTTTATGACATCTAGGACAAATTTCAGGCATCCCTCTGCCAGCACCCTCGCTCCTTTCCGGGCAGTTTCTCCTTATATGTCCCTCTTTTCCACACTTAAAACACCCCTTAGAGCAGGTTCCCCTGTTATCAGCTTTTTGCATTCCAGTCTTAAGGGCAGCAGCCAAAACCTGACCAGTAATATGAGGCCCATCTATATGTTTGCATGCTCGAATCATGTCATCTATACTTTTGGCCCTGGAGGACTTAATAGCATTTTGGCAGTAAGTGTTAGCATTTTCCTATGCCAGTTGTCTAATAAGTGGCATAGCCTGTTCCAGATTAGGGAATATTTTTCCAGCAGCCTGCATTAGGCGGGCTTTAAAGTCCGAATAAGGTTCAGAGGGTCCTTGAGAGATCTTGGAAATTTTTGCTTCAGTCTTAGAAACGGGCAGGGCTTTCCAGGCATGAACTGCAGCTGAGGCTATTTGAGCATAAACACCTGGGTCGTAATTAATTTGTTGGCCTATGGTGGCATACTGCCCAGTTCCTGTCAACATTACAGCATTTCGCCGTTGATGGCCCGCATTCAGGTTAATCTGAGCCAGCTCGCGGCACCTTTCATGATATTCACTTTTCCACAATAAGAAATCCCCTCCAGATAACACAGCCCTGCAAAGTTGCTGCCAATCATTGGGTATCAGTTGACTGGCTGAGAAGGACTCGAAGAGGGTCAATGTGAAAGGGGCATGAGGTCCATAATTAATGACCGCCTCCTTAAGCTGTTTTATGTCCTTGAAGGCTAGGGGGACATGGGCTCTGGCCGGCTGTCCATCAGCATCGGCGTTTTCAATCATTGGAAAAACCTAAGCCGCTCTGGAACCCCAGTGGACCCCCGCCCGTCTAGTAGGGGCGTCCTCATTCCAATCAGGATTATAGGGAGGAGGTGCGGCAATTGAGGGGGCCCTAGGCGCCCTCACATTTGCCCTTTTAAGGCGATGTTCTAGTTCCTCTATCTCCCTTTCTAATCCCTCCTCTTCCTCAGATAGAGAACTGAGGTCCTCAGGATCCTTTTTGGGCTTAGAAATCTGGAGGCATTTCCTACCCTCCGAGCCTGAGTCCTCAAGGGGACCCTCATCCTTTAAGGATTCTGCCATTTGCTCTTCCTGCACCTGATTAAGGGCCTGTTCACATTCAGCAAGCTGATCCTTGATCTTTACTTTATCTGTTAATACAGCATCCTTTACCAACCTCCATAAGGAAAAGGTGGCAACTGGGACACTGTCCGAGCCCTGGTCCCTCAATAATTTCTGAAGGTCATGCCTCACCAGGTCCCAGTCACTATTATTAAGAAATCCTCCTGTCAGAAACCAAGGACAAGCCTGGGCAATAATTTCAACGAATTCGGTTGCAGTCTTAGTTTTTATTCCTGTTCCTTGTGTATTTAACAGCTCTTTCAGTTCGTTGGCCAGACGAACCTTCGCTGTTGAGTTACCCATGGTACGTACCCTGTCTCTTTAAATTATCTTTAAACCAATCCTCCCCCTTCTTTCTTAGAAGGTCAGCCCCGTCCGCTTACCCCTGCTTTCCGGATCTCGGTGGGAACCTCCAATTGCCGCGTCCGGCCAAGGGAGCCGAGTCCGGCGAGGGACGGCAAGGTTAAAAGACACACAGGACACCAAGGTTCTTCATCCAGGAGTCAATACTCTTTATTGCTAACACACCTTTTTTTATACCCCAAGCAGCAGAAGTGGAAAACTACCCAAAAGCAGGAGGGAGGGGGGAGAAATTTAGTTTCAACATCTATTATTGTCAGGTACCGAAACCTCCCTTAACAAGAAGTCCATCAGACCAGAAAAGGTCAAGGCATTCCCGTGGGACACATATGTCTCAGACGGACAAGCAGGAACAGAAAAACCGCAAGTTCGCCATGGCCTTGTGAGCTGGCCACACTGGCATGCAGAACAAACTAGTGGAGGTAGGGCTCCAGGGGCCAGGGTGGACCTGCTGCCAACAGAGGAGGATCATCAGAGAAGGGAGACATCCCTGATGCTTTCAAGGGAAGGCACATGGTCAAGCAAGGCCTGGACCCACCCTAGCGCAAATGGCACTAGCAGAACTGAGAAGCTGCTATAAAGTTCCCCCAGGACTCCCATGGAACTCAGCTGACTGTCAACAACAGATAGAAACAAAAGTCAGTTTGACTACTTCATCTTAAACACTTAGCAAAGACAGTTAAAACCAAAACACAGCTATTCCTGGGCATTTTAAGTAATAATAATAGTTAAATATAACTTCCAAGAATAAGTAAATTGGAGGCTACAAAAGAGATTCTTAGGCAGGAATGCCTGATAACTATCAAAAGGAACTGCCAGAGTAGTTTTTAGTTTAAAGCCTACAGCTATTTCTAACCTACACAGTAGGCTTAGTGTTTGCTAGTATGATTATCCAGCCCTAAGTAACAGAATTAAAGGTTTCTCTATTAGACACAGAAGTCATACTAATCAAAGGATTTTGCAAGATCAGATGACATTAAATTATTAAACTGTATCTTAAGGGGAAGGACATCTGTAACCCTAAATGTTAAATGTTATATTTACAGTCCTGATAACCGGGGATGTTAAAGCCTGGTGAGGGAACTTCTGTACAGTGACATGTTCCAGCTGCTGCAACACTTATTCAGTACTCATGGTTTTTGTTTCTCTCATAGAAGCACCCATCCCCAGATGACAACCTGTTTTTCCCCAACCAGACTTCAAACCGAACTGATTTCTAAAAGGGAACTCATGACCCCCACGTCGTCATCCCCCATATCTTCCCCCATGTCGTCGAGCCCCCTCATGTTCAACACCCCTTTTCAGCTCTGAAGCAGCCAGAATGAGCCGTCACCCCTTATCCTTACAACAATAAAGAGTTCCTAAAATTAGGGGGGAATGAAGCCAAAAATAGATAGTGTAGATAGGTAAATCGAGTCAGGTTGGATCTAGGAGGCCAATTTTGAGTGAGTCTGGGAAGTTGAAGACTGTGCCCTGAGGATTACTGTTTACCAAGATGTAGAGCCTACCCAAATAGGCCCCCAACTGAGGGAACCATGATTGGTTCCCAAATTTCCAGACAAAAGGGGGAATGAAAAATCAGCCTCTACCTCAGAGCAAAACCTGTCCAAGGAAGGGACATGACCTTTGTCCTTGGAAAGACCCACAGAGCACTCCTGGGCACATTCTCACCCTGCTAAGTTGTTTATCTACAAATAACAGGAGAGATCTGCTGCTTCAGGTGTCCCTGACTCAGTCAGGCTAGGTGGGGACCCTTAGCAACCCGCTAGCAGCCACCAATCAGCATGAGACAGGGAAATACCTGGGATGCAAGATGACCCTCCCAGTAGTTTACGGTGTTGGGAAACCATGTAGTTCATCAAGAACACCCCTCTTGGCGAAAACCAATCAGTTCAAATGAATCCCCCTCTTGTAGTAACCAATCATCACTACCCAACTTGTTCCCGTCAGTGAATGTGCTAATCGTGTTTTAGAGTTGTTCTTTGATTTTCCCGCAATGTGTGATGATTTGCCAAGAGATGCTATGATGTTTGTGGGGGTCCCTGCCTTCTCCAAAGAATGTATAAAACTGCTGCAAACCCTGGGCTCGGGGCCTCTCAGCCTCACCAGTTGCTGTGTGCGCACAGAGGACCCAGCTAGCTCGCAATAGACACCTCTTTGCTGCTTACATGGAGCTTGGTCTCTGGTGGCCTTTTGGGGGTCCAGAATTCGAGCATACAAACTCCCTTCTCCTCTCTCCCCTTTTCCCTAGCTAAAGGTCATGTATTTTCCCCATGCTCCCCCCACCCTGTCCCCATTATAAATCATCATCCCTGTATCAGACAATACATTCAGCATTTGGATTTTTAGGGTCGCCTTACTTCACTCAGCATTTTATTCTCCAGCTTCATCCGTTTACTTGCAAATGCGATGATTTTTTCTTCTCCTTTAATGCTGAGTGATATTCCATTGTGTATATATGCCACATTTTCTTCATCCATTCATCTAATGAAGGGTGTATGTAGGTTGGTTCCACAATTTAGCTATTGTGAATTTTGCTGCTGTAAACACTGATGTGGCTGCATCCTTGTAGTATGCTACTTCTGAGTCCTTTGGGCACAAAATGAGGAGTGGGATACCTGGATCCAATGGTGGTTCCATTATGAGTTTTCCAAGGAATCTCCATACTGCTTTCCATATTGGCTGCACCAATTTCCTGTCCCACCAGCAATGCGTGAAGGTGCCTTTCCCCCCCACTTCCTTGTGAAAACTTACTGTTGTTTGTATCCTTAACAGCTGCCATTTTTACTGGAGTGAGATGAAATCTTAGAGTGATTTTTTATTTGCATTTCTCTAATTGCCAGAGATGCTGAACATTTTTTCATATATTTGTGGATTGATTGTATATCGTTTTCTGAGAAACGTCTGTTCAGTTCTTTGGCCCCTTTATTCACTGGGTTATTTGTTTTTTCGGTATTAAGAGTTTTGAGTCCTTTATATACATTTACATATATATATATATATATATATATATATATATATATATATATATATATATACACACATATATATATACACATATATTTATATAGATGAGTGCTCTATCTGATTTGTGTGTGGTAAAAATTTCCTCCTATTCTGTAGGCTCTCTGTTCACCTCACTTATTGTTTCTTTTGCTGCAAAAAAGCTTTTTAGTTGGAATCCATCTGATTTATTAATTCTTGATTTTATTTCTTGCACTATAGCAGTCTTTTAAGGAAGTTGGGGCCTAATCTCACATGACGAAGATTAGGGCCTACTTTTTCTTCTGTTAGACCCAAGGTCTCTGGTTTAATTCCTAGGTCCTAGTTCTACTCTGGATTGAGTTTTGTGCATGGTGAGAGACTGGGGTTTTAATTTCATTTTGTTGCCTATGGATTTCCAGTTTCCCCAGCACCGTTTGTTGAAGAGGCTATCTTTTCTCCAAAGTATGTTTTGGGCACCTTTGTCTGATAGAAGATAATTGTAATTTAGCGGGTTAGTCTCCGTGACCTCTATTCTGTACCATTGGTCTACCAGTCTGTTTATATGCACAAGGGAATGTTACTCAGCAATAAAAGAGAATACCATCATGGCTTTTGCAGGTAAATGGACCGAGATGGAGGAGATGATGCTAAGTGAAGTCAGCCCATCCCAAACAAACGAATGCCAAGTGTTTTCTCTGGGATGGGGAGCATGGGAGGAAGAGATGAACTCTAGATAGGGGAGAGAGGAGTGAGAAGGGAAGGGAGGGGGCAGGGGGTTAGAAATGATGGTGGAATGTGATGGCCATCGTTATCCAAAGTACACGTATGAAAACATGAGTTGGTGTGAATATACTTTATCTACAACCAGAGATGTGAAACTGTGCTCCGTACGTATAATATGAATCGTAATGCCTTCTGCTGTCATATATTAAAAAAATTTAATAATTAAAATAAAATAAAATTGATAGAATACAGAGAATAGTGGTTACCAGAGCCCGGAATGGGCGTAGGGGAGGGAACATGGCAAGAGGATGGTTAATAGGTATGGGGGGTGCCCTTGGATAAGAGAAATGACTTACTATTAGTATTCCACAGCATGGTAGGATAGCTGTGATTGACAACAATATTAAATATTTCAAAATACCTGATTGGGGGTGTATCTCAGTGGTAGAATAGTTGCTGAGTATGTACAAGGCCCTGGATGCAATCCTCAGTACTGGAAGGGGGAAACCTGATAGGGTTTTGAACGTTCCCAATACAAAGGAGTGACACATGTGTGAGTGACATATATGCCAATTACCCTGATCTGATCATTACGCTTGGAACACAAGTATTAAGATGCCACACTGAAAACAACCCAATAAGATCAATGAACCCATTCACACTACGGGGCAAATGGCCAAGTACCCCTTAATGTGTTCTGATGAAAGAGAAACTAAACAAGACTTTGGGAGGAAAGACCTGGGTTCTTGTACGGTAAGGCTTTTTTGTTTGTTTGTTTGTTTTGTTTTTTGTACACGGAATTGAACACAGGGGCACTCAACCACTAAGTCACATCCCCAGCCATCCATATTTTGTATTATATATATATATATATATATATATATATATATATATTTTATTCTGAGACAGGGTCTCACAGAGTTGCTTAGTGCCTCTCTAAGTTGCTGAGGCAGGCTTTGAACTCACCATCCTCCTGTCTCAGCCTCCAGAGCTGCTGGGCTGTCATCCTCTTTTTTATTTTAGTAGTCATTTTACCTACATAGGCCTCAAGCACATATTAGCAAACTTAGCTTAATTTTATCTGCTCCCTGTATTTTACAGTAATGTTGGGGAACTCATGATTGTAGGGGTACAGAAACACTGAAGACCTTTAGCTATTTTTGTCTTTACACTTTTTTCCCCGCCCCTTTTCAAGTCTTTGCTACATATACAGCACAATTCTGAGAAAATATGAAATACAGGGCACGGTCCTGTCCCCTGGAACTTAACGAATCTGGGTAATGAAACTATTGGAAGGTAATCCACTGTAAAGGTCCCCCAGAGGCAATACGCTGGAATACAAAGGGAAGATTTTACTGAAGTTGCAACAGGGGTTCACTGGATGCTTTGACTACATCCCTTGTCGCTTTGAAACTTACATGTTTGTTTCTCTTTTCCCCAACCTTCTCCTCCCTGATCTTCTTTGCCCTAACCTTCTCCTCCTGATTTTCTTTCCCCTACCCTTCTCCTCCCTGATCTTCTGATTTTCTTTTCCCTAAACTTCTCCTCCCTGTTCTTTTTCCCCTCCCTGATCTCCTCCTCTGGGCTCTTCTTTTCCCTAATCTTTTCCTACCTGCTCTCTCCTCCCTAATCTCACTTTCTCTGAATCTCTTATGAAAAGCCCCTGTATAAAAACCCCCTACTCCTGCTGACATGAGAATCATTGTTTCTCCTTTGCTAGCCAAGCAAGAAACCACCCTTTTTCCTTCTTGAGACCGTTTTCTCTTGCTGGATTGGCATCAAGGCAAGGACAGCTTTCTATGCCAGGGAAATCTAGCAAGGTCCCTGGCTCTGGGCAGTATGCACATTCATGATTCCTCCTATGCCCCTTGCTTACGTGACACTGCCCAGATCCTGCCTGTGTCTGTCCTGAAGGTCCAGTTAGAGGCTCAGAACCAGCCCAAGGACTCCCTTGCAAGAAAGCATTCCTGGCAGATAAGTATTTGCAAAACACAGCCACTTTCAGGTGCATCATCTGCTCAGTGGCTTACTCCATCAAGGAGCTTCCTTCATCTCTGGACCTAGCTGTCCTGGAAGCATGATCCAAAAAGAGATCTATGCTATTTTCTTGCAAAGCCTGATTCAAGTGCTCTTCTTTGTTTTGGTTTTATTGCTTTTCATCCTTATTTTTTAATGTTATAAATGTAGATGATACATATTTAAACAGGATGCATATAAGGTTAACAACAACAAAAAAAGGTATCCTTACATCACTTTCTCACTTTCACAGAAGCAATAATGGTACCAGTTCCAGAAATGTTCATTGCATCTATAAGTACATCTCTGCACACATACATCCCCTCATTTTCAATAAATAGCACTGTGTACACCCTTGTGCTCTTGGTTCTTGTCACCTTATATCTTAGAGATTGTCTTACCTCAGGGACATAAAGTTTTTCTCATTCTTCTTAGCAGTTATACAATATTCTGTTATAAAATGTATCATAACTTTTTTCTATGTTTTACTTACTTTATGTTGCATTTTTAAATTTTTATTTATTCTGATTTGTTATATATGAGAGCAGAATGCAATTCAATTCATATTATACAAATAGAGCACAAATTTTTATGTCTCTGGTTGTATGCCAAATAGTCACACCATTTGTGTTTTCATACATGTACTTATAGTAAGTCTGTCTGTGTCATTCCACCATCTTTCCTACCTCTGTGCCCCTCTGAAAAACCAGCTTCTACCTCAGAGCAAAGCCTGTCCAAGTAAGGGACATGACCTTTGTCCTTGGAAAGACCCACTGAGCACTCCTAGGCACATTCCCACCCTGCTAAGTTGTTTATCTTCAAATAACAGGAGAGATCTGCTAGACCAGGTGTCCCTGACTCAGTCAGGCTTTATGGGACCCATAGCAATTGCTAGCAGCCACCAATCAGCATGAGACAGGGAAATACCTGGGATGCCAGATGACCCTCCCAGTAGTTTATGGTGTTTGAAAACCATGTAGTTCATCAAGAACACCCCTCTTGGCGAAAACCAATCAGTTCAAATGAATCCCCCTCTTGCAGTAACCAATCACCCCTACCCAACTTGTTCCCTCCAGTGAATGTACTAATCATGTTTTATAGTTGTTATTTCATTTTCCCGTGGTGTGTGGTGATTTGCTAAGAGATGCTATGATGTATGTGAGGGTCCCTGCCTTCTCCAAAGAATGTATATAACTGTTGCACACCCTGGGCTCCCGGCCTCTCAGAGTCACCAGTTGCTGTGTGCACGGGGAGGACTGAGCTAGCTCACAATGGACACCTCTTTGCTGCTTACATCGATCTTGGTCTCTGGTGATCTTTGGGGGTTCCCGAATTCTAGCATAACATATGGGGGCTCTTCCGGGTTCTCCTTAACAAGCCTACCTAAACATCCTGATCGACAAGTGATGCAAACCTAGCCGGTAAGTAAAGGCATCGCCGATCTGTAATTTCTGTACTCTTTTTGCCTGCAAGTTCTAGTTTTGTCTTGTGTGGTCGGCAAAAGGTCCAGGTGGATGCACCAAAGGGCAGGCAACAGGGTTTGTGGGAGACGTCCCCAGCCCCTTTCTTGCTTCTGAGTGGATTGCCTTTAGTAAAATATTTTGTGAAATATTTGGTAAAGTATTTTGTAGCTGATAGATCCGCGGTCCGCCTCTGCTTTTAGTTTCTGGGTAGCAAGCAACACCGCGCTGCGAATTCTGTGGCCGCGCTGTGAATTTTGTTTTATGTATGTTTGTTTCTATTATCCTGTCTGTCTCCACCCCTACACCCTGGCGAGGGAGCCTATCTCCCTATCTGGGGTTGTCAGAACCAATCTGTGGGGGATGCTCTCCCAATCTGTTTGTCTGAAGGGAAGGCCCCATTTGGCTTGGGGCCAGCACCTACATTTTTTTTTTTTTTTTTTTTTTGACAATCTGAACAGGGAATCTGTGTCTTTGTGTGTCTTTTTGTCTGTCTCTGTTAAGTGTGATGGCATTGTTTTACTTTGGACAGATGCAGAGTCCCAAGTTCCGGTCTGCCTTAGATGTGTGAAGGTAACTTTTGTAAATTTTAGCCTAAAAATGACTTTTTGTAAGGGACCAAAAGTCAATAGAACTGCCAGCTTTTCTGTTCTCAGCTTTTACACCCCTTTTATCTGTGTTTTAAAGAACTTTGATAAACTTTACTCCCCTTTGTTAAATGGGATTAGGGAAGCAACATTTTCTTTTCTTCCCATAGTTGGCTTGAGTGCACTCACTGCAGAGGGAAATGCCTGCTGGGGGTCTAAGAACTTTGAAATCTCCCTTTTTCTTTGTCTCAAAACCCTGTCCTCATTATTAAATTGGCATTAATTGGCTTCTAGGACAGGAACTGAACTTTCAGTCACAAATTTTGTCATCCCAGAGGGGACTTTAGAGGAGTCCCCACTCTTCCTTCTTGGGGAAGCCTAGCACTAGAAACAACTGCAAGCAGAGGATTAACTTTTTGAGAGCTGACTACTGGAAAGTTAGGAGATATGCCAGCATGCCTGGGATCAGACCTAACCAAAGGAGCTAATCATATAAGTAAAAGGATGTACTGAGGGACTCTCAGCATCTGACAAAGCCCCTTTTGCTTCGAGGAACCTACCTCATTTCTTCCCTGCACTGTAAGGATTGCTCCATCTCTGTCTACTTAAAAAGAAGGGGACCCTGAATGCAGTAAAGTCACCACACTGAGACCCTTGATTTTGCACTTCTGGTTGCCCTTATGTGAGAACATCTTGTCCCCTCATGTGGAAATCTATGGTGCTGCTGATGTAGGAGTCATAATGGGAGTTAGAAACCTGGGGAGATTTTTCTCTTATCTGGTCTGCTTTAAAGGTTATTATAGATTGTTTCTTGAGGATGATCTTGGCTGAATGTGTATCTAAAAGATGATTTTTTTATTGTAACAATCTGGTATCTGAATGGGTTTTTGAAGCATTGCACAATTTTGCAGTTAAAAGTTGGGTTTAGGTAATTGTTTAGTTTATGATTTCAGACAATTTATGCCAGAGAACTTAAATACTTAGGATGGAAAATTAAAGAACTCTACTTCCAAGGTGGCAAGTAACTCCCAATCATTTAGTTTTATTTTTTCATCAATTTTTGAACTGGGTAGCCTGGGAAGATTTCATTAGTTGTACCAGTGCATTAATTTGGGCAAGGATAATAAATTATGATATGGTATCTGTTCCCCTCAGTGTGTAGGATTTAGGAAAGGAAAGTATTGGATTGGGACGTTGGTCTGGCTTATTGAAATGACAGTGAATAGCAACAGTCTTGGGAATTTTTAAAGCTTAATTTTGGATATACATGGTAGTGTGTGGTTTTCTTTTGGAATTTTTTTTTTTCAGGTGATTTAATGTAACTTAATACTACTTTAGGAACTTCAAAACAAAGGAAGTGACTTAATGATCCTGAAGGAATTTCTTCTGATGGTAGCTTTTATATTATCAAGTAAGATCCCATTTTCAGTTTTGTGTGAGCAAGTTTTTCTAGTGTAGGAAGATATAAAAGAGTGAGATTTTGTGAACTGTATCTTAAACTTGTTTCATAATTTTCAACATCCAAACCTGAAAATTGTTACTTATGATTAAAATGCCTTAGGCATGAGGCTTCTGCTCAGAATTCCAGTTTTTCCTGCTACTTCCAGACCTCAGCCAGGACTTAATTTGAAATGCAAATAGAAGAAGCCTGCGAACTCAGTAGGAGACTGATCTGAGGGGGGGGGGGAGAAGTAAAAGTGAATTTTTACCTGAACTCAAACTAGACTAAACCAAAAAGTAAATTGTATGGCATTTACTAATTACTGTCTGGTCATTTTTTCTAGGACTCTTGCTTTATCTTAGATTCTGTATTTTTTTTTGAGCTCATGATTTTGATCCTACAGACTAGATTAATGTTTTTCTGATCAGTTCTATTTTCGATCAACTGTGTTTTGTTTTTTTTTTAAACATTGCAATGGAGATTTCACCTGAGAAAAGCTACAAGGCCTTTACTATTGTGTTATGTGTGCACACTTGTGTTATGTGTTGTATGTCTGTATGGGTGTATGTCCATATGTAATACACAGGATATGAAGATTGTCAGATATATGAAGAGCGCTCATGAAAAATTAAAAAAAAAATGATCCAAATATCTTTGATTCTCATGATTTAAATGGTTCAATTTAAATTGGGTAAACAGATAAAAGTAAAGATGTCTTTAAAATTAAGCTTATAAGTTTTTCCTAGGTTATAAAAAAACTAATAAAATGTTGATGTCTATGAAATACTCTTCCTAAATTCAGATATTTACAAGGATTGTTTCAAAATGTGAACAGAAAAAGAGGTTAACAGATGGAAAAGAGAAATTAGAAGGTTCTAGGTATGGATTTAACAGAGGGAAAATGTGTTTCTGGCTAAGAGAGTCTATGTGATTAAGTAAATAAGAGGGTTTTAGTAAGTGATAAAGAAAGTCTGTGTAAGTTGGTTATATGTGTAAGTTTTTTGAGTAAGTAATCTTAAAAAAATTAAAAATTATACAACTATGGTTAAACAACAACTGTTATTTTGCAATATTGTAATATGTTATTTCTTTAAGAACTAAATTTGGTTAATATAAAAACATCAATGTAATTGTGGTGCTATTAATGTGTTCATATCTTCCAGGTATACAAGACTGTAAGGTAAAAGCTTTAAAAGAGCATTATATCAAGCTGGTGGTCTAAAGTTGTATGGTAATTTTAGGCTTAAAAGAAAAACATGTTGGAGATTTATTTATATCATTTGTGTTCTATAACTGGACTTGTCATCAATAAGATATGTAAAGTTCTATGTTACTTTTTACACTGAGATACAATTTAAATGTATTTTTAAGTTAATGAGAGCCTAATCTGTGTAAATGTTGATATTGTAAAACACAAAAGTACTTTGCTACTTTTCTACAAAACGTTAAAAGTTTCAGCCTTTCTTTAATTCATGTTTTAGATGTGATATTATATTTTGTTAGCTAACATTTATGTAAACTTGAGCAACAATTTATGTAGGCTTTATAAAATGATGTTTAAGAAGCAAAGATCAGCTTCAGAACTATAGTACTTAAGATTTATGAAGAGCCCCGCCTTACCTGAGATAAAGCTCTGTGTTCCATCTCACAACATGTAAAAATGACTACAAAATAAGTAGGCCAGATTTCAGTACATTTAAAGTTGTGTCCAAAAGTTGTTTTTTGTCAAGATTACTAGGATCTCAAACAGGGGTTATAATGTATAACTCTGCCAAAATTCAAGGTAGCTATTACATGAACTAAATATGTTTTTACTCTTGTTAATTTTATTTTGCAGTTTTTCTTATAAATGGTCTAAAGATTGCCTGTTAATGTTTTGCAGAGGTACTGATTTAAGAACACAAAACCTGGGTTGATTTAAGATAATGAGTTATCACCTACAGGATAGAGAGATAGACATTAAAGCCCAGTACTCTTAATACAAGGCTGTTGAAATTTATTTGCTGGATGTTTAAGATTAAGTTTTAAAATTAAAATTAAATTAAAAGGGCCAAGAAAACTAATATTTGGCTCTTGCCCTCTGAGTCAGCCTGAATTCAGGGAACAGGGGACATCTCTAAAGAGCTTTGCTACTCTGGGCCACATAATCTCCCAATCAGGGAGATTAATGAGACCACTGGAGAACAGAAAGCCAATCAGTGCATTTGCTATGAAGAGGAGTGCCGCGTCCGGCCAAGGGAGCCGAGTCCGGCGAGGGACGGCAAGGTTAAAAGACACACAGGACACCAAGGTTCTTCATCCAGGAGTCAATACTCTTTATTGCTAACACACCTTTTTTTATACCCCAAGCAGCAGAAGTGGAAAACTACCCAAAAGCAGGAGGGAGGGGGGAGAAATTTAGTTTCAACATCTATTATTGTCAGGTACCGAAACCTCCCTTAACAAGAAGTCCATCAGACCAGAAAAGGTCAAGGCATTCCCGTGGGACACATATGTCTCAGACGGACAAGCAGGAACAGAAAAACCGCAAGTTCGCCATGGCCTTGTGAGCTGGCCACACTGGCATGCAGAACAAACTAGTGGAGGTAGGGCTCCAGGGGCCAGGGTGGACCTGCTGCCAACAAGTCCCCCTCTTTTGTTTTTTGCATGCCAGTGGGAATCAAGTAGCCCCTGTCTTATGTCGTTCACAGCCCTTGCGATGCTTACCCGTCTCTGGGAAGGCCCCGATTACCTGGCTTAGGTCGCACAGCAAGCGTGAAAGTTGCCCGTCACTGGGTACTACAAGATCAGCTCAAGGTGTTATGACCTATCAAGACATTATTGCGGTGAACGCTTAACCGTCTCCACCTACGGGACCCACGACCGTCACCGCCGAATGGCAGATGTGATTGGACCGAGAGATTAGACAGCAAAGATCCTAGTACAGGAAGGCAAGAGGGAGAGGTATGCATAGAGAAAAGATATGGCAGGAGTTCTTCTTTTAAGGAGGACACTCATCTTCGGATAGGTCTGAAGTATATCTCAGAGGGGCGATCATCCATCTTCAAGCGTTGATAGTGAACCTGTATCGGCTTAGAGGCTAAGATATTAATTTGATCCTTAATGAATTGTACTATCTTATTTACAATGCAGGGTCCTATTGCCACTACTAGAAGGAGGCCTAACAATGGCCCCAATAAGGGAAGAAGATAAGGCAAAAATCCATTAAGTCCAGTCCAGAGAGGGTTCTCAAATAATTCCCTCCTCCTTTTTTCTAGGTCTTCTTGGAGTTGTTTAATTTTTGTGCGAACTATGCCAGACTTGTTAGCATAAAAACAGCACCTCTCCCCAAGGGCTAAACAAATTCCCCCTTGATTGGCAGTAAGCAAGTCTAAACCCCTCCTGTTCTGAAGAACTACTTCTGCTAGAGAGTCTATCTGGTCTTGTAAGTCTTTAATGGTTCCCGACAGGGTTTGCACATCATCTATAAGCTGTTGAGATAGGCGGCGGTAAGAATGTATAGCCGTACCCAATCCCGCCGTGCCTGTACCCACAGCAGCGGTTATTCCAAGGCCAACAAGGAGTGGTAAGGCCTGCACAGCTCTCTTGTGTCTTCTAACTAAGATGTCTAGGCTAGGAATGGGTAGGGGTTCATCTCCTGAGATAATCGTGATATCAGGAAGCAGTAATGCGAGAACGCAACCACCAGTCCAATTTGCTGGGAGCCTGGGAAAAGCTAAATTTCCACCACACATAAAAACTGTACCATTAGGGGGACAAATGGGCGGAGTAGGTGAGGAGTAATTCTTTACTAATGAGCAGTTTCCAAAGGAAGAGACTCCAACATCAACATCATAGGTATTATTTTGCATCATGCCCAGAAGGCATGACATAAAACCACCTAGAGGCTGCACCTTAAAGGGCAGCCCAGATTGACATGTGTTGTCATCATCAATGGTATAATTGATGGGAACCGCCAATGGCATGACTGCACCTGCCGTCATGCAGAGCCAGCAATCACCAGCAAGGGTAGGGTTGGAACTGTTAAGTAAAGAAAAGGTAGTTTCTAGAATATCTAGTGTATTGGCATCTAAATCAGGAAACTGGGATTTGGGCAATATCAAGGGGTGGTATGTAGGCTTAGGGATCTCCGGCTTTAAAAGCTTAATCACCTGAAGGTGTTTGATAGCATCAGTGGGTCCCCCTCCATCAGAGACTCCGACGGGGGCCTGCATGGGCCAGCAGGAAGGTTTACCCATGACGCCCTCACATCCCGCCTCCATTAACCGAGTCGTGATGTCTTCCCCTCCCCGGTCACCAAGAAAAGGAATATAATTATAAGTGGTCCCCCATTCTCCGCGGGTGTTAGTTAGGATGGCCTCAAAATACTGTTTTCCTTGATTATTAACACAAATTGAGGCTGATGTATAACAGGAGATGTGCATTGCCGGGGTGTAATGACAAGTGGCGGGACAGCTTCCAAGAGTCTCGGTCGGATTAGGGACAACAAGTCCGGGCTTATTAACACATACCCATTTTGGTTGCTTAAATCCTCCGATGTTTTCATTGAGTTCAGCCGCCATGTAGGCTACTTTAGTCCCACAATCAATGCTCTGGATATAACCAGAGGGGGCCGAGTGCCAGGGCCCTCCCTTACACTTGAAAGGGGCTCCAAAAAGATATTCATGAATATTCCCAGGTGGGGGGTCAAGCCCTCCTTCAGCAAACCTGTCCAGAAGGAATGCCACAAGCGGGGTCCAGCTCATGAGGTGTGTCTCGGCACTCACTTGAAGGGGTGAGAACAACAGCGGCAGGATCAGCCATCTTGGGAACTTCATTTTGTCTTGAATTTTCATTCACCAGTCTGGTGCAGTGCTCCGGGATCCAAATGGGCTTCTCAGTTCCTGGGGGAAAAACACATACAGCTCCCCTCACTCTAGCTAAGAGTGGAGCCGGGGGGTGCCACTTTCCGGTGGATAAATCTTTCCACCTTATTTGAGCATCTTGTACAGTGGGAGGGGAGAAGCGGCATTGTGCAGCCGTGCGCCCTCCAGTGTCAGTGAGTAAAAAATTTAAAGTAAATAAGGTTATGCTTAGAAGAGCTTGTGGTCCCTGACAATTCCGGTATATCTCCCCCTCTTTTGTTTTTTGTAAATAAGTTTTTAAATGTTGATGGGCTCATTCCACGATAGCTTGTCCCTGTGGATTATAAGGGATTCCAGTCTTATGATTAATTTTCCATTGGGTGCAAAACCGTTGAACCGCCTGGCTTACATATGCAGGACCATTATCGGTTTTGAGGCATCGTGGGGTGCCCATGGAGGAAAAGGCTTTTAGAAGATGACTGATTACGTCCTTAGCCTTCTCTCCAGTATGTAAGGTGGCAAAAATGAAGCCAGAATATGTGTCAGTGGAAACATGTATAAAGGAGAGCTTACCAAAGCTAGGGAAGTGTGTAACATCAGTTTGCCAGACATCATTAGGTTGTAATCCTCTTGGATTAACTCCAAGGGAAGGAGAATGAATAAATGGTGCACAGGTTGGACATAATGAGACAATTTGTAAAGCCTGGTCTCGTGAACATCCTGTGTGGAAGCGTAAAGACTGTGCATTTAAATGAAATTTGTTATGGAATTGTAAGGCCTTATCATATTCGGTCGTCACACAGGAAAGGCCAACAGCATGAGTAGCAGCGTCTGCTTTTGCGTTGCCCTCTGACAAAGGTCCAGGGAGCCCTGAATGGCTTCGGATGTGGCCGATGTATAGAGGATCTCGTCTAGCCCAAATGAGAAGCTGTACTACCTGTAGTTGTCCTGTGATGGTGGATTGCTTTCCAATATATGATGCTGTTTCTATGACTAGAGCCAGATTGGCTACATACAAGCTGTCAGTATATACATTAAGAGGAATAGAACTATAGACTTTGAGAGCTATGATTAAAGCTTCAACTTCCGCCTTTTGGGCCGACTGACCTGACACAGGTTGTCGGAGAATTTGAGATCCATCAAAAACGACCGCAAATCCATTTTTGGCCCCATCTGTATATACAGTTTGGGCCTTTGGAATAGGTTTCCTTTTCATAATCTTTGGGAAGATAATGGGACACCTTTTAAAGCCCTCCAAAAGTCTATGTTTAGGGAAGTGATTATCAATCTGACCCTTGAAGCTGCACAGGAAAAGACACCAAAGGTCATATTCTTGTTGTAACTTGTGTATCATATCTTGAGTGTAAGGTTGAATAAGTATGTCAAAGGTTTTTCCAAACAATGCATCACCCAAATATTTAGCCTTCCAAATTAAGTTAATAACTAGCTCATAAAAGGGAGTCAATACCCGGGGGTTAGAAGCCGGCAAGTGGACCCAATAAATGGGACCCGTTTGCCAGAACACTCCCGTGGGAGTAATTTTAGAAGATAGAACTATAAATGACAAGGGCAGAGAATAATCTATCTGCGTAATCTGCATGTCCTGCAGAGCCTCTTCTATTAGCCTCAGTGCTCGTAAGGCTTCTGGTGTAGGTACTCTACACAATGTAGGAAAAGGATCTCCTCACAAGAGGTCATATAGGGGTTTGAGCTCTCCAGTTGGAATATGAAAGGATGGGCGCAGCCACTGTATTTCTCCGAGGAATGTCTGCCACTGATGCAAAGTTTTGAGCTGATTTATCTGGAACTGGGGTCTCTGGGGAAAGATTCCTATGTTATTAATGATGTATCCCAAATAATTGTAAGGGTGTTGAAACTGCACCTTTTCGGGTGCTATGACCAGCCCTGCCCCTTTTAGAAGGGATTGGAGGACTTCATAAGATTGAAGAAGCCTTTCTTTCTTGGGCCCTGCCAGTAAGATGTCATCCATATAATGAATGAGGTAGAGCTGTGGGAACTGCTGTCGAAAGGGTCGTAAAACCTCAGCTACAAAATATTGGCACATTGTAGGACTATTAGTCATCCCTTGAGGTAGGACGGTCCATTCATACCATTGGTAAGGTTCCCTAAAGTTTGTGGAAGGCAAGGAGAAAGCAAAACGCTTTCGGTCTCGTGGGTCTAAGGGGATAGAGAAGAAACAATCTTTTAAATCTATAACAATAAGATGCCAATCCTTTGGGATCGCAGTAGGAAAGGGTAGCCCTGGTTGTAAGGGTCCCATGGGTTGCATAGTTTTATTGATAGCCCGTAGGTCCTGAAGAAGTCTCCGCTTCCCAGACCCCTTTTGTATAACAAAAATAGGGGTATTCCAAGGGGAGGTAGAGGGCACCACGTGTCCTAACTCAAGCTGGTCTTGAACTAATAGGGAAGCGGCCTGTAATTTGTCCTTAGTTAGGGGCCACTGTTCTACCCACACAGGGTCATCTGATAACCAAGTATTGGACAGTGGAGGTGGCCGCACTTCAGTGGCCCCTAGGATAAATTTCCCAGTCCTCTCCAGTCTCTTCCCCGCTGGGTAACCTGTTCTGCTGGATCCACGGGTGATATTCTGCCCTCAAGTCTCTTTCCTAGTCCCCTTTCAGGGATCCACCCCATGTCTAGCATTGCATCATTAACAAAGTCATTATTTCCTTTCAAAGTCTGGGTAGTGAGAATAGCCCCCATTTGATGAAGCAAGTCCCTCCCCCAAAGATTCGTGGGGAGTCCAGTCACCACATAAGGCTGGAAATGGCCACTATGTCCTTCGCCATCTCTCCATTTTAAAAAGGAGGCACTTTTTTTTGGTCGGGTCTGTCCTATCCCCTGTAATATGGCCGAGGGACTCTGGAGGGGCCAGGCAGGTGGCCATTGTTTTTCAGAAATGACAGAGACATCTGCCCCCGTATCTAGTATTCCCTTGAAAGCCTTGTCCTGTATCTCAATGGTCAGGTTGGGACGCGAATCCAAATGAGCTACCCAAAAGGCCTGGGGAGTTCCAGTGAAGCCAAAGCTGCCGTCGCCCCGGGACCCACGGAGGGTGTGCCCAGGAATGGAAGCTAAGGGTAGCAGCAGCAATTGAGCTATACGCTCCCCGGGGGGAAGAATAACAATTCCTTGGGTAGCTTCTACTACTATTTTTATTTCTCCCTGATAATCAGCATCAACAACCCCCGTAAGAATCGTCAAGCCCCACTGAGTTGCGCTACCTCGTCCCAACACTAGTCTCACCGTCCCCTCTGGCAGGGGTCCAAAAACCCCAGTAGGCAGCGTCTGAGGTCCCATTTGGGGAGTTAATACCGCTCGGGAGGTGGAACTGAGTTCCAGTCCTGCGCTTCCTGGTGTTCCCCTGGGGAGTTCCCAGATAGAAAGGGGTTGGTCAGTGGGAGGCGGCGGAGACGCCCACTCCCTGGGGCACTGTTCTGTCCCTGCACTGCCCCGTACACTTTGGCTTCCGGGGCCTGGGGCGGGCCCCTGCTCCCATTTCCCGAAGGTATTGGGTTACCCTGGATGTCAAATTTTGACCTGCACTCACTGCTACAATGATTTCCTTTATGACATCTAGGACAAATTTCAGGCATCCCTCTGCCAGCACCCTCGCTCCTTTCCGGGCAGTTTCTCCTTATATGTCCCTCTTTTCCACACTTAAAACACCCCTTAGAGCAGGTTCCCCTGTTATCAGCTTTTTGCATTCCAGTCTTAAGGGCAGCAGCCAAAACCTGACCAGTAATATGAGGCCCATCTATATGTTTGCATGCTCGAATCATGTCATCTATACTTTTGGCCCTGGAGGACTTAATAGCATTTTGGCAGTAAGTGTTAGCATTTTCATATGCCAGTTGTCTAATAAGTGGCATAGCCTGTTCCAGATTAGGGAATATTTTTCCAGCAGCCTGCATTAGGCGGGCTTTAAAGTCCGAATAAGGTTCAGAGGGTCCTTGAGAGATCTTGGAAATTTTTGCTTCAGTCTTAGAAACGGGCAGGGCTTTCCAGGCATGAACTGCAGCTGAGGCTATTTGAGCATAAACACCTGGGTCGTAATTAATTTGTTGGCCTATGGTGGCATACTGCCCAGTTCCTGTCAACATTACAGCATTTCGCCGTTGATGGCCCGCATTCAGGTTAATCTGAGCCAGCTCGCGGCACCTTTCATGATATTCACTTTTCCACAATAAGAAATCCCCTCCAGATAACACAGCCCTGCAAAGTTGCTGCCAATCATTGGGTATCAGTTGACTGGCTGAGAAGGACTCGAAGAGGGTCAATGTGAAAGGGGCATGAGGTCCATAATTAATGACCGCCTCCTTAAGCTGTTTTATGTCCTTGAAGGCTAGGGGGACATGGGCTCTGGCCGGCTGTCCATCAGCATCGGCGTTTTCAATCATTGGAAAAACCTAAGCCGCTCTGGAACCCCAGTGGACCCCCGCCCGTCTAGTAGGGGCGTCCTCATTCCAATCAGGATTATAGGGAGGAGGTGCGGCAATTGAGGGGGCCCTAGGCGCCCTCACATTTGCCCTTTTAAGGCGATGTTCTAGTTCCTCTATCTCCCTTTCTAATCCCTCCTCTTCCTCAGATAGAGAACTGAGGTCCTCAGGATCCTTTTTGGGCTTAGAAATCTGGAGGCGTTTCCTACCCTCCGAGCCTGAGTCCTCAAGGGGACCCTCATCCTTTAAGGATTCTGCCATTTGCTCTTCCTGCACCTGATTAAGGGCCTGTTCACATTCAGCAAGCTGATCCTTGATCTTTACTTTATCTGTTAATACAGCATCCTTTACCAACCTCCATAAGGAAAAGGTGGCAACTGGGACACTGTCCGAGCCCTGGTCCCTCAATAATTTCTGAAGGTCATGCCTCACCAGGTCCCAGTCACTATTATTAAGAAATCCTCCTGTCAGAAACCAAGGACAAGCCTGGGCAATAATTTCAACGAATTCGGTTGCAGTCTTAGTTTTTATTCCTGTTCCTTGTGTATTTAACAGCTCTTTCAGTTCGTTGGCCAGACGAACCTTCGCTGTTGAGTTACCCATGGTACGTACCCTGTCTCTTTAAATTATCTTTAAACCAATCCTCCCCCTTCTTTCTTAGAAGGTCAGCCCCGTCCGCTTACCCCTGCTTTCCGGATCTCGGTGGGAACCTCCAATTGCCGCGTCCGGCCAAGGGAGCCGAGTCCGGCGAGGGACGGCAAGGTTAAAAGACACACAGGACACCAAGGTTCTTCATCCAGGAGTCAATACTCTTTATTGCTAACACACCTTTTTTTATACCCCAAGCAGCAGAAGTGGAAAACTACCCAAAAGCAGGAGGGAGGGGGGAGAAATTTAGTTTCAACATCTATTATTGTCAGGTACCGAAACCTCCCTTAACAAGAAGTCCATCAGACCAGAAAAGGTCAAGGCATTCCCGTGGGACACATATGTCTCAGACGGACAAGCAGGAACAGAAAAACCGCAAGTTCGCCATGGCCTTGTGAGCTGGCCACACTGGCATGCAGAACAAACTAGTGGAGGTAGGGCTCCAGGGGCCAGGGTGGACCTGCTGCCAACAGAGGAGGATCATCAGAGAAGGGAGACATCCCTGATGCTTTCAAGGGAAGGCACATGGTCAAGCAAGGCCTGGACCCACCCTAGCGCAAATGGCACTAGCAGAACTGAGAAGCTGCTATAAAGTTCCCCCAGGACTCCCATGGAACTCAGCTGACTGTCAACAACAGATAGAAACAAAAGTCAGTTTGACTACTTCATCTTAAACACTTAGCAAAGACAGTTAAAACCAAAACACAGCTATTCCTGGGCATTTTAAGTAATAATAATAGTTAAATATAACTTCCAAGAATAAGTAAATTGGAGGCTACAAAAGAGATTCTTAGGCAGGAATGCCTGATAACTATCAAAAGGAACTGCCAGAGTAGTTTTTAGTTTAAAGCCTACAGCTATTTCTAACCTACACAGTAGGCTTAGTGTTTGCTAGTATGATTATCCAGCCCTAAGTAACAGAATTAAAGGTTTCTCTATTAGACACAGAAGTCATACTAATCAAAGGATTTTGCAAGATCAGATGACATTAAATTATTAAACTGTATCTTAAGGGGAAGGACATCTGTAACCCTAAATGTTAAATGTTATATTTACAGTCCTGATAACCGGGGATGTTAAAGCCTGGTGAGGGAACTTCTGTACAGTGACATGTTCCAGCTGCTGCAACACTTATTCAGTACTCATGGTTTTTGTTTCTCTCATAGAAGCACCCATCCCCAGATGACAACCTGTTTTTCCCCAACCAGACTTCAAACCGAACTGATTTCTAAAAGGGAACTCATGACCCCCACGTCGTCATCCCCCATATCTTCCCCCATGTCGTCGAGCCCCCTCATGTTCAACACCCCTTTTCAGCTCTGAAGCAGCCAGAATGAGCCGTCACCCCTTATCCTTACAACAATAAAGAGTTCCTAAAATTAGGGGGGAATGAAGCCAAAAATAGATAGTGTAGATAGGTAAATCAAGTCAGGTTGGATCTAGGAGGCCAATTTTGAGTGAGTCTGGGAAGTTGAAGACTGTGCCCTGAGGATTACTGTTTACCAAGATGTAGAGCCTACCCAAATAGGCCCCCAACTGAGGGAACCATGATTGGTTCCCAAATTTCCAGACAAAAGGGGGAATGAAAAATCAGCCTCTACCTCAGAGCAAAACCTGTCCAAGGAAGGGACATGACCTTTGTCCTTGGAAAGACCCACAGAGCACTCCTGGGCACATTCTCACCCTGCTAAGTTGTTTATCTACAAATAACAGGAGAGATCTGCTGCTTCAGGTGTCCCTGACTCAGTCAGGCTAGGTGGGGACCCTTAGCAACCCGCTAGCAGCCACCAATCAGCATGAGACAGGGAAATACCTGGGATGCAAGATGACCCTCCCAGTAGTTTATGGTGGTTGATAACCTGTTGGGAAACCATGTAGTTCAGCATGAACATCCCTCTTGGCTTAAACCAATCAGTTCAAATGAATCCCCCTCTTGTAGTAACCAATCACCCCTACCCAACTTGTTCCCGCCAGTGAATGTGCTAATCATGTTTTAGAGTTGTTATTTGATTTTCCCGCAGTTTGTGATGATTTGCCAAGAGATGCTATGATGTATGTGGGGGTCCCTGCCTTCTCCAAAGAATGTATAAAACTGCTGCAAACCCTGGTTCGGGGCCTCTCAGCGTCACCAGTTGCTGTGTGCGCATGGAGGACTGAGCTAGCTCGCAATAAACACCTTTTTGCTGCTTACATCAATCTTGGTCTCTGGTGGTCTTTTGGGGGTCCTGAATTTGAGCATAACACTTTGATTCTGAAGAGTAACTTTGATGTATATAGCAATGCAGGTTTGGCAGTATTTCTCTTTCAATGCTTGAAATATGCCATTGCATGTGCTCTGACCTTTGGAGTTATTCTGATTTCTGAGCATTTGTAGGTGACTTGGTACTTCTCTTGAGTTTTTAAAAAAATCTTCCCTTAAAACTTCTTCCCAGGTTTGTAGGGATCATCCACTGGCATGGGCTGCAGCTGCTGCACTTTTGGCAGGGCGGCTGGCCAGGGAATTCTCAGGGCTCAGGTGCAGCAGCATTGGATCCAGAGCTGGCTGTTGCCATGGACTTCAAAGGGTTCAGGAAAAATGCTTGCACATTTGACTTGGAAGCAAAGTTTCAGCAAACTGGAAGAACAATTGTGGGAAGAAGCTGGAAAACACGAGGGAAACCAGTATTTCCAAGGCTAGGCCAGAGGTGGCTCCCAGAGCAGTATACACCACTGACTGATGATCCAGACAGTATGGAAAATTAAGACAGAGGGAATGTGACTACTGCTGTTGAATCTCTGAATTAATGAGTTGTATTAAACATTTAACGAAGGCCTGGATTTCCAGAGCAGTTAGATACCAGATAGTTGGAAGTTCTGGGTACCCCTTCAGGATCTTCAGAGAAGTCTGACTTCTCTCCTTTGGATTCGATTCATCTCATTCTTACACTAGAGGAGGGACTAACAATCACACAGACTGGACTCCTGGAAACTTTTAATTTAAATGAACATGTTATGATACTTTTCTGTAAGGGAAAAAAAAAGGAGGCACAGAGACAAGATGCAGAGGAAGGAAAGACGGCAGAATGGCTGAAGGGCCAAGCTGCCAAGCTGCCAAACTGCCAGGTTGATTTATATCAATAGGTTACTTTAGGTCATTGGCATCATTAGTACATATTGTTCATTGTATTACTAGGCAGGTTCCAGACTTAGCAACATTATGCAGTTTATTCCTCAGTTACATACTAAGTTGCAATGTGCAATGTTAGGAGCTTTGTGTAGCTCTCAAGAAAGTCTATTGTATTAAGTTACTGTTATGTGGACAGGTTTAGGCTCAGTGAAACATTCTGGTTGTCCAACCAGAGAGTTCCTTTATTCCTAGGAGCTGTGTGCCTAAGATCAAGTTCAGGGCTGATAAGATTCTAGCAGCATTGCCACAGCAGCTGGACATAGCACATGTATTAGTTATCTTACTGGTTCCTAGGAGAAACTGCAGGACATTCTAAGGGTGGGAAACAGTGCCAGTTACCCCCTGGGAGTTTGCTCACCAGAGGAATGCTTCCCTGTATATTTCCATGGTCAGAATCCCTCTACTTTTCATTAGTTGTAAATGAAAAATGGTTTAGTAGCAATATGTAATATTTGGACAGTGAACTTGAAGCAAAATATTTTTTGGTATTTGGAAGAAAGACTTTGTGGTAAAACTACAAGTATAGGGGTTGGGGTTGTGGCTCAACGGTAGAGCATTCACTCGCCTAGCACGTGTGAGGCCCTGGGTTCCATCCTCAGCACCACATAAAAATAAATAAAAAGGTATTATGTTGATCTACAACTAAAAAATAAATATAAAAAATACAGGTATATACATATTCTTTTTTAGAAAATCTTCATTGTTATGTGTAAATTTATCAAAACCACAAGAAAACTTATGAACTTTTACCTGTCACTCAGATTTTAACTAACAATTCATAACTACTATGACTTTTGTTTTTATTTTCTGATTATTTTGAAGCAAACTCTGGATATATTGTTTAATCAATAAGTAGTTTAGTATGTATCATAATGCTATAGGTATACTTTTAATAAATATAGCCAAAATGCCATCTAAGCTATAGCAAAAAAAAAAAAAAAAAAAAAAAAAAAAAAAAAACCAACAAACAAAAAACCCCACCTTTCCCTTTTTTTCACACAATTCACTCAATATTCCTAACACCAACTGTGTGGGAGTTTTGCCTCAGATATCAAGCATTTCTTTTGTGGACATCAACTGGGTTTATAGTAATTCTTTTCATTTATTTATTTATTTTTTACTTTTTATAAACTGTTTTTTAATTTGTTGTAATTAGTTATACTTGACAGTAGAATGCATTTTGACACCTCATGCATAAATGGAGAATAACTTCTTATTCTTCTGGTTGTACATGATATAGAATCACTTCAGTCATGTAAGCATATATGTACATAGGGTAATTATATGGGCTCTGTCTCATCCAGAGAAGAGATCCACAGAACAGGGAAGAGGAGAATGTGGCTGCAGAGTCACTAATCAAGACCCCCGGAGACCAAGCAGGAAGCAGGTCTGATTTTATTGCGCAATATATATATATATATATATATATATATATATATATATATATATATATATATACACTCAAATACATACTCAGGCATTAGCTAAGCAGATTACAGGCAGCCACCAATGCAATTTCTGCTAACTGTCCTTGCAGTGACCAATTGAGGAGTGGGCCATGGAGCAAGCACAGGGACTGCAACACATGGCCTCATGCCCGGGGCTATGCCTACAGGTTAAGCGGCCTGCCACCATATGGGATGCCCTTAATGTATTCCATGCATGCGGCACTCCATGCACTTGTCCCCACAGGTAATAATGCCTAATTCATTCTACTACCCTTCCTACCCCCATAGCCTCTCCACTCCCTTTACTTCCCTCTGCTTAATCCAAAGTATCTACCTTTCCCCCTAGCTCCCCTCCCTCTTATTGTGAATTAGTATCCACATATCAAAGAAAATGTTCAGCCTTGGGTTTTGGGGTATTGGCTTATTTTGCTTAGCATGTTATCTTCCAGCTCCATCCATTCACCTCAAAATGCCATAATTTCATTCTTCTTTAAGGCTGAGTAATATTCCATTGTGTATATATACCACATTTTCCTTATCCATTCATCTATCGAAGAGCATCTAGGTTAGTTACACAGACTATTGTGAATTGAGCTGCCATAAACATAGATGTGGCTGTGTCACTGTAGTATGTTGATTTTAAGTATTTGGGGTATAAACTGAGGAGTGGGATAGCTGGGTTAAATGGTGGTTCCATTCCACATTTTCTGAGGAATCTCTATATTGCTTTCTATAATGTTTACACCACTTTGCAGTCCCACCAGCAATGTATGAGTGTACCTTTTTCATCACATCATTGCCAACATTTACTGTTGCTTGTATTCTTGAAAATTGCCATTGTGACTGGAGTGAGAGGAAATCATAGAATATTTTTAATTTGTATTTCAGTAATTGCTAGAGATGTTGAACACTTTTTCATATTTGTTGATTGAATGTATTTCTTCCTCTGTGAAGTGTCTATTCAGTTCCTTAGCCTATTTATTGACAGTGTTATTGGGGGATTTTTAGTGTTGAGTCTTTTGAGTTCTTTATATATCCTGGAGATTAATGCTGTATCTGAGGTGCATGTGATAAAGATTTCCTCCTATTCTGTAGGTTCTCTGTTCACATTATTGATTGTTTCCAAGGATGATAACATCCCATTTATTGATTCTTGATTTTACTTCTTGTGCTTTAGGTTTCTTGTTAAGGAAGTAGGTTCCTAAGCAAACATGGTAGATTTGGACGTACTTTTTCTTTTATTAAATGCAGGGTCTTTGTTATAATGCCTAAGTCTTTGATCCACTTTGAGTTGATTTTTGTGCCTTTGTCTAGTATGAGATAACTGTATTATACGGATTTGTCTCTGTGTCCTCTATTTCATTTCATTGGTCTATGGGTCTGTTTTGGTGTCAATTCCATGACATTTGTGTTAATATGGCTCTGTAGTATAGTTTAAGGTCTGGTATTATGATGCCACCTACTTCACTTGTTAAGGATTTCTGTGTCTATTCTGTGTCTCTTATTTTTCCAAGTAAATTTCATGACTGCTTTTTCTATTTCTATGAAGAATGTCATTGGGATTTTCATAGGAATTTGTTAAATCTGTATAGTACTTTTGGTATTATGTATATTTGGTATTATGGCCATTTTGACAACGTTAATTCTGCCTATCCAACAACATGGGATATCTTTCCACTTTCTGACATCACCTTCAATTTCTTTAATTGGATGAATTTAGTTGGATGCTCTGTAGTTGTTATTGTAGAGGTCTTTCACCTCTTTTGTTTTGCAAAGCAAGCACTCTATCATCTGAGCTATATCCCCAGCCACAAAATTATAATTATCTTATATTAGTCAAAGGTGCCAAAAACATGCACTGGAGAAAAGATAGCATCTTCAACAAATGGTGCTGGGAATACTGGAAATCCATATGCAACAAAATGAAATAAAACCCATATCTCTCACCATGCACAAACTTAACTCAAAATGGATCAAGGACCTAGGAATTAAACCAGAGACTCTGCATCTAATAGAAGAAAAAGTAGCCCCTAATCTTCATCATGTGGGATTAGGCCCTGACTTCCTTAATAAGACTCCTATAGTGCAAGAATTAAAACCAAGAATCAATAAATGGGATGAAATCAAGCTTTTTTTTTTCTGAGCAAAAGAAACAATCTGTGAGGTGAACAGGCAGCCTACATTCTGGGAGCAAATTTTTACCCCTCACACATCAGATAGAGCACTAATCTCTAAGGTATATAAAGAACTCAAAAAGCTAAGCACAAAAAAAGAAAAAAAAAAAAAAAACAATCAATAAATTGGCCAAGGACCTGAACAGAAACTTCTCAGAAGATGATATAAAATCAATCAACAAATATATGAAAACAAAATGTTCATCATCACTAGCAATTAGAGAAATGTAAATCAAAACTACTCTTAAGATATCATCTCACTCCAGTCAGAATGGCAGCCATTATGAAGACAAACAACAATAAGAGTTGGCGAGCATGTAGGGGAAAAGGCACACTCATACATTGCTGGTGGGACTGCAAATTGGTGCAGCCAATATGGAAAGCAGAATGGAGATTTCTTGGAAAATTGGGAATGGAACCACCATTTGACCCAGCTATCCCTCTCCTTGGTCTATACCAAAGGACTTAAAAACAGCATACTACAGGGACACAGCCACATCAATGTTTATAGCAGCACAATTCACAATAGCTAAACTGTGGAGCCAACCTAGATTCCCTTCAATAGATGATAGATAAAAAAATGTATCATATATACACAATGGAATATTACTCAGCAATGAAAGAGAATAAAATTATGGCATTTGCAGGTAAATGGGTGGAGTTAGAGAAGATAATGCTAAGTGAAGTTAGCAAATCCCCAAAACCAAATGCCAAATGTTTTCTCTGATACAAGGAGGCTGATTCATAGTGGGGTAGGGAGGGGAAATGTGGGAGGAATAGACAAACTCTAGATAGGACAGAAGGATGGGAGGGGAAGGGAAGGAGTATGGGTTTAGAAATGATGGTGGAATGTGATAAACATTATTATCCAAAGTATATGTATAAAGATACAAACTGGTGTGAATATACTTTGTATACAACCAGAGATATGAAAAATTGTACTCTATATGTGTAATAAGAATTGTAATGCATTCCACTGTCATGTATTTAAAAAAATAAAATCAATATAAAAAAAACAATATGTAAGCATGTATCAACTAAATACTGGCCCTGTTCTGGCTTTAGGATTCACATTTTAACCACACACAGACCCAACTATGTTCTGGAATCAGAATACCTGCGGTTCCATTACAGAAATTAGACCCTGTCAATTCTTCAGAATCCTTTATCGATGAATTACAAAAAAAAAAAAAAAATCACAATTTTCCACTAGGTTCTAAGGATTGCACTTTTGTAATATGAAGTCATTGTTGATATATCAAAATAAGACATAGGCAAAACAGTATTTTCAAGTTCTCCAATCATCTTCCTCCTACATTAAAATTTATATTACATGCATGTGCATGCATCCATGTTTATGTGCAAGTGTGTATCTATATATTTCTGCTTATAAAATAGACTGTGATGAATCATGATATTTTTAAAAAGAAGATTAATAAAGTAAGAAGCATAGACTGGAAATGTATCCAATTTTAAATTGTAGAAATATCTTACATAATTTATATAAAATTTGCAAATTTGGAATGTTTGCTTTGCTATTGATGCTGAAGATAATAATTATTTTGCTAATGATTAGTATAATTAATTCATTAGTGGGTATCAGGTGCTATTTGGGGTCTTTGACCTCTTGTGAATTATCTTGTTTTACAACAATTTTGTAAGTAGAGTACTAGACTTGTCATTATATCTTTAATTGGGGAGTTTAAGAAACAGAGGTGGGGTGTTTTCTTAAGATGGTAAAAATAGTGAGTGACACAACTAATTTCTCAGAATAAACTAATAATCACAGCATAGTCTTAGGCCACTGACTTACAAACAAAGATTATGGTGTATGTCATATTTTACCTGTGCAGTTGAATAAAAAGGTGAATTTATATATTATAAAAATATGAAGGGATGTGTCATGATAAATTGTTAAGCAAATGATACGTAGTATATATATTAAAATGAGAAAAAGTTTAAATATATGATTCATATATTGACATTAGGATTTTAAATCCGATTTTTAAACTGCAAGTAATAAATCTGTTTTGCTTGGGCAATTCTGTCTTTTCACTCATGGATTTAGCTGAAAATGAACTTAGAGAATACAGACTCATATTCTTTTTGTGGAAGAGTAGCTTCTAACTGAAAATAAAATAGTTTTTGAAGACAATATGATAAAAATAACTAATGAAATGAGTCATTTTGAATAACTGAGTCAAGTATCATATTTTTCTTGAGTTAAATGCAGCTTTCATTAATTGAGATAATGTAAATATGATATGAAGCCCAGTCCTTTTCAATGTTTTCATTCCTGGTGGGGTAGGTAGAAGTGTTGTATTTGTTCACTAGAAATCACATTAGACCACAGATTGGGTGACACAAATTTATCTGGTCAAAAAAGTGAAAGTTAGACATCTGAGATCACGTTTTTGGTCAGAGACCAAGGTTTGATTTCTTCTAAAACATCTTTTCCCGTCTAGGAGATAGCTCTATTTCCCTGGTATTTCCCTCACGGTCTTTCCTCTGTATGTCTGTATGCTAATTTCTTTTTCTCTTGAGGACATGAGTAATAATTGACTAGAGCCCTCCCTAACAACCTCATTTAACTTTGTTTAAAGATGTGAACTTGGAATTAACCCAGGGACACTCTACTACTTAGTTATACCTCCAATCCTTTCTTTTCATTAAGTTGCCCAGGGTTACTTGAATTTGAGATCTTCTTGCCTCAGTCTCCTGAGTCGCTACAATTACAGGCATGTGCCACTGCACCCTGCTACCTTATTTAACATAACTATGTAACATCCTATCTTCAAACCCAGTCACAATTTGAATCTGAGAATATTTCAACATATGAGTTTTGAGGAGACACAATTCAACTCATAATAGATGATATGGATATCTTTGGAACATAGGTTGTTAACTATGGCTTCTATGTTTTTCCATTGAAGGAACAAAGTTTTAACCTTAAGGACCACCTCTTTCCTTTAAGAATATATGTAGAGAAGATTTGAAGTTTATTAAAGAAAGAAAACTGTATCATCAGAGAAAGCCACATAGTACTCATATCCCATAGATTATTTTTTGTTGTTATTTATTGCATTGCTTTCTGCATTGACATACTGATGTAGAGGTCAGCTGTAATTTAACCATGGATATGGAAAAGTTTTCTGGAGTATGTTAGAATAGAGCATGGTTAATATGTTATTTCCAATTTCCATTCACAAAACACTATTTATTTGATTTTAGGAAATGCACCTCAAAATAGATGAGTATTCTCATGATGATGGTTTTAATGTAACAGTTGTATATTTGGAGATGGGAAAGGACTTAGAACTTGTTAGAAATATCTACTACTGGGTCTTTTAGTACACCAAAGAATTTGATGGTCTGTGATACAGGGATTGATTAGGGATATAGAAAGTAATTTTATTTTCATCTAAATTTATGGGCAACAATATTCGGGGTTTTAGAGCTAGGACAACAATTTATTTTATATAGCAGCATGATTTAATGTATTTTAAATAGTGTTCTCACTTTTTTTCCCTAGCAAATACAAGATATTAGTTTCCCAGTAGCTCTCTTTTGCTTGTCTATTTTAAAATGTCTCTAAGTTCTCAAGTCAGAAATAGCACAAGATTAATCTATATTTTTTGGAAACCAATTTTTTTTTTTCATTTTCTTATCTATTTTAAGTCAGTTTTTGAACCTCTATGTCATTTACTATTTGGAATCTCAACCAGTGTCATTTACTATTTGGAATCTCAACTATCATTAATGGAATGTCTCTGAATTAGCTTTATATAGCACATACCACTATACTTTTAACTTCCTATTAATTTATTTTAATTATGATAACCTATCCTATTTATATGTTCTATTGGATTTTTGTACTGTACTGATTTTATAATAATTCCCCTCTAGGGTACTAACAATTCCATAAACTATTTCATTAAGTATCATTTAACAAAATCCTTATTCTGAAGCAAATTTCTGTGTTTTCCTAAATTTAAGAAAATCTTTAATCACTGACCTTAATTTGCTATAGACCAAGTTTGAAATTCAACATGTATAGATCCAAAATTTGGCCCAGGAAACTTAGTGGAATATGTATACTGAAACTATTCTTTTACTTTTATCTTGTAGGAAAGGGAAAACACACACACACACACACACACACACACACACAGAGAGAGAGAGAGAGAGAGAGAGAGAGAGAGAGAGACTAATAGATGGTTAGTTCATTTATAGAAGTCAGTTTAAGGGGCAGAATAAAGGAGAAAGATTTAAGTTTTTATTTCCTTTTATTTATTAGAAGTAAAACAAATTCAAAGAGGGAAACAGGACTTCAGAAGCCTAGGTTTAAATATGTTTAAACAAATATGACCAAATCACTGTGATGAATATTTGTTGAATATGACTAGACAAGAGAAAACTTCTATTGTTGTTACTTTTTTTGATTAATACACAGTCATAACTTTTGGGTTCATGTGTCATGCAAATAAGTGAGTAAAACCACTTTTTAGAATTTTTTTTTCTGATATGATTCATAAACCTAACAATAAATGGTTATAGCTTATCATTTAGAAAATAAAAAGCATATATCTTATCGTAAACCAAATTCAAAACTATTAAAAAGTGGTAGATTTAGTCATAATTGAATTTATAGAAGTAATTTGTAGTTTTGTTTCAGTTTTAGTTGAAACAACTTCTATTAAGAAATAGCTTCAAGAATTTTGTTCTGATTTAAAAACTTAACAAAGCTTTTATAAATCAATTTACTTTCTTGGTCTCTTCCTTTTTTTTAGACTTTCAACTTTCGTTTGATTTGGTGAAACTGCTACTGTGTGTTCCCTACAACAAATATACCTCGTGTAAGCATCTACTTCACATCTGATGTCTGGGATATACTCTCTTCTAGTAAGACAGGACCCAGAGAGAATCGTGCTCATGAAGTCTCTCAGATTCTGTGAAGCAGAATGAAAACTCCCTCCCTTACTCTCTATGTATGAAGTTATTAGAATCTTTTCTGGGGTGAATAAATGTTTCCATTAGCCCAGGACAAACTCTGTTTGTTTGATGTACTAAAAATCATCTCTCATTACAGAAAGTGCCCTGTTTTCGTGATAATTTATAAGGCCACCCTATTTATTCATCTTGTATATGTTTATATAATGTATAAATAATATTAAATAATACTGTTTTGCATATTAAAAGAATGCCAAGAGAGTAGATTTTAGGTGCTCCTGACACACATATATATAAAATAAGAAGTAACTATGAAAGTTGATGAATATGTTCAATATACTTGCCTATAGTAATCATTTCACTACCTTCCTCTACATGTATATCAAACTATCATGTTTTCACCTTAAATAATGCAATAAAACAAAAGCATCCTTATAAAAATTAAGTAATAGAATAAATAATGAAGAATAACCATAAAAACATTTTAATTATCTCTAATATTCATTATGAACATTGATTTTGGAAATTCATTAAAAAATTTAGACATTAGTTCTTCTAATGTTAGAGTAAGGAAGACAAAATTTTAGTATAACATATGTATAAATGAGTATTATATAGTACTATACATTTGATTAAAATTTTCTACATAATAAAGTAATCTTTTGCTTAGATGTTGTTAGTCTTTTCCAATTCTAACACTGAATACCACCACAACAGAACAATGAAATTACAGATTACTTTGCCTGATAGTTTTCCTTTGCTGAACCATCCCTCTCTATCATTTATTTGACATTATGAAGGTAAAACATCATGATTTTAAAAAGGGTCAATAAATGTGTGTAGCAATTAACACTGAACATGATTCTAATTTCTAGGTTAAGTTCTATAGACTGCGCTCCATGGCTTTTGGCTTGTAGCATGTCCTTAGGCAAAATGAAATGTTCCTCCCTATTTCCAGAAAAAACATCAAGACATCCTGCTTCTTGACAGCATCCACTCCAGATCAGTCTCCTGCTTCCTTGAGTCCTCCTCAAAATCACAAAGCACAAATTCAAATTCCCTATAAACCCTCTCTTAAACTGTTACAGAGAGGTCCTACCGGTCTCCATGATGAAGACTCCATATTCAACAAGTGGGCCGCCGACCTGCCAAGCGAACTGGGAAATGAGGCAAGTTACCCTTTGGAAATATACTTACACTTTGATGCTTATGCAATGAAAAGGCTAGGAAAGAGATTTAAGAAGTTGGCTTTGGATAATTCTGGTTCTTGAAATGTGGAAAAGTTCCTGTCTCTGCCTCACTGTAATTCAGATATTTTAATTTTGTAATTTTAAATTTAATTTTTTTGAATTTTAATTTTGTAAACAGAATCTTTTAATACAACGAGTAATAGATATATTTGAAGCCGATGGGAATGGTGAAGTAGAATTTGAAAGAGATCATTGAGGGAGTCTCTCAGTGCAGTGACAAAGGAGATAGGGAGCACAAGTTGAAGTTTGCTTTCTGTGTCTATGACTTGGATAAAGATGGTTATATTTCCAGTGGGGAATTCTTCCAGATGTTGAAAATGATGGTGGGGACCAATCTGAAAGATACACAGTTACAGAAAATTGTAGACAAAAAACATAATAAATACAGATTAGGAGGGAGATGGAAAAATATCCTTTAAAGAATTCTGTGCTGTTGTAGGTGGCCTAAATATCCATGAAAAGATGGTGGTAGATGTGTGACTCTCTGAAGAGTACCATCCAGTACTCTTGCTTTCTTCTCCATCTCTGAAGATTTGCTCAAGATGTCCAGCAATGCTCTCTGTGTATTTAAATGGAAGTATTCTTCTCTATGAAGCCACATTTCCAACCTGAACCTCATGAAGCCAACTAAATGCTATTGAACTCTTCCTCTCTCAATATCTCAGTGTAGCACTTTAAAGTCTTTAAAGCATCATGAAAGAGCATATATACGTGTGGCAGAGAAAGAGAAGGGGTTGGCTTTTTAATTTATTTTTTTCACATTTTATAACAAGAAAGTATCTATATATACATATGTAAATATCTATATATACATATATAAATATGTATATATATATAGATATCTGGAGCTTTCTATATATGTAGTAGAGTGGCTTTAATTTAATATACTTGATTCAGAAGCAAAATGATAAGAGTACAAAAGTGCTAAGCAGAACATAAAATATCCTTACTATTATTTCATACAGTTTTATATATAGATAGAAGTTTGTACAGTTTGAGCCAGGTGTCAGGCTGTTATGAGGAGCCGCTTCAGAAAACACTCTTAAGTGCGAATTCCAATCAAAGAGAGCTTTATTTACCTGGCCAGGGACTGTCACCCACTGAAGCTCTGTGGGAGAACAGAAATTTCCTGGCCTGTGTCTTGGGAATTTAAGGACAAAAACCACAGCTCAGGGGCTTTACTCAGCATCATGCAAGCAAGCCAATCACAGAAGCTAAAATAGTAGTTACCTGTGAGCCCTAAGCAGGACTGGAATGTTCTAGTTAGCAAGCAAGCAAGTTACAGAAGCTAAAAACAACCATATCCTGGATCAAGTACAATTTGTGGGGTACAAAGTACAGAAAAACAATCTATTATAAGAAAAAAGATTTCATTTCAGTTTCTCAGAAACAGCTCTTGTAACAGTTTTTTTTTTTTTTTTTTTTTAAGAAGATGGCAAAATGGAGTCTTAGGCCTGTCTATGACAGTTCTTGATTTATAATTATCTTATGTCACTTATCAAAATCTTATATTTATAATCTATATTTTTTACTAATCTATATCCTATAGCTTACACTCTTATTGATTGTATTTATTAGTTTACACCATCAGGCCAGCTATTTTCCCTTTCCTGTGTTTTTCTCCTTTGAGAGATTGACAAAGCATTTCTAAATGTCCTATTATTTACCTTAATTACACTTTTGTAACAAAGGAGTCTATAACTTTATTTATACCAATGAATATATTTCCAGGGACTAAATCTCATTGTTGAGAAGTTTTTAATCCATCTCTGGTTGAGGTGAAAATATAGTTCAGTGCTGCTGCCAAGAGCTAGTTCTTGGGTTCATATAGTGACTACACAACACTATGGCTGCTTCTTTCTGTTACTGTGTGACTAGGAGACATTACATTTATTAAATGACCCTGAGTGAACGTAATTTTCCAGTTGTTGTTTTATACATAAAGGCCAGAAGCTATCCGGGGCAATCATGATGCATTACTTAATGAATTTCCAAAATAACTGCTTAGGATATGTTTGTTATATATGTATGAATAATTTGTCTTTAAAGTCTTGTTTGAATCATGAATTTCCCTCTGTGTTTCAAAAGACTTGCAGCTAATCTAAGAAACTAGTAATATTAATGTGCATGTATATATCTAAACATCCACACATTTGTGATTTAATGGGGGAAATTTTGCTAATCTATATGCCACACAAGAACAAAATTTAACTAAATTGATACTGTGTAAATTTTTTTAACCACAAGGCATAGGGAGCACCTGATTTTTTTGGTTTGCCCATATAATTGAAAATGGATGATAACTTAATGAATTTGTGATATAAAAGTAGTGTATCGTATTCCACCACTTGATGTTATCCCTTCCCTTTTCTGCAAAGGTCCTATTTCTTGGAAGATAAACATTTTAGGTAGCTTTATATGACAATAGCATTTCCATGTCTAGTTTTTGTGTAGGAACCGGTTTTGTAATTATGAGTGATAAAGGGCAGGTTAAATCAAGGTGAATGAATCTTAAATTGAATACACCTTCCTGCCATTGCTGTTCCTTTAACTGAGTGCTGCACATCATGGGCTCTGTCTGTGAGAGAGAAATCCTGGTGCTTGCTGACCTTACATGACATGGAGTTTTGCATGTAGATTGATTTACATAAAGATAATATTGCCCAATTTTGGAAATGTTAATGTTCAAACTGAAAATCTCCACTACATGTATGTTTCTTCCTCTGGATCAGTAGGTGGCTTACAATCCCAGCCAGTGGTTTGATCTGTTCCAGTGTCAACTGCCATGTGCTCTGCTTCAAGGGGAAGCTAGTCTTTTGTGACATTTTTTTGTACATAATTATTTGTTACAAATATTTTAGCAAATTCTTTCTGTTTCTCTTACTTGTGCATACCTTAACTGGCGTTACAGAAAAATAGGGCAAACCTTATTTCCTTACTGGCTAATGAGGGTTTTTCTTTCCTCCTTTTTTTTCTTCTTCCTCTTTTTTAGTTTGTGGGTAGGGTGGGTAGGGGAGGAGTGGTTTATGTTGAATGGTTAGTTTTTCTTCTGCATAATGTGTCCTTTATGGGATCTTATGGAGAAAACTTCATACTGTATGAATAAGAAAATGAAATGTTTAAAACTTGAAAAAAAAAAGAAAAAAACAAACAAAAAAAAGAAAAGAAGAGAAAGAAAGAAAGAAAGAAAGAAAGAAAGAAAGAAAGAAAGAAAACTAAGATCACTTCCCAGAACCAGGATCCATTCCAGCAGCTGGAACTAAGACCACGACTTCAGAGTCTAGGCATACAAACTCAAGAGACCAGAACAGAGGTAGCTGGTTCAGAGTCACAATCCTCCTTTCAGAGTTCAGATGCCAAATCACTGGGGGTGTGATTTCAGCTTCAGCTGAGAGCCCAGGACCTTGAGGTCAGAGACCAGAGCCCACACCTGGGAGGTGCCCTGGAGAAGGCCATTAGAAGCTGACCTGCCATCTATATGATTCTCCATGCCTGAGAAGCTCCATTATCTCCCACTGAGATAGTGTTTCTTAGGTTTGATAAATGTGCCTTGCCTCAGCAGGTTGAACTTGCTCCATAGTAGCCTAATATGATACAGAGGTGCCTAGAGACACTGTGGTACTCACAACACACCGGATGCACACTGATTATCATTGAAGATCAGGATCATATGCCTAAGCTCTTTCCTTTGTCTATGTTTCCCTTTCTCCCTCCACGTCCCTCAGGTCTCTGGCTGAACATAATGTCTATTCCTCAAAGGCCTTCTTTGACTGTGTATTCATTCCCTGTAATTCAAAACATAGCCAGCGGAGTGCAGGGCTGTCCCATGTTTTTCCTGCTAGATAGTAGGGCCCAGGGACTTCTGCTTATCTTATAGGATCGCTCGAGGTTTAACGTTCCCATTTCACACATTGGCTCCAAAAAGTCATCCAGAGAAGCTTTTATCTTCATATCTCTGTAAAATAAAAAGTCATCATAAGACTTTTTCTTTTTTTTCCCAAAAGAAGATAACTACCCATTTCTTTCAAGGAAACAAAGAGTTAAGGGTAGGGTGGAGAGTGTGTCAGTTCTTTATTGCATTGAGTCGTCCTACCTAAGGCTCAGTAGGTATGGTTATCCTGGTTACTTGGTGCAGGATTGGTTCTGATTAGAACTCAGAATAATCATCTCCATGGTGAGGTGTGTTGTGAGTATCACTGTGTCTCTAGGCACCTCTGTATCATATTAGGCTACTATGGAGCAAGTTCAACCTGCTGAGGCAAGGCACTTTTATCAAACCCAAGAAACACTGGAGGATTTCATGGCAGAAGCCCCTGATGATGTGATGCTGAGTCTCACTGTCTCTGGATGTCAGTGGGAGATAATGGAGTATGTTGAGATAGTTCAAGTGCTCACAGTTATCTTGCTTTTATGCAAAATTGTTCAAACATTCAGAGAAAGACTTTCTCTACAGGGAGACAAGGAAGCTTCCAGTAGCAGTTCAGCAGTAGCTTTAGTAAAATGCAATGTTCTTGATCAGTTTCATCCTAGTTTGGAAGAATATGAAAACTCAGAAGTGGCTAATAACTCGAATTTTTTCAGGCCTGTGAGGAGGAGCATCATATGTATTGTGGTAAGACACAGGAGAAAAGAAAAATGTCAATGTTCAAAACAAGAAGAGAAGAAGTCTTACACAGCAAAAAGGATCCCAGCTCTGGACCAAGAAAGGACAGACATCACAACACAAGAACATGAAATGAAATCATGGTTAAAATGTTTACCAGCAACTGATAAAAGACCCAGGCTGTCCATAGTGAGCTTTATGTTCTGTATGAAGATTCAGGCCGTGTATCTACAGGAAGAGTGGTTCAAGATCATAGAAGGGAAAGGTCTCCTGGGAAGAAAGGATCTGGGTGAGAATGTGCAATCAGGAGAACCAGAGAATGAAACTCATGCTGCTAACAAGGCCAGAATATCTAGGAAGAAACTGAAAGTTGTTGCAAAATTAAGTACATATTTAAACATTCATGACAGTGGGAAATATTTATTCTATAATAGCATTGTCAAAGAAATGAAGAAAGCTTGCCTGAGAGGACCTAACCAAAGTGCCCAGATTAAAGAACTTTTCATGAAGGGGGCAGATAGCTGTCTTGAGGAGGGAGAAAATGAAATGGTTGAACAGCATCACCAAAAAGAAATGGAATATTTGGGTTTATTTCCTGTTAATATAATTCTTGATTTACAGCAAGAGGTGGAAAATTCTGAAGCCAATCATCTGATAATCTATGAAAATAAAGAGTCAGAGATGCACTGAAAGTGATTCTAAGATCTCAAAGTACAACTGAAAGGAATCATTCTGTCCTTGGAAAGAAAAGCCCTTGATGACTGTCAAGAGACCTCAGGAAACTGAATAAAATTTCATTGTTGCTAGACAGGAAGTTGCAGACCTGAGAAAAAATAAAGGAAAGAGAAATTCAACTTCAGTTTCTGGAAATGCATCTCCATGAATTTGATAATCAAATTTTCTGTAGAGAATTTATTCCCTGACCTCTCTGTTCATGAGGTGGTGCTTCCTCTGAGATAGGAAGGTCCCTGACTCATCCATTAATACCCCCCAGTGAGTCTCTTCTCCTTACTCCTCTTTCTACTCTATCACCTTCATATCTTAGTTCATTTACTCCTCTTTTCCCCAATAAGATCATTACTCAATAGGAAGTTCCCAGAAAGAAATTGTACTCTTCTTCAGTCTTTCTAAAGAAGACTGGGAGCACATGACAGCCATATTCTTTCTCAATACTTGGTTGTCCTTTTTTTTTTAATCTGCCATGCCCTGAGTTTTTTGTTTGTTTGTTTGGTTTTGTTGTTGTTATTTTGATTTTGTTTTCGTTTTGTTTGGTTTGTTTTTTGCTGGACACCCTCATCCAAAAATACGGATGTGTGTTATTTCTTGGTTTCATTCAACCTCCATGTGATACTAGTAGTCAAAATTCTGAAACACCAAAATAATTTCCAGTCACTAAATTTGTACTCAGAAATCTTTGAGTTGCATATGTGTGTGTGTGTATGTGTGGGTTATGTGTGTTGTAGTACAATAGAAATATTTTTGTGCAAGTGGTTTTACCTTTTTACATCTGGCAAGTAATGTTTTAGGATAGATTTAGAAAACTGGGATTGTTTTATGTTCTTTTCATTACATTATACTCTCTAGAAAATATAAATACTAGATTTTTATTTGACAGGTCAGCCTACTGTTCTTCTTTTATTTTTACTTTAAAAGTTTTTACATTAGAAATTTATGGTTATATGCAGTAATTGGGTTCATCCTAACAAACGCATACATGCATGGAAATCAATTTCTGTTCACGATCATCCTTTTCCCTCCCCCTTTTTCTTCCCCTCTTCTATTCTTCTTCCTCTAGTAGACTTCTAAAATGGGCACACGAAAGTGACACAGCCACATCAGTCTTCTATTCTGTTCTGTTGATCTTTATGTCTATTTTCAGGCTATTGTTCTTATTATTTAGCTGTTGTGAATTGTATTACTATAAACATCTTCTTCATCGATTAACTTGATTAGATCTTTTTGCAATCTTATCCTTTCCTACTCCTTTCCTTTATTTTACTCTAGCTTCTGCATAGGAAAGAAAAAAAAATTGACTTCTGAGTTTCTGAGTTTGGCTAATTTCACTAAGCTTGATATTCTCCATTTTTTTTATTAGTTACACATGACAATACAATGATCTTGACATATCATACATTTGAATCAAATGAGGTATAATTTCTCATTTTTCTGAGTGTACAGGTTGCAGAATCACATTGATTATACTCCATTTCTATTGATTTACTGGCAAATGCCATAATTTCATTGTTTCTAATGGCTGAGTAGAACTCTGTTATATATACACATACCAAATCTCTTAATTCTTTCATGTATTAATGGGCATTTGGGTTCCTTCCGTAATTTAGCTGTTGTGAATTGTGTTACTATAAACATTGATGTGGTTGTGTCACTTTCGTGTGCCCATTTTAGATTTTGGGGGGAAAATACCTAGGAATGGGATAGCTGGGTCATATGGTGGTTCCACTCCTTACCTCATTTTTTGAGAAATCTCTGAACTGCTTTCCAGAGTGGTTATAGTAGTCTGCAGTGTCACCAACAATGTTTAAAGTGTTCCTTTCTCCCCACTACTTACCAGCATTTGTTGTTTGGATTCTTGATCATTGCTATTTTGACTAGTGTGAGATAAAATCTTAGTGTAATTTTGTTTTGCGTTTCCCTGATTGCTAGAGATGTTGAACATTTTTTTTCCATATATTTATTGGCCTGTAATGTTTCTTGCATTGAGAAGTTTCTGTTTGTTATTTTGCCTATTTATTGATTGGATTACTTGGGGTTTTTTTTGTGTTAAGGTTTTTTGAGTTCTTTGTATATTTTGGATATTAATCCCTATTGGAGAAGTAACTGACCAAGATTTTCTCCCATTCTGTAGGCTCTCTCTTCATGATCTCAGTCATTTCCTTTGCTATGTAGAAGCTTTTTAGTTTAATGTCATCCAACTTAATGAATGTTGTTATTTTCTTGTGCTTTGGGATCATCTTAAGGAAGTTAGAACCTATTTAATGGAGTGTTGATCCTATGATTTCTCCTAACAGTTGTAATTTTTTCTGGTCTGATTCCTAAGTCTTTGATCCATTTGGATTTGAGATTTGTGTAGGGTGAAATATAGGGTTCTAATTTCATTTTCTACATATAGCTATCTGGTTTTCCCAGCACCATTTGTTGTAAAGGATATCTTTTCTCTAAGATATATTTTTGGCACCTTTGTCAAATAGCAGATGGCTATAAGTTTGTGGGTTTGTCTCTGTCTTCTATTCTGTTCCATTGATCTTTATGTCTATTTTCAGGCTATTGTTCTTTAACCAATACAACATTATCTGTGAGCAATTTAGTTTACAGAGATATTTCAAATAGAAAACTATTTTCCTCCATTAAGTCTATCTAACAGGGTTAAAACAGAAAGGCAAAGTTTGCTTTGTGGTTTCAATAAATTATACTTTATTTAAATACAGGCTAATATTTAGATTAAAGGAGGAGAGTAGTCTGTAAATTAGGTTGTTCAGCAAGACTGAACCCATCTATAGCCAGTTTTTCCTGACTCTGCAGGTTTCTAGAAGGGACTAGTCTAATGGCAGACTCAGTAACAAGGAAATGGGTCAGTGTATAATTTCTCACCTTTATCCTGTGTCACCTGAGAACTGTAGCCTTCAAGCTCTTCACCTAAATTGTCAGTCCTATGCCAGTGCCACTGCCTCTTCACAGTCTCCCATGTCAATGTCCTGAGTGGCATATAGTTCCAAGGTTTTACCTATGCAGTAGATCAAACCAGCAGCTGATTTGACTGAGGTTAGTCTTATCCCCAGATTTAGCAGTGGAGAATTTCAGTGCAGGGTACAAGAGTAAAACATTGGGTATTTTGGCAAAGTGTCTTTTGAGAACAGGCATGTCCCTCCCACTATACAGCACATGATATTATTTTCTCACCTGAATCTTGGTCAATACTATCCTGAGCAAAGCATCTGCAAGAGTCTTCAGGGGAATGTGTGTCTAGAGTCTTTGTGTCTAGGGGATCAAGGTATATAATTGAAATCCAGATCCTGCAAGAAGTCTAATCATCCAGTAGCTAGAGTAGCTGCAAAGAATCCTATATCAGATTAGACAATTAAGGAAGAACTTCATACTGCCTGGGATGTGTACTGTTTTGAGATGTTGGAGAATTATATGGTGAAAGTCCCTGATGATGTGCGACTAAGTCTTGCTGACCCTGGGTGTCAGTGGGAGATGGTGGAGTATGACATTGATAGTTCAGTCTTTCAGAGTTCTCTTGGTTTCACGTTGAATTTTCATGTCAAAGAAAGTCTTTCTGTAAAGGGAGACAGGTATGCCAGTAGAAAGAAGTTTAACATTAGACTTAGCAAAATATAATGTTGTAAACATTTATTCTGCAATGGAAATGGTGGAAAATCAGAAATTCTGGAAGTTCTGGATAGTTCCAAACCTGTGATTAGAAATATTCTCTACACTATTGTGAAACACTGGAGAAAGAAAACCACCCAACACTCAGAAAGAAGAAGAAATGATGTATGATACTGAAATTAAAGTACAGACTTTGGAATTAAAAAGGGGATATATCAAAACACAAATAGTAGAAGCTAAAATACATTTGAAAGTACTACAAGCAACTGAAGAAATGATTCAAGTTCTCCATAGCAATTTTTGTGGTTGCATTGAGTATCAGGTATTGAATTGCTAAGAATGCTGGCTCAAGAATAAGGAATTAAGATCTCCCCTGGGAGAAACAAGAGATATACATATATATGTGTGTGTGTACACACACACACACACACACAAACACATACACACACATACACAACTTTGGGGAGCACTTATCCAAATCATAGCAATGACCAGTCAAAAGAATCCTTGAGGAAACAAAGTTATTGCAGTATTCACCATGTGAAATTAATGTTTTAAAGGAAAATTAATGTTTCATCAACATTACAGAAGATGAGAAAAGCCCATTTGGCAGGTTATTATTATAAATTTACCCAGATTGAAGGAGCACAATCAAAATGGCAAATGAATATCTTTTAGAAATAGGAGATAATGTGGTTGAGTTTGTCAAGAGAGAGTCTGTTGCATGTTTACTTGTTAGAATAGATCATGAATCACAACAATAGGCAAAGAGGAGAGTCAGTATTAAACTATTATTAAACTACATCCTGCATGTCCCAGAGCCTCAAGTTCACCACTGGAGTGCATGTTTCAGGTTATGGTTGGTGGAAAGCCTTCCTCAGTGATCCTTCCTGGACAGCTCCCTCCCTCCATGTCAAGTGTCTCTAATGGTTCCATTTTCACAAACCTGGTGGTCCCATACTTATCTCTGATGGGGTGATGAGAAAGGATGAATGAGGCACCCAAGACACAGAAGTGCCATGAATTGATGAGTGTTGCATCAAATTCGCTCATGTTTGTGTTACTTGAGCTAGATCATTTATTCCCATCCTAACTGCAAGGGATGGTGGGAAATGCTGTTTCCTATGCTCCTAAGAGAAGGAAATGGGGCTGAAAACAAATCTTGTTTCTTTCATAGTATATTTGAAAGTAATAATCAAGGAATTTTGTTCTTTGGGGGCAGTGAGGATAGAAATGGAGGATGGCCAGAGTGGTGCTGGGTCAAGGATAATTTTTTTTTAATCGTATGAAATATGCTTGCATCTTTCTCAAAAAGACCAAATAGAGCAAGAAAACTAATATGTATCAAATTACTTCAGCTGCTGGAGAGATGTCTTTGAGTCATTAGAGGAGGTGAGATCCAGTGCATAAATGATTTAGCCTTGTAAGAGAACTCAGTTCACCTGGAGGGTGGCCAAAGTTTGTGATCATTGATTTAAGTAGATTGTGAGGTTTGGTTGTGCAAATGTTATGAAGTTAAATGCTGTTTGTTTTCAATTTTTCTGTAAAATAAAAAGGAAGAGTGAAGAATAAGAAGGAAAATACTGAAGCTTTAAAAAGAAGATCAGATTTAAAATTATTATCTGGGAGCATGTAATAGTAAATGGGGAAAAATGCATCAGGGTTATGGGTTAGGGGCACATAGGATTCACTTGGTGTTTACATTTACATTGAGAGTGCTATCATATGGTACATTTGTCTATAGCCACAGTTAGCTACAAAATCAGGTAAGAAGTACATGGAGGGTATAATTAAAATATGACTGAAATTTTTCCCACATCATTTAAAAGAGGGGAGGATTATTAAATGAAATGGAAATCAAAAAATAGTGATAACAATGATTATTTTGCCCATCTAAGTATGCAGGAGAAAAATAGGCCATGAGGACAATGACGGGCAATGAAAAGAGGGTTGGCTTGGGTTAGATAGTCCTATGAAGTCCAACAAGACAGTCCAACAAGCTGTTGGAATGTGGTTCCAGCATGGAGTAAGCTCAATAGAACAAAATTATTTGTATAGATTTCTGTATGCATTTGAACTTGTTGAAAAAATGTACCTTTTAAAGTCCATTATTATCCTGGTCAATTTAGAAATTCAGCCTGCTGACTTTCACTCCCAATCTGTTGTTCAAGTCAGTTCAGTGCTATGCAGCTCTTAGACTGAGCTCAGTTAAATGCTAGGCAAGGAATATGACATGTCAACTGAGTGTCTGCCAGTACGTGTCTTCACCATATTAACAGGGGAAACTTCAGTGACAGGTTTATATTGTGTTGTATGTCAATTTTCATTTAAATTTTTGTGTTCCTTTTTATGTATGTGGAACACCTGAGAATATATAAAATGACACGGTATGAGCCAAGGATTAACACAGCCTCTATTCTATTTGTGGAATTTGGCAGTATTTTCCCTGGTTCTGCTGCTACCAAGGCATTTGTCTGTTTTGTCATAAGATAATTAGGTGGTTTTATTGTAAATTATCCCTTTTAATGTTCTGGGTCAGAAGCAGGAAGGGGAGCTTAATAATGTTGTGCATGAAGTTTGACTTCATCTGCCAGATGTGGCAAGGAGAGGAGTGTGGAGGGTGAGTGGGTGTCAATTTCCAGCCCTCACTCCTCAAGTTAATACTTTACAAATGAGGGTAATGAGTGCATTTGTTATTCTTTTCATAACTACTCTCCAGTTGGGACCTCTGGCAGACACCACGGTATGGACAGGGACAGAGAGGTCAGCTGAGCTGTTGGGCTAACAAATATGGGGAAAGCAGCAACTCCTGGCTGGGAGGGCAGTGAAATCAATAGATAGCAGGCATGAGAAGGAAAGGTATTGTCTATGGAAATATATAATTGATAAGAATTCTGTTATTGAAAACCTGGAATTAAGCTTAAGCATAAGCAGGTGCAGAGTTTAAGGGAACACTATCAAGGAATCCACTTACTAGAGCAGACAGGAGTGTGTCCAAGAGAGGGAAGGACACAGATGAGAATCAGCTTGTCCAGGGCCTCCATGAGCTGAGGACACCCTTCATATCTGCCTGAGAGGGTGACCTCATGGGTCCTGAAAGAGGAGTGACTGACTGGTGGTTGCCTTAGAACCCACAGACAGCTTTGAGAGGGAGCTGATCATCCAAAGGACATGCTCATGTGTCCTTCAGGAGTCTGTAGGTTCTCCATCCAGTCCTGAGGGAAAATCCTTCCATGTGTGCTTGGATTAGTTTCTTAGGGCTGCTGTAGTAAATTAACACAAGATCTGTGGATTCACTTTTGGAGATTAAAAAGTCTGAAGGTTTTAGCAGGGCTGCATTCCCTGCTGGTGCTTTGGGGAAAGAAAATCTGTTCCTTGCCTCTTTTGGATTCTGGTGTCTGCACACCTTTTTTGGCTTATCTCACTTGGGGATGCAGTTTATTGCACTTAGAGTCTGCAATGGATTGAATGCCTGGGTCCCCCACCAGATTCCATATGTTGAACTCTTAACCCCCAATATGATAATATTAGAGGTTGGGGCCTTTTGGATATACTTAGATCATGAGAGTGAGTCCCTCCTGTGTAGAATTTGTACCCTTATTAAAGGGACCTGAAATCTCTTTTACTGTCTTTTCATCTTGTAAGAACAGAAGGGAAAGTTGGCTGTGAGCAACCTGGAAGAGGATGCTCACAGAACCTGATCATGTTGTCACCCTATCTTAGACTGTCAGCCTCTACAACTGTGAAAAATAAATTTATGCTGTTAGTAAGCCATGCAATCTATCATACTTTGTTACGATCTATGGTACTTTGTTATAGCAATCTAAAATGACAATGACAAAGCTTGACCATATAAGCCCTTCTCTCAAGATCCTTCACTTACTCATGTCACAGATAATGTCCACTATTTTGCCATGTAAGTTACTAGTAACAAGTTCAAGAGATTCGACATGATTAGACATCAGGAGCCACTAGTACAGGTCACATAAAACTGTTCAAACTGAGTGGGCCACAAAGTGCCACTAGTATTTAGCTACTGGTGCTGAGAGGGGTGGCCTGAGAAAGCAGTCCCTGTTCAGTAACAATCTTTTTGAACTTCCCGATGAGCCATGTGGTAAAGCACACAGTTTATGCCAGTCTGTTGCCCCCGTGTTCATCTCTACACACCGTGCTTTGTCCATCAGGTACTTCTGCATATGAAATAGCTCAGTGATAGGACTGCAACCAGTGGAGAAACTTCCCAGGTAGGGGGTCTCTTGTAGGCACAGGTAGAAGTGTTAACTTTCTTCATGAAACTTATGATGCCTGCATTCTCCTCAAGGTTCACAAGAGTGACAGTAAGTGGTAAGCCACATGGATACTTCTCATTGTTGCTGGCAAAGCCCCGGTTTCCCACCATAGCTGTGAATTCCTATCAGGTCAGAGCTGGAGATTAGAAAGGCTGAGGTCAGGATTTTGATCAAAGTCTGTGTGTACTTATATGTATTTATGAGAGTTTTTGAATGTTTGCTCTGTTTGTGTTTATTTTGTGTGTTGTTTAGGTGTTTGCTGTATGTGTGTCAGGTTGCTCAAGGCAATGCCTAAAAAGCTTTGTGTGTATCAGGCTGTTTTGCAGTGTGAGTGGATCCCTGTCCTCAGTGGTATCTATCCTGTCTTTTGGCATCTCTGAGTGATGCTTTTTTGAGTTATCTGTGAAAAACATGGTATCTTTGAGTGATGCTGAATTGGGTTCAGTGTGAAGAATGTGACTCTCCAGGGAAAGTCCAGAAAGGGAAGGCCTGGTCACATAGTCCTAGCCAGGAACTGGGAGAGACGACAAGAGCCATGTGTTTTAGTCAACTTTTTTTTTTTTTTTTTTTTGCCACTGTGACTAAAAGATCTGACCAGAACAATTGTACGAGAGGAAAAGTTTATTAGAAGGCTCACAGTTTTAGGGGTCTTAGTCTGTAGAAGGCCAACTACTCCTCCATTCCTTGGAGCTCGAGGTGAGGCAGAACATAAATATAAACTAGAAGAGTTATAAAGAGGCTTCTAGAGAAGGTACTAAAATTGTCCTGTAGCTTAACCTAGAAGATGGCTACATGGGTGTGTATGTGTGAGAACTCATGAATCTGCTCACTTGAGATTTATATTCTTTACCTTGTTTAATAGCTCATTTAAAAGGAACTAGAATTCAGAGATAAAGCTACATGATAGGTCATCTTTGCCGGGTTTCTGTTCATGACTAAAATGCTCGGGGGTTACTCCAGGTAAACTGGGCTAACTGGGCTGTGCAAAATAACCACACAAGAGACACAAATACCTTTTTCTTTGGGGTAGCTATGACAGCTCCTCTGACCTTAAGGGTCCGCAGGAAGAGAGAGAGAGAGCACACACTGACCCCTTTTATTGAGAAGCTATTCAAATGAGGCAAGGGGTCAGGTTTCAGGGGGCTGAGTCTATCTTTGTGATGTCCACTGTCAGCAGGTTGACTGATATCTAGGTAGGCCACACCCAAGGGCAAAGTAAGAGAAGGGGACACACACAAGGCACTTCCATGGAACATTTTATTCTAAACAGGGCAAGGGGTTATATTATAAAGGAACAGGTGAGCATAGCTCCACCCATGGGGCTGTAGCAAGACACACCCAGGCAAGAAGACAGTTACTTGAACCCTAGAAGAGGGGGCAGTCTAGCAGCGTGGGTGTCTGATGCCACATAGCCCAGCAGGGGAGTTAACTCAGTCATGTGTGAGGTTGGTCTCCCACACTTGATATTTGAGACTGGCTGAGAAGCCGTGGAAGAGGCTAGTATGGGGATTCATTACCATTGAAGCCCTCTACTCAGAAAAGAGACGACCACAGAGTACAAATTTGTAGTAAATAGAAAAATGAACTCATTTTACTTTTGTACCTTAACAAGTAAGTACTCACAGAAAAGTGTCATGGCTTGATTAAATTAGATAATCATTGCAAGATACAAAAATATAGCATCTGGCTCAGAGTAAACATTTAAAATGTATTATTAATATTACCATGCAACTCCTAAATCTATCACCATTATGTTGTTGTTAATGTTCATTATTAGTGGTTTTGGACTGAAACAGAAATCTGTGTTGCTCCATTATCAGCCTCTTCTCATTTCTCCCCTCCCCATCCCATCATTCAATCCCTTCTCCTCATTTTCTGCAATGCTCCAAAAAAGGAGCAACTCCTGACAAGGTGTGGGAAATTGATGTCTTCATCTTCAGAGCAGACTGTAGGTCTTTGGGGTGCAGTAAAGTCACAGGGGTAGCTGAGGGGCACGTGGCCTCAGGCAGGGAACTTGCAGACTGCCAAAAAGGAGGAGGAGCAGGTGGCATCATTCCAGGTGCCATCCAACAGCATCAGCACACAGTGTTCCCCAGAGTCAGTGTTGTTGGGCTCACCCTTGTTCCAGTTTCGGTAGGTCACTCTCCTTCCTGCCATATCCACAAACTGGCCTTCATTCTCATCTGTTATGCCTAGGAAGGCGGAGTCTTTGACCAAACTCTGGATGGCCTGATTCTCTTCAGCGTTCAAGGGGGTGGCCATGGAGGCCTGGAATTGGGCACACGGAGCCTTAGCGCTGTCAAAATTTCTTGTTTCACCACTGTTCCAGAAGAGCTTCTTTCCAACTTTTTTGCTCACAGACAATAACACTAAAATGTGAAAAAGTAGGTGACACTGGCTTGTCTTTAACTCTTGCCCACTGTATGTCTTGGGGTAAAATTTTCCAGAGTAGACTTGTCAGATAAATGAAGTTACATGGAGTTAAATTTGAATTTCATATAAATAATGAAATTTTCATTCATGTAAACTCCCATGCAATTTTTGGAATATATCTTAATACCAAAATTTTTGCTTTTTCACCTGAAATTAAATTTTAACTGGTATCTTGTCTTTTGTTAAAGGTGGAAACCTTAAAATGAGGGACATATTGGCACAAAGCCTTTGTACTTTTGGATCAGAAGTCTGGAACACACATAATTTGGAATTTTGGATTCTACCATACTGTTAACTTGAGACTAAACAGATGTGTCTCAGCATATTTGGCCCCAGTCAGAAAGAACAAGTTTGGTCCCATTGCCAGGTCCAGACACCAGCATAACAAAGGTACATAGATATCACTTTAAGTGAGAAAAGATCAGAGTGCAGGATTAGAGTCTTTGAAGTCAGACTGATCTCAATTTATAAAGCGATTCTACCGCTTATTAGCTCTATTTAAACAAGCAATTTAACTTCCTTTTGCCTCCATTTCTAACTAAGGCGGGTTGTGAGGATTTCATGAGATCAGAATGAAAGAAATGTCTATCCAGGTACTAGAAAATTATACATATTCAATAAATATTCACTGACCTTCATCATTCCCTAACTTTAAGCTGCTTGAAAAACAAGAGAGAGAACTTACACTTTTGATGCTTTCCAATTCTAAATTGAGAGCTGCTCTTCCAGAAGCAGCTGTGCTAGTGTCACATTCTAGAAAATTAAAACAGAGAGAAGGAGCATTGTTGAGAAGGGGTCCCAGAACTGTGCGTATAAGGGAGTGGGTACCTTTTTCAATTTAAAATTTCTTTTACATTGATATTTAAACTTTGAAGGAAGATGAAAAATGGTAAGAAACAAAATGAAGGAAAAAAAGCCTCAATTTCCACTCAATCCAAAACATCAGTCTTCATCTGATAACTGTTCTAAAGACACCTTATGTGTACACACATACCCCACGCACACATGCACTCCCTGGTTACCTCACATGACAGAAATCTGCAGCTGAAGCTTTTCACTAATTTTTTCCAATAAGTTGCTATATCAAAGGCTAAAAAAACCTTTGGAGAAATTATTATGAGCTGGTAAATATTGACTAAACAGGTTGGAAGATTTTTATTTTTATTAAAATAAAATAAAAATAAAAATTTTATTTTGAACAGTATTGTTTTTGTTATCTTTTTGTTGTTTTTGTTTTTCTCAAATTCATTCTGAAATTAAGAAGCCATATATATATATATATACACACACACACACACACACACACACACTTTTTTTGAGTTGCTAATTATTTGAGTGAGGAGAGCTTGAGGCAAGTTGTGTGTCATAGATGGCAAAAATAGTAGCTTCTCTCATGAAAAAAAATGGAGATTATTTTTACACTCATTTGAAACTGGATTGGCCTTGTGGCTTGTTAGGGTCAATACAATGTGGCAGAAATGATAATGTGTATGTTCTGAGCTTCAGGAGGCCTTGAAGCTTCTGTTCTTTCTGTGATTGTGAATCTTAAAATTTCTGCTATTTGAATAAGCCCTGGCTGTCCTGTAGGATAAGAGGTCCATGGCTCAATTAATCTCAATCCAGCTGACACCCACATGTGAATGAAACCATGAGCCATCAATCAGTTGACCACAGACTTGAGCTCAGCTAAAACCAGAATTTCTGTGGCTGACCCACAAAATTGTATTTAAATAAATGATTGTGTTTTGAACCCACTAAGGTTTGGTTTGATTCTTATGATGAAAATATAACCACCATGCCATGGATATACTCTCTTTGGATAAATGACATGTTAAGCCCACAATCAGTTGTCCTGCTTTCTCTCTCTGAGCCCAGGGTATGCTTGGTGAAGGAGTGCCCTGAGAGGTTAGTAAATCTGTACTTAGGCATTGGTGGCAATGCCTTGAGGCTCCAAGTAACCTAGAGAGGGCTGAGGGCCTTGGGCCAAGAAGCAGAATCAGGCACCTCCCATCTGATACTTTGGGTTCCAGAACCCTGAGCACCTTCAACTCAGACTTCTTAGGCTGGGTTTAGCAACCAGCCTTGCAACAAGGGATAGTCTGGACCTGGCCTTCAACCCCATACTAATAAACAATTCTTTCTAGGAGGTGCTAAACTCATCTTAAGAGCATTCCCTGGGGCCTCCAGCAGGTTAGGTGGCTATCTGCTTCAGTGCAGCACAGTCCTTCCTCTAATTGTCAACTCTTTTGCCAGTTCTCACTGCAGAGCTACCATGAGCATGTTTGACTAGTTAGCCATGACAAGATCCTTGTCTCCAAAAGAGAAAATACAGATATCCACAAGTGTACACACACTGTCTTGCACGCCAACTGTACACACAAGTATGCATATGCACACACATTATCTGTGAAGGCATGGCAGACTTCTTGCTGTCATTGGACGATAGCTCCTGCCTCAGGCTCCACGCTTGACATCTCCCTGCCTGTAAACACCCTCCCTTCAGTGCAAGGCGGGCTGGCTCTTTCCATTCTCTTAAAATATACCTATCTCAGAGATTCCTATCTTAATCTTACATAAACTAGTCCTACCCATCCTCTCTGTCCTCTTAGCTTGCATTATTTTCTTTCATGTTACTTACACTGTGTCATATTATAGTCATGTACTTTATTTTTCTATATTTATTATTTTGACTATTATTAAATGTACAACTCAGTAGCAGTAAGAACATTCACACTGTTGAACAACCATCTTCAGAAAATTTTATCATCATGAACTGAAACCCTTTTCCCCTTTGAATAGTAACTGTCCATTTCAAACCCCATCCAACTGCTGGTAACAACTATCTACCCTCTGTCTCCATGAATTTAAAATTTCTAAGTATCTCATATACTTGGAATCATGCAACAATTTTCATTTTGTGTCTGACTTATTTCACTTAGCAGAATACCTTTGTTTCATCTGTGTTGCAGCATATATTGTAATTTGATTCATTTTTGAGGCTGGATAATATTCCACCCTACATATACATATATTTCACATTTTGGAAACATCAGTTTCAATGACTAAAAATACTCAAATAACTGAATTATATTCAACATGTAAATGGATAAACTGTGATACATCATATGATTGAAAAGACAGGGGAAAAAAGGAACAGACTATTGACACATGCAATAACTTGGATTAATCTCAAGGGCGTAGGGTTGAGCAAAACAAATTTAATCTCAAAAGTTGAGAAAAGGCATGATTATTCACATAAAATATTCTTGAAAGACAAAACTATGGTTATAGAGAACAAATCAGTGCTTGACAGAGGCACAGTGAAACTATAAATATTTACAGTGGGAAGTTTTACTGGGAGTGATAAAACTATTCTGTATCTTGATTGTGGTAGTTAACAAAAACCTATGATTACAAAAAATAATTTTCATAAATTTAAACATGAAAAAAAGCATGTAGATAAATAATAGCTAAATCCAAACCACATTTGTATCTTATTGTATTAGTCAATTTTCTGGTTTTGATAATTGTACTTTGGTATGTTAGATCCTGTCATTCATTGGCGAATGATGATTGAAAGGCACATGGGAATTTTATTAATGCCTCTTTTAACTACTATGTTAAACTAAAATGATTTCAAAAGAACAAGTTTTCAGAAAGAGTCTCAAGAAATTCATGTTACAAAGACCATCATGCTTTCTTTAGAACTTTATCCAAGTTTCACAGTGTGAATAACCTGTGCAATAGTTTGAAGGTGAGAAAGAGTGGGCTGGCTTCCCAAACGTAACACTATTCAGTCTGCCCAGGTTTGCAGTGTGAGGTCCCTGTGATAGAGAGGAGGCTTGCACTCTTATTAATATAGGACTTGTAAACTCTTCAAGATTTTTGGGACTCTCCCACAGGTCTTTGGAGGCATTCCAGAAGAAGAGAAATGATCACATTTCAATTTTGTAAGGTTTGTTCTGACTACAGTGTGGAGAAAGATTAGAAGGGAGTCACACTGGAGAAAAGCAGTCCTACTTTGGGAATTAGTTGAATATGAAGTGGTGAACAAGGAGACGTTTTCATGGGCACACAAGTTTCCAAAAACCTACTGGCCATTTAATTAAAATAGAAAATGAAGGCAAAGGAAGAGCAAATCTGGGAAGAGGATGGGTATCTTGTGGGTAAATGAATATGTCCCAGTAATCAACTGGGATCGTATAGAACAGATGGAACAATATATCTTCATGAAGCATAATTCACTCAATTCTGTACTAAATTGCTTCTAGCTGTTTTTCAGGTTAGTCAGTTTTCCATTACTGTAACAAAATACCTGAAATAATTAACATATAAAAAAAGCAAAGCCTTATTTTGGTTCACAGTTTTGTAGTCTATGGTTGCTTAGCCCAGTTACTTTTGTGCTTGCTTTTGTACCTGTGGTGAGGCAGTGCACTATGGTGGAAGATTATGGTAGAGGAAGACTGTTCACCCCATAGCCAGAAATGAGAGAGAGGGAGAGGGAGAGGGAGAGGGAGAGGGAGAGGGAGAGGGAGAGGGAGAGGGAGAGGGAGAGAAACTCAGTACTGCAAAATCCCATTTAAGGGCATGCCTTCAGTAACCCAAAACCTCCAATTTGATCCCACCAGGCCACAGCACTTTAGGACAGCTTTCCTGGGCACCAAGCCTTTAATACATGGCCCTTTCGAGTTTATTCCAGTTCTAAACAATAGCAGCTGTCTTGAAAATGCCATGTTAGCTTGGGGCATTGAGGAGTGTCACACAGGGACTCGGGCCCATATGGGGGGCTTTATATGGGCCTCCAAACACCACAAAGATGTGAGCCAGATACCCTTCCAGGCTCCCTTCCACTGGACCCTCTTTGGTTTGTGAAGGGTCTGGTTTCCTTACTTCCTGCTGACCCTGTGCCTGCAGACATGCCCAGGATGGTAGAGAGTCACATGGCCAAAGCAGATGATGGCTATTAGTTTGGGGCCCAGAGGTTCAGCAGGCATCTTGTTTATCTCTCATTAGTATTATTTATTATCCAGAGCTTCTACCTTCTGCTCCAGTGCAGGAGGTAAGTGAGGTAATTGACATCAGGTCACCCTGAAGATGCTCCCTTTAATCACAGTGTTTACTTTAATTGTGTATTAAGTTCTGAGGCCAGAAAACCAACTTCCCCACTGTGACATTTTCCAGAATTGGGCTGGGTTGGGGAGGCATCTGGGTGGGAAGTCAACTTGACAGTTGACCCACAGATTTGAGCACCACCCATTTATGAGCACCTTCCTGCTCTCCAATCTCCAGCAGAGCTTCTGCACCATGAGATGCCTCTCTCCACATGTACCAGCCTCTCATTATACACTCTGCTTTCCATCCTACATAGAAGACCACTGTGTGCCTTTATTCAGGAGTTTAGGGCCTTCCCAACACTGCCTCCATTCTGACAGCCCCATTAGAATCTCCCTGACCCCTAGAGGCTGCAGAGATGGCTGCCTCTCTGACCTGAAGGTAGGTGTCTCCCTCCCATCTCCTTTGGTAGCCTCGGTGGAATCTCAGCTCCGCCACTTCCTGTCTGTCTAACTTGGCCAGATTCTAATGCCTTTATGGTCTCAGTTCCCTGTTGTGTGAAAGAGGGCACCACTGCCTTGGATGTGCATTGTTGCACACTTGTGGGGTCCACTCCAAGAGTGCATGACACAGCTTCCCAAGGCACTCTGCTTCAGACAGACCTTCCTCTTCTGCAGGATGACCAGGCCATAGTTTTCTTAGCTTAAAAACAGTATTCTTGCACAGTCCCATCTGGGAGACAGAAGATGGGTTTAGAATCAGAAGTCATGGTTTTGACTCATGATTTTGTGAGTTTAGAGAAACCACATACTGGCTCAACCTTGGTTTTGACCTGTATAAAATAAGATTTTGAGCCCATTCCCTTTTCCACAAGGATGCTGCAACTATCACAGAGGCAGTATGTGGGGGTGTCATTACCCTCCGAAGTCTGTCAGGAAAACACAGTCAATCATTTTTTATTTTCAGATTTTAGTTTTTCTTTTTCCTATATTTTGTAGGAGGGTAATTATACACAATGGTCTAACATGAGTCTTTTCAGTAATAGATTGTCCGGACAGACTTTTTCACGGGATTTGGTTTTGTGTTGGTGATTTGAGGGGAAGTTTAAGAAACTGTCAGGAAACTGGGCAACTCTGATTGGGTATCTTAATTTTATGAGATGAGTGGAGTGGAGCGAGACAAAGCTATACTTTGAAAAGGAGCAGCAAATACTCATATTAAGCAAATTCATATTAAGCAATGCTCATGTTAAGCAGGAGAAGGGCATGTTTTCCACTTTTGTGGTTCACAGAGCATCTCTTTTCTCTATGTGTAGAGACATTTTGGAGTGATTTCATGTTTCATACAGAGAGGTTTTGTTTTAAGTTGGCTTTCAGTGGAATTGTTCATGGTCAGCGGGGAATCCCACAGTGTGGTCTGACTGAGAGACAAGTGACAGCAGCTGTCTCTGTCAGCAGTGCCCCTTGTGGCTTGAATGTTCTCCCTCCCATACTCTCCCTCCTATACACTCTCCAACCTGTACTGTCCTGTGTTTCCACTCATAGTATTTTTTCCTTGCTTTTCACAAACCCTGAGAGAGTTCAAAGACATCATGGGCTTTCTTTTCAACAATAACAAATATACAACAATACACATACCATTTGCAAATGTATCAGGGAGTTCAACTGTCCCTGTAGTCATACTGGCAGACAAACCCAACTGGAAGGCATTTAGGGGAGGTTCAGAAATTTAGGGAGTTGGGCATAAATACCCCGGTCTCCCAGTCTTTGTCGCACTTTGATTGCTAAACCCAACTTCATTTAACAGCCACACTTTGATTCAACCAAGAACAAGGATGACCCCTTGGAAGAGAAAATTATGAAAGTCTCAAGACAACATCATAAGACATTTTCCCTGGTATCCTCTTTGCTCCTCTGTTATCTTCCTGGAACCAGAGACAGCAAGTTCAGCTACTGCAATAATGGATTAATTGCATCGTTGATTTAGTTGTCCAAAATCCAACACTGTACACTTGGGAAAAAATTCACACTCTATGTATCCAGGTATGTACAAATACATGTACTTTGTACATGTACTTGTGTGTGGGATTTCTGTATATGAGTCTATGCCTTTTTTAATATTTATTTTTTTAGTTGTAGTTGGACACAACACCTTTATTTCAGTTGTTCATTTTTGTATGTGGTACTGAGGATCGAACCCAGGGCCTCACACATGGGAGGCGAGCGCTCTACTGCTGAGCCATAATCTCAGCCCAAGAGTCTATGCCTTTTTATAAATTGTGTGGCCCCACCTATGATCATACAGCATACCTGGGATTTTGAACTCTGAAGAGGTTCAACACACTGGAACTATTTAGGAGACAGAGATCACAAAGTGATCTAAAGAGGGGAAGTTTAAAACATAGAATTATTAAACTATGATTAAAAAGGTAATTATATTAGAAATTTTCTGTGGTTCAGACCCTATTGGAAAAGTTGTTGTTGAACCCACTGAGTGGCCAAGAACTTCACTTGTTTGCTGAACCAAAATCGTGGGGTAGTCAGGAATCAGCCCTGCAGACCAGGGCAGGACAGGCAAACTGAAACTGGTGGCCCTAATGGCTGCCCAGTGGGAGTGAGGTGCAGGTGCAGCAGGAGGCCTGAAACACTGCTTGGACCATGGGAGACCTGGGGGAAGGGGTATAAGCAGAGGAAATCACAGGCAGGGTGGTAGGAAGCCCCAGGCTCTTTCCTTGTTTCTAGGACTGCAGGAAGGTTGAGTTGAGGCCAGGTTGTTGCTCTAATCTCTCTGACTCCCCAGGGTGCAGGCCCTGGCTCTACAGGGTACTCTCAACTCACAAAGCAAATCCACTGAGGCATATCCAGAATCTGCAGGAAGTCCTTGTTCTTGTGACATCTCTCTAGCACCATCTGTTGAAAAGCTTGTCACTGTTCCCACTTGAAAAACACTTAAAGGGCTTCTCTCCTTTATCAAGAGCATAAATTGAAGGGTAAATTTGTCACCCAGAGTCCCTTGATAATTGGCAGATTAGGTGTATCTGTGTATCTTCCTGTTTGTGCACCCTCATGTTTGTGTACATAGCAAGTCCATATATGCCCCAAGTGTGCCCTCTGTGTGCAGAGAGGACAACAAGGATTCCTCAAGCTGGGTTGCACAGGAGAGGCTGAGCAGCCAAGGATGGCGGAGGGGTGGGCCTGGCTGGTTCTGGGCTCAGAGGTCCCCTCTGGCCTTCCTCTTTCTTTCTTTCCTTCCAGGCACAACCAACTGGCTTCCAGCCCAGTTCAGCATTAAGTGAACCATTTAGGTCTGGAAATCTCAGCCAACCACCCACAACCACCCTCAGTAGTAGGAAGGTGAGAATTTAGGTGAGGCTTTCAAGGATGGAAAGGTAGAAATCATGCACAAGGATGACCGAGTAGTAAATTTGGGAGGGATAATATTAAGGAAGGAGTTCTCTGGCAAAAATGCTGAGAGGAGGCTGGTTCCAAAGGGCTTGGCTACATAATAGTTGCCCGACCAGCTGGGGTGCCAGAAGCCAGGCCAAGTCAGTAGAGTGGCGTTCGAGGGTGTTAGGGACAAGAGAGGTACACACATGTGATTCTACTCCATCCCCACCTGAGCATAGCCAAGTAGGCAAGGGCCCTCACCTGGTTAAAACTGTTATTTACTCATAAAATGGACTTAGGAGAGTAACTAGCAACTAAAAATATATCAAAGGGCCGACTCCTCCCCCTGCTCCCTCAGAAAAAAACAGTGAAAGAAAAGGATTGCTTCCTGAGACAGGATAGACACAGAGGCCTAGAAAAAGGAGTGTCTGACCCAGGAATATTTGCCCCAAGTTGACTCCCCTCTTTAGAGATCCATAGAAGGGTGGTGGAGGAGGATCTTGTGCTCTCCAGCATCTCTGTATGGCCTCTAAGAAACACAGCAGGGGATGGGGACTCACTGAACTCTGAGGACCAGAAGCATTTGAAGAAAACACATTTTGGGTGTCCATTGGGAAGGCATGGGTCAGCCCTGCCACCTAATGGCCACAGTGAGAACAACAGAGGCTTGGGATGGATGCACTGAGAGCCAACACATCCCCATGCCCATTCTGTTTGCTTGTTGTACAGATTACTACCCCGAATCTGCTATATGTCAATCTCTGGGACAAGATGGAGGGAGACAAAGGAGAATAATTTCCTTTGTGAGATGATAATTTAATGGGGTAAGTAAAACTTATATTAGCACAATTTCTGCTGTGAAGAAAAAAATAATAATGTAGAGAACATTCAGAGATTGTACCTTTCTGGGGAAGAGAAACAGTTCTAAAGTATAGAAGTACAAGGAAGCTCATTGTAGACTGAAGGAAATGCATTTTAATGCCAGAGGTAAGGAAGATCTTGACAATTTAGGGACGGACACACACCCAGATTTCTTGACTCTCTCAGAGTGCTGAGCATCATGCAGATGGCAGCTCTGATGATCTCCCCACTGTATGTCATTTCCCTTCCCAGGACACTGTATGGACTGTAGGTTCTGGATAGATTTTGGTCTCTATGTTCTGGCATCTGCTCTCTGGACTGGACTCAGGACCTTGACCAAAACTTTTGCTTTGAACTTTTGTAGATATAAGCTCTGGTGTCTCTCATGACAATCTGGATTCAGGTCCTCTGTTTCTGGGTTAGTTCTCTGAGATCCTGACTGAAAGATGGGGATCAGAGCATCTGGTCCATCTGCTTTGGTCTCTGAAATTAAGCCTCAGGGATCAGGACTCCAGGATTTTGTTCTGAGTTCCAGCCACTGGGATGAACTTCAAACTGCTTTTGAAATTGTAGTATCTGCCCTCTATGGTTATTCAAGACTCTGTTATGAATGTTGAACCCTGAGTCAAGCCATGAGGAACCTCTGCTCTGGGCCTAGTGGTTTGAGGGCCCACAGGCTGGTTCTCTGTTGAAGCTACTCTTCCATGAGGTTGCTACTCAAGAGGTGAGATTTTCATAGGAATCCTCATTCCAGAAAAGAAACAAAGGCAAATTCTTCACCTTATAAATGGAGTCCTGCCAATGGACACATTTATTTACATATTTATATAGGTATGTATTTATTTAATTTAGAGATACAGTCTCACTTAATTGTCCTGGGTGACCTCAAACTCGAGATCCTCTTGCCTCATCCTCCCAAGTAACTGGAATTATAGGCATGAACTCTTCTTCTTTAGGAACTACTCTAAGAAACTGTTCTGGCCAGAAGTTTATCCTTGAAGAATCATGGACTCAGGTTTACCTCTTACGAACAGGTAGGACTTCCTTGACCCTGATATCTCCAGCCAGCCCACACACAGAAATAAATGGGAATAGACAACATCAGACACTGGGTTACAAGGTCAGGAGAGAGGATCTGACTCACTGTGGTCACCTGTGTCTTGCAAACTGCTATGGAGAGACCATGATTGATAAGCATTTGCTAGTGAAGAAATCAATAATAAAAAGCAATGAGAGGGAAAATTAAATGGTTTAGAAAGATTAAAGGGAGGGAGAAGGAAGAGGCATTTATTAAGCATATGATATATGCCTCAGTGTGCTGATTACTTTGTAGGCAATATCTCATTTAATGCTTACAACACTTGTAGTTGGCACATAGTATGTTGCCCATGTTGGGCATCCCCAAGACTATTTCCCAGCCTGTTTCCATGAGTCACTAGGAGGAGTCACCACTGGATTCAGGATATGGTGGCACTCAGCCATGGTTGAGCCTAGCAAAAGGATACAAAACAAATCAGCAAACGTTAAGAAACTGAAAAACACATGAGGTGAAGTCTGGAGAAGGCCAGGTGCAAGCTTCCAAGGATCATCTCCTGATGGCATCACAAAGGATGTGCTTAATGCCTCTAGTAAGAAACTGTGACAACACATGTATTATAAGGCATACTGAGGAAGTTTATTAGAAACTTAGTATTCAGGATTATTTATTGGGTGCTGGTAAAGTAGGCAGTTTCTGCGTAGGAGATACTGCAATTCCAGGCTTCTGGATGAAAAATAGATGTTTAGACTAATCAGTACTGTTTATACAGTGCTTCAGACACAGTGAGCCACTTTAAGACATTCTGGGGATGGTGGAAACTCGAGAAATCAAAGTCTGAGACTCCAATCAAAGGCCTGTCTTGCAGGTAAGCCTTTCTAAAGAGGGCAGGTTCTGGCTGCCCTGTTATTTGTTTCCTCCACAGTAGTTTGAGGGACACTCAGGCTCTGGACTATGACCCCAGTGCCTACTCACCTGGGCCTCTTCAATGACATCAAAAAACAACTTGCAGCTTTCAGAGGGATGTTTCAGCAGGACGGTGTTCTATGTTTAGGTCTTTGGGAGCCTGGCAGTGAGATAAATGTGGGGAAGATTAAGATATGTTTGGAAAACTTAACAAGCTTAATTAACCAAGAGAACTTAAGACTCAGAGAATCTATAATCTTGTCACTGGATGTCCCTCGGATAAGGGGTATATCGTCAGATCTGAGCATCTCACACACTGTTTGGCATTTAATCTTTCTGGGTGACCTGTGGGATGAGCCTCAAGATTCCTCCCTGTGACCTAAGGTCTGCTAGACTCTAAAGTCACTATGTTTCCCTGAGCTCAGGCTAACCTGGGTGTCTGGGGACCCAATCCCTGATATCTGTCCTTTTGTGACTTAACCAGCTGTTTCTAGTCTCCTGTTACTTTTCTGTCTCCCCTCTTCACTCTCCCTTACCTCCCAGAAACCTTCCCTTGCCTCCTTCCTGGGGCACACTGTTCTCCCTACATGTGCTTTTGTTTTTTCACTTCTTCAAAGGAACCAACTCTTTTTTCTTCCTACCTGAACACAAGTTGCTTCGGCTTGGGTTTCTTCCATCTTCTTTCTCAGGGCTTCTTTCCTCTGCTATAGGACACATGTTCCTCAGTATTCCTGTAGCATTAATAGTGTCTCTCTCTCTCTCTTTTTCATGGAAACTCTAAAAAGTTATCTGGAAATCAATTCTGAAGCTTTCTCATAAAATAAAAATTTCTTCAGATAGGAGGGAGTGGAGGATCTCATGAAAATTGAAGGGACATCCTGAAGTAGAGCAAAGGGACCCAGGGGATTCAGGAGGGGAGGGAAAGGGGAAATAATAGGGAAATTATAGTGAACAAATTATATTGTTATATTTTGTACATGTATGAATATGTAGAAATGTATTCCACCATTATGTAGGACTATAATGTGACAATAAAAAATGTGAAAAAAAGGTCTTCAGTGAAGACCTACATTAGTTTTCAAAAAAAGAAAAAGAAAAATACCTTATTTTCTCCTAGTAAATGCAATACTAGCAGTCAGCAAGATACAATATACCTTCTCTCTTCCTAGTTCTGTACAATAGTAATTATCCAAGATTTACTTGATGTGGTAAGAAACTCATAGATTAAACAACTAGAATAATTTTCTGTCCTCTGCGACTGGACACATATATATATAAAACTAAAATTTTCATTGCAATGAGTCTCCGCATCTTCCTGTGTTTAGAAAGCCTCCATAGAACACTTTTTTCATTTTAATCATTCAACAACTTTTTAATATATGCCTGCTATTGAGCTGTAGTAGGAAGCCAACAGTTTAGAGAAATAGAAGAGATCTTTTCTAGTGGTATTTATATTCTGATGAGCAATTCAACCCCTAAAACCTCTCAAATACCTCCAGTGGAGAAACAACTATAGCAGCAACGGAAGTCTGAGTTCTCAATAAGACAGTGACTTCCCAGTATATCCTGAAAGGCATGACAATGTCTTTCAGGGCTTTGACTTATTTCAGCAATCTGATTGCTCTACTGTTTAAAGTGTTAGTGAGGAAGAATTGGGATTAAAATGGACTGTTTTTTCCTGCATCTGACTCTGCATGGATTTAAAAAAAATATTATTATCAATGAGTAGAAATCATAGTCTCAGAAAAAACATGAATTAGAAGGCAGTTGTTTAATACACAGATGTCTATAGATTCATATGAGAGTAAATTCTCAGATCTAACTATTAAACTTGTTAAGAGAATTTAGTCAATATATTTTACAGAAGAATGACAAGCATTTATTAATGAGGAATTCCACTTAGTGAAAGTCATTTTAAAAAGCTTCAGCTCTACATCTGAATTCCATTTTATTCTTTGAGCCATAAATGACCATGCCACAGGTCTTATATTACCAAGTCTGAGAAATCATCAGAAATCATCCATGGGATCTTGAGACCTTTTCCACATATCATTTTCCTTAATTTAATAATGCTTCAAAATTATATAGTATTTGTAATTTGACAATCCCTTTTACATTTATTGTCTCATGTAAACACTCACCTTGTGTAAGGAATATAACATGATTATAGAAAGCACATGGCAAATCCAGGGTAATCTCTTGTCTCTAATTCCTTCTATTGTACCACCTAGATCACTTTACTATAGGCATTTAAATGCATCCGCTGTATACTATTTGTGACATTTAAATTAAATGATTGATATAATTATTAAAAGTTTAGCTATTCAACAAATATAGGCTCTTATGATTATCAACTTTTAGAGAAGTAAACTAAGTGGAAAAGTTGCAAAATATAAGTTTCTTAAAAGCTAAAATCACAAAATAAATGACAGCTATTATTTGGTAGATGATTTCTAAAACCAAAAAATCCAAAAAACAGAACAAAACAAAAAACATATTGTGAGAAATACACACAGGCACAGTATTTAAAGGACTTCTAAATTAGTATTTCTCGTTATCTAGGAACTCTCAACTGTTTTAGCTTATAAGGCTAAAAATTTCACATTATGATAGTTTATGTGTTGTGAATCAGAGTATGACTGTACTATTTATTCTGTCTCATTACATTTGCAGGTAGTGTTATAGTCAGTTAATTTGCTGATGTGTGTTTCAATCTGCTGCAAATAAATTTTAGTTCATCACTTGCCAGTGCAAATGAATCATGCAAATACATTTTCAATGCTTCTGTGCTTTGAAGTTTCCAAATAATTGGTTTTATTTCAAAGACTGACATGGGAAATTTCAGAAGATTAAATTTGAGAAAACTTTCTAATAATCCTGAGATGGTGAAAGAATGTACAACACTTGAATACTAGAAAATTCCTACGCTCTTGGAATTGTGAAACTCTAAAACTTAAATAGAAAAAATGTCCTGGTAGTCGACAGCATGTTATACTGCTTCCCACAGAACATAAATACATACTCTGAAATATTATAATCAGAGAGACACTAGTGATTGTGATCAAACAAAATATAAACAAGAATATGCAATCTCAGCTTCTGACTAACTTGAGTGGCTTTGGGTATTTATTTATTCACTTGCCAATGACAGCCCTAGCTTCATCACAGTTGCATAGACTTAAATCTTTTCTTTTTGTTTTCTTCTTTTTTTAAAGATCAATCTAATTTTGTTGAGAAGTACACTTTTCTTATTTGTATCCTATTAGGAAAAAGTGTTCGGTTAGTATAAAACCAAATAGCATACATGTCTTTAAAAACTACTTAAAAAGCAAATAACTTTCCCCACTTAAATTGTTACTCTGTTCTATTCACCTAAAGTATCAGGGTCATACTGGTAATATTCTAAAGATTTCCCTGTAAGAGTGGACTTTAATTTTAAAACTAACAATATCTGAAAAATTATTTCAGCTTAATTGAATGAGTGTGATGTCCTTTTGGTATTATTAATACATAAACAATTTCCAACAAGGGTAACCTGGATTAGATACGCTGATCACACCTGGATGTCCTGGTAATGTCAAATTGCTCTACAAGTTTTTACCTGGCTCCCATCTTCATTAATGGCAGGTCAGTAACAAGGAAGACTGGACTGATTACAAAGGCTTCACCACAAATCTTTCTGGGAAACTTGATTTTTGCTTCAGTTTGAACATCCTTCTAAATCACTGCCACTAAGTTAGTGAAAATCCCCGAAAATGTCTTTTACAAGAAAGAACACAGAATTTAAAGTTCCATCATGCAAAAATTTTAAGTTCAGCCTTATGTTTCACTCCACACACCTGTTTCCTAAATTCTGTGAAGAAATGAAATAGGCTGAGTACTCATATGATCTTGCTCTTTTTTTTTTCTTTTTTTCTTTTTTTTTAAATTTTTTATTGTGGGTTGTTCAAAACATTACAAATTTCTTGACATATCATATTCCACACTTTGATTCAACTGGGTTATGAACTCCCACCTTCACCCCATACACAGATTGCAGAATCACATCAGTTACACATCCATTGATTTACAAATTGCCATACTAGTGTCTGTTGTGCTCCGCTGCCTTTCCCATCCTCCACCCTCCCCCCTCCCCACCTCTCCCCTCCCCTCCCCTCCTCTCTCTCTACCCCCTCCACTGTATAACCCTGAGGGTCTCCTTCCATTACCATGCAATTTCCCTTCTCTCTCCCTTTCCCTCCCACCTCTCATCCCTGTTAAATGTTAATCTTCTTCTCCTGCTCTTCGTCCCTACTCTGTTCTTAGTTACTCTCCTTATATCAAAGAAGACATTTGGCATTTGTTTTTTAGGGATTGGCTAGCTTCACTTAGCATAATCTGCTCTAATGCCATCCATTTCCCTGAAAATTCTATGATTTTGTCATTTTTTAATGCAGAGTAATACTCCATTGTGTATAAATGCCACATTTTTTTTATCCATTCGTCTATTGAAGGGCATCTAGGTTGGTTCCACAGTCTTGCTATTGTGAACTGTGCTGCTATGAACATCGATGTAGCAGTGTCCCTGTAGCATGCTCTTTTTAGGTCTTTAGGGAATAGACCAAGAAGGGGAATAGCTGGGTCAAATGGTGGCTCCATTCCCAGCTTTCCCAGGAATCTCCATACTGCTTTCCAAATTGGCTGCACCAATCTGCAGTCCCACCAGCAATGTACAAGTGTACCCTTTTCCCCACATCCTCGCCAGCACTTGTTGTTGTTTGACTTCCTAATGGCTGCCAATCTTACTGGAGTGAGATGGTATCTTAGGGTGGTTTTGATTTGCATTTCTCTGACAGCTAGAGATGGTGAGTATTTTTTCATGTACTTGTTGATTGACTGTATGTCCTCCTCTGTGAAGTGTCTGTTCAGGTCCTTGGCCCATTTGTTGATTGGGTTGTTTGTTCTCTTATTGTCTAATTTTTTGAGTTCTTTGTATACTCTGGATATTAGGGCTCTATCTGAAGTGTGAGGAGTAAAGATTTGTTCCCAGGGTGTAGGCTCCCTATTTACCTCTCTTATTGTTTCTTTTGCTGAGAAAAAACTTTTTAGTTTGAGTAAGTCCCATTTGTTGATTCTAGTTATTAACTTTTGTGCTATGGGTGTCCTATTGAGGAATTTGGAGCCCGACCCCACCGACTGTAGATCGTAGCCAACTTTTTCTTCTATCAGACGGCGCGTCTCTGATTTGATATCAAGCTCCTTGATCCATTTTGAATTCACTTTTGTGCATGGCGAGAGAAAGGGATTCAGTTTCATTTTGTTGCATATGGATTTCCAGTTTTCCCAGCACCATTTGTTGAAGATGCTATCCTTCCTCCATTGCATGCTTTTAGCCCCTTTATCAAATATAAGGTAGTTGTAGTTTTGTGGATTGGTTTCTGTGTCCTCTATTCTGTACCATTGGTCCACCCGCCTGTTTTGGTACCAGTACCATGCTGTTTTTGTTACTATTGCTCTGTAGTATAGTTTGAAGTCTGGTATCGCTATACTGCCTGATTCACACTTCTTGCTTAGCATTGTTTTTGCTATTCTGGGTCTTTTATTTTTCCATATGAATTTCATGATTGCTTTCTCTATTTCTACAAGAAATGCCATTGGGATTTTGATTGGCATTGCATTAAACCTATAGAGAACTTTTGGTAATATCGCCATTTTGATGATGTTAGTTCTGCCTATCCATGAACAGGGTATATTTTTCCATCTTCTAAGATCTTCTTCTATTTCTCTCTTTAGGGTTCTGTAGTTTTCATTGTATAAGTCTTTCACCTCTTTTGTTAGGTTGATTCTCAAGTATTTTATTTTTTTTGAAGATATTGTGAATGGAGTGGTTGTCCTCATTTCCATTTCAGAGGATTTGTCGCTGATATACAGGAATGCCTTTGATTTATGCGTGTTGATTTTAAATCCTGCCACTTTGCTGAATTCATTTATTAGCTCTAATAGTTTCTTTGTAGAGCCTTTTGGGTCTGCTAGGTATAGAATCATATCATCTGCAAATAGTGATAATTTAAGTTCTTCTTTTCCTATTTTTATGCCTTTAATTTCTTTCGTCTGTCTAATTGCTCTGGCCAGTGTTTCAAGAACTATGTTGAAGAGAAGTGGAGAGAGAGGGCATCCCTGTCTTGTTCCAGATTTTAGAGGGAATGCCTTCAGTTTTTCTCCATTCAGAATGATGCTAGCTTGAGGCTTAGCATAGATTGCTTTTACAATATTGAGGTATGTTCCTGTTATCCCTAGTTTTTCTAGAGTTTTGAACATAAAGGGATGCTGTACTTTGTCAAATGCTTTTTCCGCATCTATCGAGATGATCATATGGTTCTTATTTTTAAGTCTATTGATGTGGTGAATAACATTTATTGATTTCCGTATATTGAACCAGCCTTGCATCCCAGGGATGAATCCTACTTGATCATGGTGTACAATTTTTTTGATATGTTTTTGTATCCGATTCGCCAGAATTTTATTGAGGATTTTTGCATCTAGGTTCATTAGAGATATTGGTCTGTAGTTTTCTTTCTTTGAAGTGTCTTTGTCTGGTTTAGGTATCAGGGTGATGTTGGCCTCATAGAATGAATTTGGAAGTTCTCCCTCCTTTTCTATTTCCTGAAGTAGCTTGAAAAGTATTGGTATTAGTTCTTCTTTAAAGGTTTTTGTAAAATTCTGCTGTATACCCATCCGGACCTGGGCTTTTCTTAGTTGGTAGTCTTTTTATGGTTTCTTCTATTTCCTCAATTGATATTGGTCTGTTTAGGTTTTCTATATCCTCCTGACTCAATCTGGGCAGATCATATGACTTAAGAAATTTATCTATTCCTTCACTATCTTCTAATTTATTGGAGTATAAGGATTCAAAATAGTTTTTGATTATCTTCTGTATTTCTGAAGTGTCTGTTGTGATATTGCCTTTTTTATCCCGTAAGCTAGTAATTTGAGTTCTCTCTCTTCTTCTCTTCACTAGCATCGCTAAGGGTCTGTCGATTTTGTTTATTTTTTCAAAGAACCAACTTTTAGTTTTGTCAATTTTTTCAATTGTTTCTTTTGTTTCGATTTCATTAATTTCAGCTCTGATTTTAATTATTTCTTGCCTTCTACTTCTTTTGCTGTTGTTTTGCTCTTCTTTTTCAAGGATTTTGAGATGAAGTATGAGATCATTTATTTGTTGGTTTTTTCTTTTTTTAAGGAATGAACTCCAAGCAATGAATTTTCCTCTTAGAACTGCTTTCAATGTGTCCCATAGATTCCGATATGTTGTGTCTGTGTTTTCATTTATCTCTAAGAATTTTTTAATTTCCTCCTTGATGTCTTCTATAACCCATTGATGATTCAATAACCTATTGTTCATTCTCCAAGTGATGTATGCTTTTTCCTTCCTTCTTTTATCGTTGATTTTCAGTTTCATTCCATTATGATCAGATAAGATGCATGGTATTATCTCTACTCCTTTATATTGTCTAAGAGTTGCCCTGTGACATAATATATGTTCTATTTTTGAGAAGGATCCATGTGCTGCTGAGAAAAAAGTGTAACTGCTTGATGTTGGGTGGTATACTCTATATATGTCAATTAGGTCTAGGTTATTAATAGTGTTATTGAGTTCTATAGTTTCCTTATTCAACTTTTGTTTGGAAGATCTGTCCAGTGGCGAGAGAGGTGTGTTGAAGTCTCCCATGATTATGGTGTGGTGGTCTATTAGACTCTTGAACTTGAGAAGAGTTTGTTTGACGAACATAGCTGCACCATTGTTTGGGGCATAAATATTTATGATTGTTATGTCTTGTTGGTGTATGGTTCCCTTAAGCAGTATGTAGTGTCCCTCTTTATCTCTTTTGATTAACTTTGGCTTGAAATCTATTTTATTTGATATGAGTATGGACACGCCTGCTTGTTTCCGAAGTCCATATGAGTGATATGATTTTTCCCAACCTTTCACCTTCAGCCTATGTATGTCTTTTCCTATCAAATGCGTCTCCTGTAGGCAGCATATTGTTGGGTCTTGTTTTGTGATCCATTCTACTAGCCTGTGTCTCTTAATTGGTGAGTTTAAGCCATTAACATTTAGGGTTATTATTGAGATATGGGTTGTTCTTCCAGCCATATTTGTTTATTTCTGTTACTAAACATTGTTTGTTTTCCTCTTTGATTATTTTCCCCCCCCCTTTACTGTCCTACCTCCCACTGTTGGTTTACATTGTTATTTTCCATTTCCTCTTCCTGTAATGCTTTGGCGAGGATGTTTTGAAGAGATGGTTTTCTAGCTGCGAATTCTTTAAACTTTTATTTATCGTGGAAGGTTTTAATTTCATCCTCCATCCTGAAGCTTAATTTCGCTGGATACACAATTCTTGGTTGGAACCCATTTTCTTTCAGTGTTTGAAATATGTTATTCCAGGATCTTCTAGCTTTCAGAGTCTGTGTTGAAAGATCAGCTGTTATCCTGATTGGCTTACCCCTAAATGTAATCTGCTTCCTTTCTCTTGTAGCTTTTAAAATTCTCTCCTTATTCTGTATGTTGGGCATCTTCATTATAATGTGTCTAGGTGTGGATCTCTTATGATTTTGCACATTCGGCGTCCTGTAGGCTTCTAGGATTTGGGATTCTGTCTCATTCTTCAAGTCTGGGAAGTTTTCTTGTATTATTTCATTGAATAGACTGCTCATTCCTTTGGTTTGGAGCTCTGTACCTTCCTGTATCCCAATGACTCTTAAGTTTGGTCTCTTAATGTTATCCCATATTTCTTGGATGTTCTGCTCATGGTTTCTTAACAGTCTTGCTGAGCTGTCTATGTTCTTTTCCAGTTGAAATACTTTGTCTTCATTGTCTGATGTTCTATCTTCTAAGTGTTCTACTCTGCTGGTAGTATTCTCCATTGAGTTTTTAAGTTGGTTTATTGCTTCCTGCATTTCTAGGATTTCTGATTGCTTGTTTTTTATAACCTCTATCTCCCTGTATAGTTGATCCTTTGCTTCCTGGATTTGTTTGCGTAATTCATTGTCAAAGTGATCTTTCATTGTCTGATTTTGCTGTTTAATGTCTTCCTTGATACTCCAGATCATCTGAAGCATGTATATCCTGAATTCTTTATCTGACATTCCATCTGCTGCAGCTGTTACCTCTTCTAAAGTTGCGTTGACCTGCATTGCTTGTGGTCCTTTCTTTCCTTGTCTTTTCATACTGCTTGTGTATCTTTCCTGCAGGTGCGGGCGGTGGCTCTGCTCTCTCCTTATTCCAATTGGGGTGTCGTGGCTACCACGCCGGCAGGTCACTGGGCCTGTTCTGGGAGCTGGCGGCGGCTCTGTTCTGCCCCTACTCCAATTGGGGTGACGAGTGTACCACGCTGGCAGGCACCGGGCCTGATCCGCCGGTCGGTTGCAGGTTTGCCTACCCTGCAGGCGTGGGCGGCAGCTCTACTCTGCCCCTACTCCAAATGGGGTGATGTGTCTGTCGTACCGGCAGGCCACTGGGCCTGTCCCGCTGGTCGGTCGCAGATCTGCCCACCTTTCGGGCACGGGTGGAGGCTCTGCTCTGCCCCTACTCCAATTGGGGTGTCGTGACTACCCCGCCTGCAGGACGCTGGGCCTGTTCCTGGCACGGGAGGCGACTCTGCTCTGTCACTACTCCAATTAGGGTGGTGTTTGTACCACGCCGGCAGGCTCCTGGGCCTGATCCGCCGGTCTGTTGTAGGTCTGCCTACCTTGAAGGCGCGGGCGGCGGATCTGCCCTGCCCCTCCTACCACGCCTGCGGACCCCTGGGACTGATCTGCAGGTTGATCACTGGTCTGCTCACCCTGCGGGTACGGGTGGCGGTTCCGCTCCGCCCCCACTCCAATTGGGGTCACGTGACCACCACACCGGCAGGGCCTGATCCGGGAGTGGGAGAAGGATCTGCTCTGCCCCTACTCCAGTTGGGGTGACATGTGTACCACACTGGCAGGCCACTGGGCCTGACCCGCCAGGCTGTCACAGGTCTGTTTACTTTGCAAGCGCGAAGGACGGCTCTGCCCTGCCCCTCCTACCACGCCCATGTACCACTGGGTCGCGGGTCTGCCCACCTGGCGGGTGTGGGTGGCGGCTCCGCTCCGCCCCCTCTCCAATTGGGGTCACGCGGTCACCACGCTGGCGAGCCGCTGGGCCTGCTCCGGGCGCTGGCGGCGGCCCGGCTCCTTCCCTCTGGCTCGAGGACAAATTGAGGAGACTCGGGTGACTGAGCCTCACCCCCCTTACCAGGAGACCAACTGCTTATGTCACCGCTGGTATTGATGAAGTTCTCTCCTCCGCCGCTTTCTGCTGACATCAGATGTCTGCCATGTTGGTATCCTATGCGAATGGCAGCATTTCGTTCCCCTTGCCGGGCAACCCAAGCAACGGGTGAGTCCTGACCGGCCCTCAGCAGGACCCGGACCGAGACGCAGTTTCCGCGGGCTCCTAGCCCTGGTCCAGGGAAGTTCCAGGAGCCGGAACTCGGCCGCTCCGTGCTCGGTGTAAGCTCCTATAAGTGTAAGCTCCGAGAAGCAGTCCCCGCGGGCTCAGTTCCGGGAGCCGGAATTCGGCTGCTTAGTGCTTGGTGTATGCTCTGATAGTAGCAGGGTCCAAGAAGCAGCCTCCGCAGGCTCCGCAGCCCTGAGCCAGGGCGGTTCCGGGACGGTTCCGGGAGCCGGAACTCGGCCGCTCCGTGCTCGGTGTAAGCTCCTGTAAGTGTTGATCTTGCTCTTTTTGTTCTTAATTGATTTTCACAAGATGTTACTCATCAAGTTGAATTCTTGCACATGACATAATGTTTATGACTGTGCCCTCTACCCGCCCTAGTAGTTCACTGCACGTGTCACATGCCTCTTCCCACAGCTGTGGCTCAGTTCAGATAGCACGCCACCACAGAAACGCTGCAGTTACAAGGAGCTGATGGGGATCAACTCTCCGCACCTGCACCATCAGTTTTCTCCAGGCTCAGTCACACTCAATCCAGGAGCAGCCAGCAACAAGCAGCGCGCCCTGGACAAGCAGCTCTGGGCCAGAACCGCTGCCCACTGTGTGCGCTCAGCAGTGCAGACCTGCGTGTAAATCCTTAAACAAGCTTGTCTGCTCCCAGTGGAAGAGACTTTTTAACAGTCCGTTTGCTCACAAAGGGAAGAGATTTTTCTTGCAGGAAGCCACTTGGAGGGGGCTCGCTCTTCCTGTTGTACTTTTGTTTCTGCCCACACTGGACCGGGTCCTCATCTGCCTCTTGATTATAGCATTTAAGGCAGAAGCACACGGGACTCCCCATGCTCTCTGCTTTTTCGGTGGACTGGAGACTCTTGAGGTGAACTCCAGGCTCGCTGGAGGAGAGGTAAGCGCTTGTTCCCAAATTTGGCTGGTAGCGATCCGGTAGGGTGCTGGCGGTGGCGTTTCTCTCCCTTTGTCCCAGTGGTGGTTTTGGTTTTCAGGAAGACTTATGCGTGCGATTTCAACAACGAAGTTATCTTCTCTTCCCAGGGAAAATACACGATTTTCTTCTTCTTTCCGTCGGTACTTCGGTTCAGCGCTGTCTCCCCACTTCCAGAGCCGCAGCACATTGGTAGGTATTCCCCAAGGTGTAGTGGCAGCGCCTTGACAGCGCCACCGTGTGGTTCAGGAAGGAACTGTTTCTGCAGGCTTCCTGGGTGACCCACAGGATTCCTGGGTGACCCTTTGCAGGGGAAGAAGAGAAACCAGAACCTACTGGAAGGCTCTAAACAGTTTTAAACCTGTTAAAACCACAGGCCAAATTTCTTATTCCTATGGACTCAACAAATGAAGCACGAAAGACTGTTCTTTACTACACCGGGGTCATGAAGCAGTGCTATAGGCCTAGTGTACTCCCCACTCCTTTTGTTGTGCTCTTGTAAAGAGATATATTGTTGGGTTTTAGGGAGCAACTGCATTATATTTGCTAATTATTTTAAGTTTTGATTTTTTCCATGTAGGCTCATCAGGAGTATTAATAATTCCCCTATCTCCTGAAGTTTCAGTGCCAATAGTAGGTTTATTTTATAAGTTGAGATTTATTTATTTATTTTTAACTCAAAGGGTCTTTGTAAGATTGGTAATTTTTTCTTTAAATGTCACAATTGCCCAAAGATTTCTTTATGACATTTAAAAAAAAATATGTATTTTTTAGTTGTAGATGGACACAGTATTTTTATTTTATTTATTTATTTTTATGAGGATTGAACCCAGGGCCTCACACGTGCTAGGCAAGTACTCTACCGCTGAGCCACAACTCCAGCTCCATATAGCATGGGGTATTTAATGACAAATTTAATTTCTTCAACAGATGCTGAACTACATAGTTTGTTTCTCCATGTGTTCTAATCAGTAAATTGCATTTTTAAGGAATGTAAAAAACAATTTATCTAGTTCATTTAAGTTATCAGATTTATTGACATAAAAGTATGTATTACATTCTTTTATCTTTTGTTAGCTACACTATCTGCTATAATGTTCCCCTTTTTGTTATTTCAACTCTCTGTTTTTATTAGTCCTGACTGGTTAGGGTGATATCAATTATACTAATCTTTTCAAAAGACCTTATTTCAGGGGCTGGGGTTGTGGCTAAGTGGTAGAGTGCTTGCCTAGCACAGGTGAAGCACCGAGTTTGATCCTTAGTACCACATAAAAAATAAATAAAAATTAAATAAAGTTATAACAGTGTTTTTAAAAAGACCTTATTTTAATTCTCAAAAAAACCCCAAGGGGTTGTTAAGTAGGATGATGACTGCATAAAATACTATATTTTTTCCTTCCCAGTGGCTTAATGAAATCTGTTGAAAAAAAAAACCAAATTTCTGCTAAATGAAATTGAGAATAAGGGAGGTAATTGAATACTATTAAAAACTCACAAACAATAAAATAATAAATAAGTATTGAAAAAAAATTAAAAAAAATATATAAAAATTTATAAATTTTACTCAATAAGGAGAGACCTTGTAAATTGACATATCTTTTGTCTCCTGTCAGAGCATCCCAGAAAATTATCCTACCATTCATTGCTCAGTTCACTTAGAAGACATTTCTTGGAAATGGTCTTAAGAGATCGAACTTTGTGGTGGTGGTGATGGTGGTGGTGGTGGTGGAGGAGGGTAGTTTTATACTAAATTGTGATGAATTTGCACCTTATGAAAGAGGAATTAATTTGTAAAATAGCCAACATTAATGGAAGCCCATTTGTTAATAAAGAAGAAAGGTTGATAGTTTGGAAGAAAAATGATGAGAAATAATGATAATGAAGTTCTACTATAGGCTTTATTATGCATACATTGCTAAAATTTAGTGAATTTTGTTATATTATTTTTGTGGTACTAGATATCAAACTCAGGACCTCATATTTGTTAGTTAAGTGCTCTCCAACTGAATTATACCTATAGCCCCTGATTTGTTGAGCCACCTGTTTTGACTCAGTCATAGCTCTAAGTCCTTTACATTGTATTCTTTGTTAGTTCTCATACAAGTCTGTTAGGTAGGCATTATTGTCATAAAAATCCATATCCTGAGTCACATATGTTTCCTACAGTGACACAATCATTAAGTGCCAGAGGCATCGTTCAATTGATTGTGACTCCAAGGATCAAGGTTTACCCTTGTAACATTCTGCCTCTCTGTAATTCATTTAATTACAGTTTAAATATTTAAATTACTGTTTATATAAGAGTTAATAGAATGAATGTGATCCCCCAGGCTCATCATACAAAGATGTGTTTGGGTGCAATTGGATGTACTTCAGGAGTGCTTCTGGAGAGAGGGAGCCACGTTTCTCATCACGCAAATTCCATATTGATAGAGAAGTCTGGAGGGGGCACCTGTTGACCATGTAACAATAGGAGATTTCTGATTGTGAGAAAGGGCCTTATTTGAAAAAGTCAGTGATTGGTACTCGCATGTCATTAGGTCATTTTATAAATAAGCACCAGTATTCGTGGGTCACCTTGCTGTCTTGCTCAACAACCTCAAGGGTGGAGGGAGAGAGTACCTCCAGGACCATCCATTTACAAAGGCTCTATATTATTTCATTGTGTGTATGACTTGCTGACTATAGACTGTGAGTATGTATTTGTCCTATTGTCTATTTATTTCATCAAATTACTTTTATTTTGTGCTGTATCCCTATGCAATATTTCTTATTTGTTGATCTGGGGCACTAATTGCTTTGGGTTCCACCTAGCTTCATCAAAGCATACAAGGATCAATATTTCAGCAAATGTGTGGCTCAATATACCTCTGCCTATGGTTTGGGGATTTCTGACTTATGTGTGGCAAGAATAATAGGGTTTTGTGGCCCACCTTGAAACAAGATTCAGTAAGTATCCACCAAGAGGTCCAAATTCTTCCAAGATTAGTGAGAAGTTAATAACTGACTGACTGTAAACACAATTTACAAGTTCTAGTTCAGCTAACAATCAAATTTAACATCAGAAATCTATCTTTTTTTGTTGCGACCCCTTGCCCGCAAGGAAGACGCAACTCAGGAATCTTCTTTCAGCAGTTTATTCAGGCCCTTGATATTTCTTCTTCTTCCCCTCGGATGCCCCTCCCAGCCTTAATAAAGCATCTCAAGCCCCAATGCGAAGCTGCCACGTGGAGCTTTCTCATAGGGTGGTGAAAAACCATGCACCAACTCTCCCAAATAAGGAGTTGTTTGTCACAGACCACAGCGGAGCCAGCGCCATCTTGTAATGGCGACCATAGTCTGCAGAAACGGCAGAAGCGGCTCACCACAGTTCCCCCTTTCTGTTTTCTTAAAACAATACAGGCGAGAGTAGAGGTCCTATCCCACTGTGCAGAAGTGGCTGCATAGTATGGCTCAGTCCTAAGGAGGGCCCTTCCCCAGATCTGAGGCCATATCAGCCGACGCCTTTTTTCGTGGGGCGGGGCGTGGACGTGTCTAACCCGCATGCAATAGGACATGCTCTCCTTGAGGTCCACGTCAAGGATCACTCAAGTGCAGTGCCTTGCCTCGCATCCTGTATCGTGACGATGGTGGACGAAGGGGGATAGCTGAGGCTGAACTGTGGCTGTTTATAACGACAAACAAGTTGACAGCACCCTGAAAGAAAGGCACGGACTTTAAGGCGATAGAAAAGCACTAGTGTGGAAACCCATCTGCGTGCAATGGCAGTAAGACTGGCAGAGTGCAAGGGCTTTCCAACACTAAGAGAATAACAAGGAAAGTCATGTCGATCCCAGTGCAATGTTATAATAACTTGGGGTGTAACGACCATGTCAGAGGTTTACTGTTTAAGATGCGCAAGCCAGACTTGAGGTGAGTTGCCATTTTCTAAAGCTGCAAGAGCTTGTATGATCATAGCCTTATCGTGAGCACTGCGGGCCTTAAGGCGACAGAGAAACCACAAACAGAGGAAAATACCGAAGCAACACATTGCACCAAAAATGCCTACCCCCACCCACTCTTTGAAAAAGGAAAAAGCAGAAGATATCCAATTGGTGAATTGACCCAAAGTCACGGGATTGACATGGGTACTGTTCAAGACAGCTATCTGGGTTAGTTGAGACTGGATCATGTCTTCCACTGCCATGGACCAATTTCCGGCCAAATAGTCGCCAATGATGCGGGAGGCATTCCTGGAATCATTAAATCTGACAGAGGTTATGCATAAATGTACACGTTGGTCAACACAACCCAAATGTACTAGATCAGACAATTCCTCAACTTGAGCTTGAAGCAGATCTATCCTTTGATTAGCAGCCAGAATCCCAGATAAAATGTGTTGATTAATTCTACTTTGAGATTCAAGTATGGTGGATGTTTGTTGAATAACCTGATTAGTAGTGTCAGCAGTTTGAACCTGGCTGGCCATGGCTACTCCAGCTGTAACTGCTGCAGCAGCAGACACTGCCACAGCTGTCACTATAGCTGCCGTAATTCCAAAATCTCTACGGGCTCTAATCAGTTCAACAATAGGAAAAGATTCTGGATCTGCAGTAACCGGGATCGGGACAAAAGTTGGAATTTTCATAACCACTGCCATAGGCCAGGATCCATTCCAACACTCAGACAAGTAACAGGTAATATTAGAACAATTAAGCATCCCCTGTAATGTAACATTAGCCAAAAGAAACAGGAACGGAGATTGGAGACAGACTGCTGCGGAGGGTAATGTAGCATTAGATAATTGTGAATTATTTGCAGAAATTTTAAGCCTCCTACCTCGCTCCGAGTCTTGGGTACTGCCAGAAACATTAAACAGCCAACTTTGGACTCCTAATATTTCCCTGGGGAAACACAAGCACGGACTAGACTAGCCCAATCTGAGGGAGTTATGCAAAATCTAGTAAGTCCCTCCACCTGAGTGAGAGTGAAAGCGGCATCTATGACACAACAACAAAAGAAGCACAAAAAACAAAAGCGAAATGACACAACAAAAGAAACACAGAAAACAAAAGCTAAAGTAGAAGCGAAAGTACACAGTGCAGCTGCAATAAAATGTAATGCTCTCTCTTTCTTTACAGAGGAGCTGCCCCGCTTTGGTCGCGGATCCCACTTACCTGGGACTAACCCCGCTTTGATCGCGGATCCCACTTATTGGGACTAACCCCGCTTTGGTCGCGGATCCCACTTATTGGGACTAACCCCGCTTTGGTCGCGGATCCCACTTACCTGGGACTAACCGGTGCACCACCCCTGACTGCTGAAAGTTCTGGTTCCCGGGTTTCGGCACCACTTGTCGCGACCCCTTGCCCGCAAGGAAGACATAACTCAGGAATCTTCTTTCAGCAGTTTATTCAGGCCCTTGATATTTCTTCTTCTTCCTCTCAGATGCCCCTCCCAGCCTTAATAAAGCATCTCAAGCCCCAATGCGAAGCTGCCACGTGGAGCTTTCTCATAGGGTGGTGAAAAACCACCGCCAACTCTCCCAAATAAGGAGTTGTTTGTCACAGACCACAGCGGAGCCAGCGCCATCTTGTAATGGCGACCATAGTCTGCAGAAACGGCAGAAGCGGCTCACCACATTTTTAAAAAATTTTTTATTGTTGGTTGTTCAAAACATTACAAATTTCTTGATATATCATATTTCACACTTTGATTCAAGTGGGTTATGAACTCCCATTTTTACCCCATATACAGATTGCAGAATTACATCAGTTACAAGAAATCTATCTTTTGGCTTTCCCATTTTTTCATTTTCTTTGAATTATTTCCCCTGAAATATGATTAGAATGTTCTCCATTGGCCTAACTCCTGTTTAATTTGCCACATGGAAGTTGGCACAGTTGACATTATAACAATAGGAGATTTCTGATTTTGAGTAGTTACCTTGTTTGAAAAAGCCAGTTCCTTTTTAACTTACATAGTTTTATCACTTGGCAAAACTGAAACCCTTAGATTTGCACCCATCTGTACTTCTCAAAGCTTGCACCTTGCAGGAACTTATCTCATTGTCTCTGCCTGTAAGGGAAGTTCTTTGATGTTTTTGGAACATGAGGTCATGCTTCTTGGCTTGTCTAGAATGAATGTGATCCCCCAGGCTCTCTCTCTGTGCCAATGTTCCTCTTTCTTTCCCACATGGAACACTCAATAACTATTAGCTAAACACCATCTAATAGTTTTTTTTATCATGTTATCACCTAGGAATGTGAATATATACAAGCATTCTCTAGAAGAAGAGATTCAAGAAGATATTATATATATATATATATATATATATATATATATATATATATATATATATATATATATTATACATGGATGTAAATGGGATTTATTAGATTGGTTGACACAAGAAGCTGGAGGATACTACAACATCCTTCTTCAGGCTGGTGAGTTGGAAGAATCAGAACCTTCTCAGTCCAAGCACCTGGAACCTCAGAATGAGAGGGACCAATGATGAAGTCCCAATCTGGTATCAGAAGACTGGAAACTCCTTGGGTAGTTGTCAGTCTGCCTAGGAAGAATCTGGAATCTGATGTCCTCTGGTAATCACAGAATCACTAGAAGCACCTGATCAAGAAGAATCATGCTTGCTTATGCTGCTGCTTCCTTATTCTTCCGCCTTTTAGCTTCATCCAAATCCCCAGTGTATTGGACAGTGCTGCCCACATTCAAGTTGGGTCTACTCCACAGTTTGCTGTCCCACATGCCAGTCATTTCTGGAAAGACCTTCCTCAACATATCCAGGAGTCTCTTAATCTAATCAATTTGAGAATTAATACAAATGAAAAATATATAATAGATAACATAAGCAGGAAGTATAAATATATATGTGTGTGTGTATATATATATATATATATATATATATTAGATTTTAGAGTTGTCTTATACAAATTAAAAATAGTCTAAATACTCTTAAATAAGAAAATAGTTCTATTTTCTTCCCATTTTATTTATTTAATTTAAATTTGTTTATTTTAATCTATTATACATGGCAGAAGAATTCATTCAATTCCTTGTACACTGATAGAACACAATTTTTCATGTTTTTAGTTGTTCAAAAATAGAGTCACACCATTTGTGTCTTCATACATGTACATCATTACCCTATTTCCTACCTTCATGCCCCCTCCCTTTTCCTTCCTCCCCTGTGCCCTATCTAAAGTTCCTCCTTTGCTCCCATGCTCCTCCACCATCTCCATTGTGGATCACCATCCACATATCAGAGAAAACATTTGGCCTTTGATTTTTGGGGGGTGGGATTGGCATACTTCACTTAGCATGATATTCTCCAACTCCATCTATTTACCTGCAAATATCATTATTTTATTCTCTTTTATTGCTGAGTAATATTCCATTGTGTATATATACCACAGTTTCTTTATCCATTCATCTATTAAAGGGCATCTAGTTTGGATCCACAATTTAGCTACTGAGAATGCTGCTGCTATAAACATTGATGTAGCTGTGTCCCTGTGGTATGCTGTTTTTAAGTCCTTTGGGTATAGACTGAGAAGCGGAATAGCTGGGTCAAATGGTGGTTCCATTACCAGTTTTCCCAGGAATCTCCATACTGCTTTCCATATTGGCTGAACCAATTTACAGTCCCATCAGCAATGTATGAGTGTCTTTTTCCCCACATCCTTGCCAACACTTATTGTTATTTGTATTCTTAATAGCTGCCATTCTCACTGGAGTGAGATGAAATCTTAGAGCAGTTTTGATATGCATTTCTCTAATTGCTAGAGATGTTGAATATTTTTTTTTCGTATATTATTTGATAGTATATTCTGAGAAGTGTCTGTTCAGTTCCTTGACCCATTTATTGATTTGATTATTTATTTACTTATTTATTTGGTGTTAAGTTTTTTTAGTTCTTTATATATCCTAGAGATTAGTGCTCTATATGATGTGCATATGGTAAAATTTGCTCCCAAGATGTAGGTTCTCTAATCACCTCACTGTTTCTTTTGCTGAGAAGAAGCTTTTCAGTTTGAATCCATCCCATTTATTGATTCTTCATTTTATTTTTTGGTGCTATAGAGTCTTATTAAGGAAGTTAGGGCCTAATCCAACATGATGAAGATTTGGGCCTGCTTTTTCTTCTATTAGATACAGGGTCTCTGGTTTAATTCTTAGGTCCTTGATCTACTTTGAGTTGAGTTTTGTGCATAGTGAGAGATAAGGGCTGCATATGGATTTCCAGTTTTCCCAACACCATTTATTGAAGAGACTATCTTTTTTCCGATATATTTTTGGCACTTTTGTCTAGTTGAGATAACTGTATTTATGTGGGTTTGTGTCTGTGGTCTCTATTCTGTACCATTTGTCTACAAGTCTATTTTGGTGCCAATACTATGCCGTTTTTGTTACTATAGCTCTGTAGTACAGTTTAAGGTCTGGTATTGTGATACCTCCTGCTTCACTATTCTTGCTAAGGATCACTTTGGCTATTCTGGGTCTCTTTATTTTTCCAAATGGATTTTATGACGGCTTTTTCTATTTCTATGAAGAATGCCATTGATATTTTGATTGGAATTGCATTAAATTTGTATAGTGCTTTTGGTACTATGGTCATTTTGACAATGTTAATTCTGCCTATCCAAGAGCAAGGGAGATCTTTCCATCTTCTAAGGTCTAATTTCTTTCTTTAGTATTCTGTAGTTTTCACTGTAGAGGTCTTTCACCTCTTTTGTTAAGTTGATTCCCAAATATTTTTTTAAAGGCTATTGCAAATGGGGTGATTTTCATAGTTTCTTTTTCAGAGGATTTGTCATTGATAAACAGAAATGCCTTTGATTTATGGGTGTTGATTTTATGTCCTGCTACTTTGTTGAATTCATTTATTCTAGAAATTTTCTGGGGGAATTTTTTGGATCCTCTAGGTGTAGAATCATGTCATTGGCAATTAGTAATAGTTTGAGTTCTTCTTTTAGTGTCCGTATCCCTTTAATTTCTTTTATCTAATTGCTCTGCTTAGAGTTTCCAGAACTATGTTAAATAGAAGTGGTGAAAGTGGACATCCCTGTCTTGTTCTCATTTTTAGAGGGAATGCTTTTAATTTTTATCCATTGGAATGATGTTGGCCTGGGGCTTAGCATAGATAGCTTTTACAATGTTGAGATATGTTCCTGTTATCCCTAGTTTTTCTAGTGTTTTGAACATGAAGGTGTGCTGTATTTTGTTAAATGGTTTTTCTGTATCTATTGAGATGATCTTATCTTTAAGTTTATTGATATGATGAATTACATTTATTGATTTCTGTATGTTGAACCAACTTTGCATCCCTGGGATGAACACCATGGTGCTCATCTTTTTAATATGTTTTTGCATTTGATTTGCCAGAATTTTATTGAGAACTTTTGTAACTATGTTCATTATAGATATTGGTCTGAAGTTTTCTTTCTTTGATGTATCTTTGTATGGTTTTGGAATCAGGGTGATATTGGCCTCATAAACTGAGTTTGGAAGTGTTCCCTCTTTTTCTCTTTCATGAAATAATTTGAAGAATATTGGTATTAGTAGTACTTTGAAGGTTTTGTAGAACTCAGCTCTGTATCCATCTGGTCCTGGGCTTTTCTTGGTTGGTAGGCTTCTGATGGCATCTTCATCAGATTTCATTGCTTAAAATTGATCTGTTTAAATTGTGTATATAATCCTGATTCAGTTTGGGCAAATCATATGCCTCTAGAAATTTGTTGATGCCTTCGATAATTTCTATTTTATTGGAGTACAAATTTTCAAAATAATTTCTTTATTTCTATAGTTTTCATTGTGAAATTTCCTTTTTTATCACTGATGTTAGTAATTTGAGTTTTTTTCTCTCCTTTGTTAGCATGGCTAAGGGTTTGTCAATTTTATTTATGTTTTCAAAGATTCAACTTTTTGTTTTGTCAATTTTTTTCAATATTCTTTTGCTGAATTTCTTTGATTTCAGCTCTGATTTTGATTATTTCCTGTCTTCTGCTTTTGGTGTTGGTTTGTTTTCTTTTTCTAGGGCTTTGAGTTATCCAGGGGCCAATGGCCAGCATCTCATTAAGGTGTTCTTCTTCCTGTCCAGGATACTTCAAGCCACCCTAAAACTTACAATCCCAAATAGTTAGTAAGTAACAAAGCACAAATACTCAGAAATTTATTTACAGAAAGTGAAAGGTCTTTAGTTCACATGGGTTCTGAAACTCAACAAAGGCAAAATGGCTCTTGTTTTTTATTTATGGGGGTTCATCAAAGGCATGGATAAGGTTTTAAGTGCATGTCTTGCTTAGTGATGTCTTGTAGTCAGCAGGTCACATCTTGGCAGGTCACACCCATCTCAAGTGGTGTGTGGGCCATGGCAGAGCAGGAAAGGGATTCACATTATCCCTGGGTAATTGACCATTGGTCATTCCCAGACACCCGATGTCTCTATCCACAAGGCTTCCATGTGCAGTGACCCACATGCAACCCATGGAAGGCTCCTGACACTTGAGATGTAATGTTAGGTCATTTATTTGTTGACTTCTTCTTTTAAGAATGAACTTTCCTCTTATTACTGCCTTCATAGTGTTCCTGAGATTTTGATATGTAGTATCAATGTTCTCATTTACCTTTAAGGATTTTTTAATCTCTTCCTTGATGTCTTTTGCAATCCATTGTTCATTCAATAGCATATTATTTAGTCTCCAGGTGTTGGAGTTGCTTATATGTTTTATTTTATCATTGATTTCTAATTTCATTCAATTATGATCTGAGAGAATTCAGGGTAGTATCTCTACCTTTTTGTATTTGCTAAGAGTTGCTTTGTGGCATAATATATGGTCTATTTTAGAGAAGGATCCATGTGCTGCTGAGAAGAAAGTATATTCACTGGTTGATGGATGAAATATTCTATATATATCAAGTCTAAGTTATTGATTGTAGTATTGAGTTCTGTTGTTTCTTTGTTTAGAATTTGCTTGGAAGACCTATTCAGTGATGAAAGAGCTGTGTTAAAGTCACCAAGAATTATTGTGTTATGGTCTATTAGAAGAGTTTGTGTGATGAACCTAGATACTTCATTGTTTGGGGCATGTGTATTTATACTTATTATGTCTTGTTGATATATGGTTCCATTAAGCAGTATGAAATGCCCTTCTTTATCCCTTTTGATTAACTTTGGCTTGAAGTCTACTTTATTTGATATGAGGATAGAAACCCCTGCTTCTTTCCGCAGTCCATGTGAGTGGTATGTTTTTTCCCAGTCTCTCAGCATCAGTCTGTGGATGTCTTTTTCCTATGAGTTGAATCTCTTGAAGGCAGCATATTGTTTGGTATTTTTTTTAATCCATTCTCCAGTCTATGTCTATGAATAAAGTGAGCCATACTAATTCATTTGAATTGCTTCCTTTGGCTTTTAAGTTTCTTGAAAAAAAAATAAAGAATATGTTTGCTTTTAATTCGGTCTCCTGTTGTTCTTATTCAGCCCTCTTATTGGATTTTTCTTAATAACTAAATTTATTTAAATGACTAAAATTCTCACAGGTTGTTTTATTACAATTCACTTAAGGTAAGGCACCATGGATTGTGTATGAAAAATATATTAAGTGCTGCTTATAATAGTTATAAACTATCATGAATTATAAGTGGCATTCCAGTGTCAGTGATGTTAAAATATTAGGGAAAAGAACATCTAAGACTCTGAAAAACAGAGTACTTAAAAGACATATGCCAAATCATTATAATTGCACAATTTTATACTTGAACTATTACCTCTGTTAATTAGTAGTAGTAGGAATTATGTGGACAAGTGCATGGAGTACTGTGTATATGGCATACGTTAAGGGCGCTGAGTGGCATACTACTCCCTTCATGCTAGGCGAGTAGCAAACTGCTTACCCCATAGGCATGGCCCTGGGTGTGAGACCACTTTTTGTGGTCCCATTGCTTGCTGCATAGTCTGCTCCTCAATTGGTTGCCACAGTGACAGTTGACCAGAAATTGTATTGGTGGCTGCCTATAATCTGCTTAGTTACTGCCTGAGTATATATACATGGTAACTATGCAATAAAATCAGACCTGCTTCCAGCTTGGTCTTCGGAGGTCTTGATTCATGACTCCACAGCCACATTCTCCTCTATCTTGTTCCATGGGCCTCCTTGCTGGATGAGAGAGAGGCCATGAAGCTGGTTCCTGAACAGGGACTTGAGGTAAGCCTATAAAAAAGGATGTGGCACCTCACAGTGTGGCGAGGAAGGGGAAATGAGAAATCTACCAAGTTCTACCAAAGACACACAGCTGTGAGTGCTGCCCACCCTCTTAGATACTAGAGGTTTAACCCTGGATAAGAGAGAAGCCAGGAAGTTTTGGGACATAGTAATAGACACTAGCCCCTGGATTAGTGCCGCTGATGTTTTTGATTCTATGATATGGGACAAGATAATGGCAAATGTTTGGCAAGCTGAAGTGAGTCATAGATATTTGCCATTCAGCAAAGTTTAGGTGGCCCTACAACAGACCCTTCTCATATAATGATGGCTCTGAGGGAAGACAAGCCTATGAGAGAGAGAGAAGGGGGAAAAAGGCGGGAGTGAAAATCTACTTCAAAGCAAGCAAACACAACAGGAGTAGGAAGGAGAGAGACAGGAAGTAGTATGCTAGCTTTCATGGTGCAGGAAGAAGTGACCATAAATGATGTAAGTGTGACTTCTACTGACAGGCAAAGATTATATTCTTTCTGGAGTCAATGGCAACTGCTTCCTTATGAGGCAATGCCAAAGCCAGCAAGGGACTATGACAGCTAAGAAATGACCAGGCCGCTGGACAGACCCAAGCCATGGTCTCCAAGAATCCCATTCCAAGAGGCAGAGATCCTTTGGAAGATCTATGTAGGATAAGAGATGAAAAGTTGGGTAAGGGAATACAAGTCTCGCCAGTCAACATGGCCCCCACACCATACTGCCCTGTCACTTGGTATTCTCACACATGGGGTACCCTGAAAGTGTTGAAGAATGCAATAAAAGAGGATGGGTCCCAGGGGCCATTACAGAGCAAATGCTTGAATCACTCTTGAACTTAATTGCCCTCAAGACTGGAAAAACCAAGCCAGAGAGGCTCTTGAGCCTGCAAAGTTTTTGCAGTGGAAGGAATTCTTCTATGATGAATATGAACAGCAGAGGAGTTATAACCACACCACAAATATTTATCTCCCAATGGAGTGCTTGCAAGGAGAGGGAATCTACAGTTCCCTTGCAGTACAAGCTATCAGGTTCACCAATTTATTTCAATCAGGTGTAACTCTGTCCTTTGAGAGCCTGGAGGAAATTGCCATCTGGGGGAGGGACAGTTTCTATACAGAGGCGAAGGCAGAAAGCCACTGAAGACTTGCTGCAGTTTATTGACAGAGTAAACAAGGTGGTAGAAGGGAAGGTGTCTCATGAAGAAGCTAGGGTGGCCTTAGACAAAGAATTAATCTGGTGTATGGGAGGGGGGACTAAATAACTTGCATAGAGCAGCAGTGGTGCCAGTATGAAATAGCATGCTTGATGACTGGATTTTAGCCACCCAGGACACAGGGATACAAGCAGCTCAAGCCTCTCTGCTGTCCTCAGCCATGGCAGTTGCATAAAAGCAGGACTAAGGAGGCTTGCAGGCAGCTAGTCAGAGACTGCAAAAAATGTGCATCGTTTTATCCCACTGGCCTTTTACAACCCGCTGGAGTGAATCTCTGAGTGTTAAAATCTATTGCTTTATGGGAAATGGATGTCACATTATGCACACTTTTGAAATTTAAAATATATTCATGTAATCGTTGATATCTATTTAGGCTGTGTAATGGCCACAGCCTCCACAGGAGAAACCACAAAAAAGGTCATCTCCCACCTACTTAAATGATTTGGAATTTTGGATGTTCCCATGTCTATTAAAACTGACAATGTGCCAGCCTATATTAGCAAAACATTTCAGGCAGTTTGTGATGATTGGCACATACAGCATTTAACTGGGATCCCCTATAACCCTCAGACTCACGGCATCTTAGAAAGAACACACAAGTAATTAAATAAAAAACAGAGGGGGACACTATACCAAGTCTCCTGGTGATGCCTTGAACAAAACCTAATTTGCTTTAAATTTTCTTTCAGTTTCAAAATATTCTACAAAAACAGCATAAGCATTGGCCCCCTCACAGGGTCCTCCCATCTATCAATGGTCTTATGGAAGGATTTCATAACAAATGCATGGGATGGTTCAGGGACCCTCCGTTGAGGGTTTGCATATGTTAACAGGAGCCTCAACCCATCTGGGTGCCTGTCAGAAAGTCAAGTCCTGGACATTCAGAACTACCAACCAAGAAGGTGAAGGAACTAACTCGGGAGGAGAAACCTCACAAACAAAGGTCTCAACAAGGCAAATGAACCTCATGTAAAGTAATCTGTGGTGATAAAAACAAAATGCAAAAACCAAAAGCAGTGGCATAGGCATGTAATCCCAGTGCCTTGGGAGGTTGAGGCAGGAGGACTGTATGTTTGAGACCAGTCTGGGCAACTTAGTGAAACACTGCCTCAAAATGAAAAATAGAAAGGGCTTAGTATTTGGTTCAGTTGGGTGCCTTGGAGTTTCATCCCCAGCAATGAATACTAATAAAAATAAAAATAAATGAAAAGGAAAATATCAATGGAATAGACTGTTCAGCTGTTAATAAGTAATAACAGCTAGTAAATATTGTGTAGTAAATTTTACACTTTTTTCAGAAGGAAATTGTTTTTTAGGAGGGATAGGAACTACATGGTATTTAATGTTCACAATTACATGAATAATTGTATATTTTGAGCAGTAACACTGTGGCCTCCTAACAAATCCCCTTACTTTCCTAGGTTTCCTCTACATTATGCCTGAAGCCACCAGGCTCTTTAAAGAGTCATTTTCACTTCTGTGATAGTGACTACAACACACCACTGATTAAGGTAGATGTAGCTAAGGATTTCTGCAATAAATTAATTCAATTAAAATATTTAAGATAAAAAATTATTAATGTAATTTAAATATATCTAATTAGTGTAACCTGTGGACTATTTATCTTGAGTTCCTGAAATTTACAATCCATTTCTTGGTACAAAGCCAACAGGTCATCCAACAATAGGAAAGGGAATATGCAACTATTTTTCCAGAAAATGGTACTGATCTAAATATTAGGAATTAGAGGGGTAAAACTCTTCTCCACCATGCTCTCTCTTGCCTATTTCCCAAGTGACCCATATGGAGCACATGAGTGCCTAATATTGGTGTCTAGGATCCTGATACCATAAATAGAATCAAGAGGGTTTGTATAACAGAGAGGAAACTTCTTTGTTATTGGAAAGCTCTTGAAACTATCTCCCTGCTACTCTAATTCCCCAAATATGAATGTTTGCTATGAAAAAGTATTATCAAATAGGTGTTAGCAATGGTAAGTGATTCTTTAATATTAGACACATAATGCACAGTTTTATATTTCTTTGATAATTCTTTGATTCATTAATCAAGGATTTTTTCTGATGAGGCTTTGTATTTCTGGAAATGTTGACATTCTTTGGAATATAGATTGACAATCTCTGCTCTAGATATGAAAGTTTAGTTCATTAATTCATTAAGATACTTAAATCCTTTTACTACTATGTTTTAGGTTTTAGAGTTATTGAGAATAAAGTTATAGTTCCTGTCCTCAAGAGGGTTTTGGTTTAGATAGGGAGAGCAATTATATAACTCTGAGACACCATGATAAAGGCTATGACAGAGACAGATCCTCTGAGGAGTAAACAGTTGAAGCAAGTTTTGGAGATGACTGGAGTTCATGTGGCCATGCTAGGCAGAGGAGGGCATTGTAAAGTAAAAGAGCAGCTTATGTGGAAGTGCAGGGTGGTAGAAGGAAGGGGCTGCTCTTCATTTACCTTATATATTGCATGTTTGTGTTCATATGGTCTGTTATAAGATTTTCAGTTCAACTGAGAAATAGCAATTTGGTTAATAAATTATTTTTGTTTTCCAGAAAGACCATACACTACTTTTCCTTGCTCTAAAGAAAAACAAACAGCAGATGGCAGAATTTTTAATTCAGATGAAAGCAAATATACATGCTGTTGATAAGAAGGGAAGGTATAGTAGTTTGATCTTATTTTTTTAAAAAAAGCTTTAATGGTGTGGTAATATTCACTCAAATCTGAAATATTAAATTGGAAGAAGAATGTTAAGTTATAATTATTAGAATAATGTGAGAAATACAAGCACAAACCACCTTTTATGTTGAAAGGCAATTACTTGGACTAGGCAATAATACAAAGATATGTATACAGTATGATTTAGTCCTTTATAATATTGCCTGATGTTTTTTATTTGTATTTTGTTGGTCCCATGATCTTATGTTAGCCAAAGAGATTTCATTTAAGTTTGTAAGTTATGGACTTTTCATTTATTTCTTATTTAATAATGAACTTCTTAACCTTTCTGTTGTGTTTTTAATTTACGCTTCTTATATATTTTCCCTTTTAAATTGCTATATTAAGAAAAAATAGATATTGAAAATCATTTTTTTCATTTGTATGATTGTTTAAATTACTTCCTTTGAAGTGATTGATGTTAGTTATCCCTAAATTAGAATTAATTTCAAATGCCAGATGTTGTTCTTTTTCTAATGTATCTTGATACTTTTGTTTTTAAATGGCATAGGAGGAGAAAAGAAAAATAGGTTTATTGGAATAAACATTTTCTTTAATGAATAAAGGCCATAGGTGTCTAATGAAGAGAAAGGAGACTTTAGATTCACAATGACTGGGTTGTCTTCATAGACATCCTAGTTGCAATGTGTGTCACCTTGGAAACATTACTTATCATTAAATATGTTTCCTGATATGAAAAGGGGATTAAATATATACTTGATGAGTGATTGTAAGATTATACATATAACATTGAGCTCAGCATCTAGAAAATGCTTATCCATGTTTTTAATTGAAGCAATGATGATTATTATAATTAGCAGTATTATTATTTTAAGAATGCACATAAGCTTACTTGCTTTACCTTTAGCTGACTGTGCATTACAATATATTACATCAGACTAGGGGAGAAAAGGAGCATTCTTTATTAAAATATTTCCCTACTTAAGATAAATGACCTCATCATTGTTATTGTCCATCAGAGGATTTTAAGTTTCTAACTTCCCCTTCATTAGGACAAAAGATTTTATTTTTTTCTTTAAGACTTAGAAATGATTTGCAAAAATGAACACTTGATCTCTCAAAATGGTTAAACAAAGCAAGCTGTAAAATTGGTAAATTATGTCATATTACTGTTTAAATAACTTTATTAAAGTACCTAAGGATGAAGTGATCTTTGTTACTGTAGAACAGCCCTCATGCTTGCTGTGAAATATAGATAAAAAAATATCATCAAGGTGCTTCTTCAAGGTGGTATTGATATCTTTGCTATAAATAAGTCTGGAGAGAATACATTAGCTTATGCTGTTGGTAGTGGTGATAATGTGTAAGTCTTTATATTAAAATACTAAGCAACATTAAAAGGAGGTTAACAATAAATCCAACTATTGCATCTTATATGTGAGGTGAGATTTCATAGTTCAGCTATGTTTAGTAGTAAACAGACTTCATTAGCCACAAACTCTTCAAAAATCAAGTTTAGTTAGAAATAGAGATGAGTGCAGGATTCATCTGAGATCTCTCTCTCTCTCTCTCTCTCTCTCTCTGTCTGTCTCTCTCTCTCTCTCTCTCTCTCTCTCTCCCTTGCCCTCCCCCCACCCCCGCCTCGCTGTCTTTTGGTTGTGCTGAGGATTGAATCCAGGGCCTCATGTAGAATAGGCAAGGGTTGTACCACTGATATATACCAATAGCTCATACCAGGACTTTTTAAACTTTTGTCCTTATGAATTCCATAATTATCCATTTAATTCCAAATATAAACCCAATTCATGATGTACAAATAGTGTCATATCTTTGATTTTTTCAATTAACTATTTGTATCTGGAAATGTCTAGTTGTAAGGATGGCCTTAACCTACCTGTAAGGATGGCCTTAGCATAAGTAACTCCATTTTAAAATAAACCTGCAGTCCTACCGGGCACAGCCTACAGAGCCCTCCAATGTGAATCAGGAATAGCCTGATAAGGACAAGTCACTTTTCACAATCCTGATAAGAGTCAGAGTGAAGTCACATGTCATTTGCCTTTGCCCTGATAAGAGTCAAAGGTGTAAGATCAAGGCAGAAATTACCAAACCATATGGCCTGACTCTAAGATGTAAAACTTTACTAAGAAACTTGGTAACAGCTGATAGGGACCCAGAGGGTGAGCAGAAGCCCCCAATTTTAGTATAAATGATGGAGCAAATGAACAGACATCAGACCAGCTGACATTGATGCACACGCAAGAGAGCCTGATGAGGACCTGGACTGACAGACATCCCAACTCTTCTCATCATCTGCCTGATCCTCTGCATCATCCTCACCACCCTCAAACTCTACAGCAGCCTTTTGACCCTGGTGAGAATGGCGACCCCTCCTTTTGACCCATCTTTTCAGCCAGCCCTTAATTCCATATCCCCAACTAAGAACCTTAGGTGAAACCCCCATGATAACTCAGACTTTCATGGTGAGTTACCTTCTGAGGCCTTTTTTGTCTTTCCTGGAAGGAAATATTAAATGGAATTGTTTAAAACCATCTGATAACTTCAAATGATGTCACAGGAAAAGATTGAAATTTTCTGTGATCTTTTCCTTTCCTTTTATATCATGGAATATAAAAGCCTTATTATATCCCATGAAGTACCTTTTCTTTGATCGTGGGAGACCTCATCTCACTTTTTCCCAGGGTGGGTGCCAACTTTTGATTGGCACCTCTGGTGATTTGTTTTCCATTAGTAATGCAAATTTCCCAAGCTCTTTACCTCTGCTTGAGGTTTTCAGAGTCTATCAATTCTGCCTTATAAGAAAGGCATTACGAAGAATCCTCTGAACCTAAAGCAGATTCTTTGCACCTAAGAGAACTAAACCCCATGTCGACTTATCAGTCTTCCAAGTCAGTTAGAGATCAGCATGGAGATTCAGCATCACTCTTCTGGATCTGTTTGATTACTTAGACAAGAAATAGTAGTAATCCAAGCCAATCTTGATGTTTATTAATTTCCTGCCCTTGGTGTGATTGATCAGTTTCATAATAGGGTATAATTATATTGTCTAATGTCTTTTTTTTTATTGGTTGTTCAAAACATTACAAAGCTCATGACATATCATCTTCCATACATTTGATTCAAGTGGGTTATGAACTCCCATTTTTTACCCCAAATACAAGTTGCAGAATCACATCGGTTACACATCCACATTTTTACATAATACCATATTAATGACTGTTGTATTCTGCTACCTTTCCTATCCCCTACTATCCCCCCTCCCCTTCCCTCTCATCTTCCCTCTCTACCCCACCTGCTGTTGTTTAATTCTCTCCCTTGTTTTTTTTTCCCCTTTCCCCTCACAAACCCTTATATGTAATTTTGTGTAACAATGAGGGTCTCCTTCCATTTCCATAGTTTCCCTTCTCTCTCCCTTTCTCTCCCCCCACTCGTCTCTGTTTAATGTTAATCTTTTCCTCATGCTCTTCTTCCCTGTTCTGATCTTAGTTGCTCTCTTTATATCAAAGAAGACATTTGGCATTTGTTTTTTAAGGATTGGCTAGCTTCACTTAGCATAATCTGCTCTAATGCCATCCATTTCCCTGCAAAATCCATGATTTTGTCATTTTTTAGTGCTGCATAATACTCCATTGTGTATAGATGCCACAGTTTTTTAATCCATTCATCTATTGAAGGGCATCTAGGTTGATTCCAAAGTCTAGCTATTGTGAATTGTGCTGCCATGATCATTGATGTGGCAGTATCCCTATAGTATGCTCTTTTAAGGTCCTCAGGGAATAGACCGAGAAGGGCGATAGCTGGGTCAAATGGTGGTTCCATTCCCAGCTTTCCTAGGAATCTCCATACTGCTTTCCATATTGGCCACACCAGTTTGCAGTTCCACCAGCAATGTACAAGTGTACCCTTTTCCCCACATCCTCGCCAGCACTTATTGTTGCTTGACTTCATAATGGCTGCCAATCTTACTGGAGTGAGATGGTATCTTAGGGTGGTTTTGATTTGCATTTCTCTGACTGCTAGAGATGGTGAGCATTTTTTCATGTACTTATTGATAGATTGTATTTCCTCCTCTGAGAAGTGTCTGTTCAGGTCCTTGGCCCATTTGTTGATAGGGTTGTTTGTTATCTTGTTGTTTAATTTTTTGAGTTCTTTGTATATTCTGGATATTAGGGCTCTATCTGAAGTGTGAGGAGTAAAAATTTGTTCCCAGGATGTAGGTTCCCTATTTACCTCTCTTATTGTTTCTCTTGCTGAGAAAAAACTTTTTAGTTTAAGTAAGTCCCATTTGTTGATTCTAGTTATTAACTTTTGTGCTATGGGCGTCCTATTAAGGAATTTGAAGCCCGACCCTACAATGTGTAGATCGGAGCCAACTTTTTCTTCTATCAGGTGCAGAGTCTCTGATTTGATATCTAGCTCCTTGATCCATTTTGAATTAACTTTTGTGCATGGCGAGAGAAAGGGGTTCAGCTTCATTTTGTTGCATATGGATTTCCAGTTTTCCCAGCACCATTTGTTGAAGATGCTATCCTTTCTCCATTGCATGCTTTTAGCGCCTTTATCAAATATAAGAAAGTTGTAATTTTGTGGATGGGTCTCTGTGTCCTCTATTCTGTACCATTGGTCCACCTTCCTGTTTTGGTACCAGTACCATGCTGTTTTTGTTACTATTGCTCTGTAGTACAGTTTGAAATCTGGTATCGCTATACCTCCCGATTCACACTTCCTACTTAGAATTGCTTTTGCTATTCTGGGTCTTTTGTTTTTCCATATGAATTTCATGATAGCTTTATCTATTTCTACCAGAAATGCCGTTGGGATTTTGATTGGCATTGCGTTGAACCTGTAGAGAACTTTGGGTAATATCGCCATTTTGATGATGTTGGTTCTGCCTATCCATGAACAGGGTACATTTTTCCATCTTCTAAGATCTTCTTCTATCTCTCTCTTTAGTGTTCTGTAGTTTTCATTGTATAAATCTTTCACCTCTTTTGTTAGGTTGATTCCCAAGTATTTTATTTTTTTTGAGGATATTGTGAATGGGGTGGTTTTCCTCATTTCCATTTCAGAAGTTTTGTTGCTGATATACAGGAATGCCTTTGATTTATGCATGTTGATTTTATATCCTGGCACTTTGCTGAATTCATTTATTAGTTCTAGTAGTTTCTTTGTAGACCCTTTTGGGTCTTCTAAGTATAGGATCATATCGTCCGCAAATAGTGATATTTTAAGTTCTTCTTTTCCTATTTTTATGCCTTTAATTTCTTTTGTCTGTCTAATTGCTCTGGCTAGTATTTCAAGGACTAAATTAAATAGAAGTGGTGAGAGAGGGCATCCTTGTCTTGTTCCAGATTTTAGAGGGAATGCCTTCAGTTTTTCTCCATTTAGAATGATGCTAGCCTGAGGCTTAGCATATATAGCTTTTACAATGTTGAGGTAAGTTCCTTTTATCCCCAGTTTTTCTAGTGTTTTGAACATAAAAGGATGCTGTACTTTGTCGAATGCTTTTTCTGCATCTGTCGAGATGATCATATGGTTCTTATCTTTAAGTCTATTGATGTGGTGAATAATATTTATTGATTTCCGTATATTGAACCAACCTTGCATCCCAGGGATGAATCCTACTTGATCATGGTGCACAATTTTTTTGATATGCTTTTGTATTCGATTCGCCAGGATTTTATTGAGAATTTTTGCATCTATGTTCATTAGAGATATTGGTCTGTAGTTTTCTTTCTTTGAAGTGTCTTTGTTTGGTTTCGGGATCAGGGTGATGTTGGCCTCATAGAATGAATTTTGAAGAGCTCCTTCTTTTTCTATTTCTTGAAATAGCTTGAAAAGTATTGGTATTAATTCTTCTTTGAAGGTTTTGTAAAACTCCGCTGTATACCCATCTGGTCCAGGGCTTTTCTTGGTTGGTAGTCTTTTGATGGCTTCTTCTATTTCTTCCTTTGTTATTGGTCTGTTTAAATTGTGTGTGTCTTCCTGACTCAATCTGGGCAGCTCATATGACTTAAGAAATTTATCGATGTCTTCACTGTCTTCTATTTTATTAGAATATAGGGTTCCAAAATACTTTCTAATTATCTTCTGTATTTCTGTAGTGTCTGTTGTGATATTGCCTTTTTCATCCCGTATGTTAGTGATTTGAGTTTTCTCTCTTCTTCTCTTCGTTAGCATGGCTAAGGGTCTGTCGATCTTATTTATTTTTTCAAAGAACCAACTTTTAGTTTTATCAATTTTTTCAATGGTTTTTTTTGTTTCAGTTTCGTTGATTTCCGCTCTGATTTTAATTATTTCTTGTCTTCTGCTATATTTGCTGTTGTTTTGCTCTTTCTTTTCTAGGGTTTTGAGATGTAGTGTGAGTTCGTTTATTTGTTGTTTTTTTCTTTTTTTGAGGAATGAACTCCAGGAAATGAATTTCCCTCTTAAAACTGCTTTCATTGTGTCCCATAGATTCCGGTATGTTGTGTCTGAATTGTCGTTTATCTCTAAGAATTTTTTGATTTCCTCCTTTATGTCTTCTGTGACCCATTGATCATTCAGTAACATATTGTTTATTTTCCATGTGATGCAGGATTTTTCCTTCCTTCTTTTTTCATTGATTTCCAGTTTCATTCCATTATGATCAGATATGGTGCATGGTATTATCTCCACTCCTTTATATTTACTAAGAGTTGCCCTATGGCATAATATATGATCTATCTTTGAGTAAGATCCATGTGCTGCTGAGAAGAACGTGTATCCACTTGATGATGGTTGATATATTCTGTATATGTCGGTTAAGTCTAGGTTATTGATTGTGTCATTGAGTTCTATAGTTTCTTTATTCAGCTTTTGTCTGGAGGATCTGTCTAATGGCAAGAGCGGTGTGTTGAAGTCACCCATAATTATTGTGTTGTGGTCAATTTGACTCTTGAACTTGAGGAGAGTTTGTTTTATGAACGTTGCTACACCATTATTTGGTGCATATAAATTGATAATTGTTATGTCTTGTTGGTGAATAGTTCCTTTTAACAGGATATAGTGTCCTTCTTTATCCCTTTTGATTAACTTAGGTTTGAAGTTGATTTTATTCGATATGAGTATGGCCACTCCTGCTTGCTTCCGAGGGCCGTGTGAGTGGTATGATTTTTCCCAACCTTTCACCTTCAGCCTGTGTATGTCTTTTCCTATCATATGAGTCTCCTGAAGGCAGCATATTGTTGGATTTGTTTTTTTGATCCAGGTTACCAGCCTGTGTCTCTTGATTGGTGAGTTTAGTCCATTAACATTTAAGGTTACAATTGAAATATGATTTGTACTTCCAGTCATGTTTGTTTATTTATTTATTTTAGTTTGGCTAGTTTTTACTTTTTGGTTGTTTTCCTCCCCCTTTACTGAGATACCTCCCACTGTTGGTTTTGGGCACTGTTTTTCCATTCCTCTTCTTGTAGAATTTTGCCCAAAATGCTTTGCAGTGCTGGTTTTCTGGCTGCAAAATCTTTTAGCTTTTGTTTATCGTGAAAGATTTTAATTTCATTGTCAAATCTGAAGCTTAATTTTGCTGGATACAGTATTCTTGGTTGGAATCCACTATTTTTCAGCATTTGAAATACATTGTTCCAGGATCTTCTCGCTTTCAAAGTCTGTGATGAAAAATCAGCCATTAACCTAATTGGTTTACCCCTGAATGTAATCTGCCTCCTTTCCCTCATAGCTTTTAATATTCTCTCCTTGCTCTGTATGTTGGCTATCTTCATAATTATATGTCTTGGAGTTGGCCTATTACAGTTTTGGATGTTTGGGGTCCTGTAGGCTTCCAGGATTTGGCAATCCATTCCATCTTTCATCTCTGGGAAGTTTTCTAGGATTATTTCATTCAATAGGTTGTCCATTCCTTTGGCTTGAACCTCTGTGCCTTCTTCTATCCCAATGACTCTCAAATTTGGTTTTTTGATGAGATCCCATATCTCTTGAATAGATTGCTCGTGAGATTTAAGCATCTTTTCAGTATTGACTATATTCTTTTCAAGTTGATAAACTTTGTCTTCATTATCTGATGTTCTGACTTCTACTTGATCTAGTCTATTTGTAATATTCTCGTTAGCATTTTTAATCTGGTTTATGGTTTCTTGCATTTCTAAAATCACTGTTTGGTTTTTTTTAAGATCTCTATCTCCTGGTAAAGCTCGTTCTTTGCAGTTTGAATTTGTTTAGTTGGTTTTCAAAATATACTTTCAATTCTTGGATTTGCTGTCTCATGTCTTCTCTAAAATTCCGTTCCATCTGAGTTAGGTATGCCTTGATTTCTTTCCCTGTCCATGTTTCTGATGCTTCTAGGTCCTCCTGTAGATTTAAGTTGTCCTGCATTATCTGTACTCCTTTTTTCCCTGTTTTTTTCATGTTGTTCATGTTACTTTCCAGCTCTGTTTGACTGCTTTGTAACTGCTTTCTCCTATACATTTGTTTTGGCTTTGTTTATCTCTGTTGTCTCTCCTTTGTGGTGGGAGATTATGCCTATAGATGTTGGGCTTTATTGTACTTTAGAGGTGATTCATTCAATTTATAAAGGGCTTCCGGATTTTGTATGCATATAGTGTTTTGTTTATTGTTCTTAGGACTTTAGGTTAGGTGCTATGAAGGTATAAGGGTTAGTATGTCTTGGCTACTTTAGAAGATTGCTCTACTGAAGGGGGATGCTAACCGTCAATTGGATCAGGGTGTTGGTAGTAGGTAGGTATTTAGGAGCACTATAGACGGCCTCGAAACATTCACCTGTTTGCATTTAGACAGTTACACGAAATGGAGGACGTAATGCTTGGGATGAAAGTTGGGGGGAAGGGGAAGGAAGGTGCTCTTGAAAAGAAAGAAGGAGGGGGAGTTAGATAGCATAGAGGAGAATGGAAAGAACAATAAAACTTGGAAGGGGAGAGAAAGAGGGAAAAAGGGAGAGAAAAAATAAAATAAGAAATAAAATTAGGTCTTAGAGATCCATTTTCTTCTCTTCCCGTAGGCAAAGCTGTGCCCTCCGGGCTGAGATTTGCCCTCAATGTGTTAACAGCAATCCCTGTAAGGCGGCTCCTGGGAGCCTCTCAATCCTGTTGGTCCAGAGCTGTTTCACTTCTACGGCCCCTCCTCCCCTTCCTCCTGCCAGCCAGCCAGGTCCTGTGCACCGGAGGAGGTTCTCCAAGGATTTGGTTACACTTTCAGCCCCTCTGAGTGCTCTATTTCCCTAACGACTGAGCACTCTCTCTGTCATTCATCTAAGCCCCAGTGCTGTGGAGCTGTGTTCTGGGAGTCAATAGTTTAATTTTTCCGGACCCCTTTGGTGGGCACACCTTCGGAATCTGGCGGCTAAGACCATTGGTGTCGCCACTGGTGGTAATGGGAGTTGGGGGTCGAGGATCCCCTCTGCTTCCCTCAGCCCCTACAATCACGACCACTCCACTGGCAGTAGGAGGAGTTGGGGGTCTGGAGTGTCCTCTGTTTCCCTCCGCCCCTACCATCACACCCTCTCAGTTGGCGGTTGGGGGAGTTGGGGGTGAGGAGTCTTCTCTGCTTCCCTCCGCCCCTACAGTCACGCCCACATCACTGGCAGTATTGGGAGTTGGGGGTCGAGAGTCCTTTGGCCCTTACGGTCACGCCCACGGAGAGATTTTGAAGTTTCCCGGTTGTTTGTATCTGATGTGGGTGGGAGTCACACACCTGCTAAAGTAGATTCCGCTGGGAAGGAATCTCTTTGGCCGAACTTTGGTGACTTCCCCTCTCTGCTATGGCGGGCCCCTGCCTTCTTGCTGGAGTGTCCGAAGGGAGGGGTGGAACTGGCTTGTCTCTGGTCTGACACAATCTCTGGTTTTAGTTCCCAGTTCGCTATTTCATAAAGGCTTGGTTAGATTCCCTTCACATCGTCTCAGGGGGGGAGCCGTTTGCCGGGTGGGCGGGGCCGTTCGCAGTGGGGGCGGGGCCGTTAGCGGGGCCGTTAGCAGAGCCGGGAGGGCACGGGCCGTCTGCCGGGCCGTGCGGGGCCGCCGGGGCCGCCTGCAGAGCCGGGCCGGTGCTGGCCGTGGGCGGGGCGCCAGCAGAGCCTGGAGGGCGGGGGGCCGTTTGCCGGGTGGGCGGGGCTGTTTGCAGAGCCGGGCGGGCAGGGGGCCGTTAGCCATGCGGGCGGGGCGTTAGCAGAGCCGGGAGGGCACAGGCCGTCTGCCGGGCCAGGCGGGGACCCTTCTCGCTGCGCGGGCCGCCAGGGGCACCTGCAGAGCCGGGCCTGTGCTGGCCGGGGGCGGGGCCGCCAGCAGAGCCGGGAGGGTGTGGGGGGGCTGTTTGCCGGGTGGACGGGGCCATTAGCAGAGCCAGGAGGGCGCAGGCCGTTTGCCAGGCCAGGCGGGGACCCTTCTCGCCACGCCGGCCGCCGGGGGCCGCTTGTAGAACCGGTAGGCAGCGGCCTCCTGGCTAAGAGCCGGGCGGGCGGGGTGGCCGATCACAGAGCGAGCGGGGCCGCCAGGAGAGCTGGGATGGTGGGGGCCGTCTGCCGGGCCAGGCGGGGACCCTTCTTGCTGCCCCGGGCCGCTGGGGGCCCCTTGCAGAGCCGGTCGGGAGGTGGCTGCGGGATTGGACCTCTGCGCCCGCGTGGCCGGCCAAGATTCACTTGTCTGGGGCAAACTGTCACCTCTAATAAACTTACTAATTCCTGGCAGGTCTCCTTTCAGCGGAATTTTGCTAGAAGTTCCTCAGTAGGTAGAATGTAGCTGTTTTAATGGGTGTTTCTGATCCGGTTAATGTGGAGATACTGAAAGTGCTGCTTCCTTGCCGGCCGCCATGTTGGATCCCCTTGTCTAATGTCTAATTTAAGGAGATAAGATGTACATACATAGTCATAAATTATTGAATAACTATTTTTCCCTAAGTTATAAAGTACAAAGAAAATCACAGCCAATAACAAAATTAAGACTCAATAGCACTTTTCAATAACTATAACTTTGGATTATTAGAACCTGTGAAATAATAGACATTTAGAATTCCAAAAAAGTTCATTATTAAACAACAAATTATTTCATTATTTCACTGTTTTTCTTATCCTGCTTTGATATTATCTCATTAAATCTTTGTAACAACCCAGTGAACTAAAGCAGTACAACCCTAATTTTTAAAAGAACATTTTAAACCTAAGAGAAAGACTTGTGTAAGAAAGAGAGCTATTGGTTACAGAGAGATGACACCTTCTGAATTCAGGACAATTTTATTTATGTCAAGCTATTCTAATTAATATATTGAGTTGTATTGTCCTCAATTCATGATCATTTCATCTTACCTCTTTCTTCTTTAATTACAAATTTATGACTATGTATGTACATCTTATCTCCTTTACAAACTTTATGGATGCAGCAACATGTGCCTTTTCCTTAGCTGCTGGGGAGACAGAGGTAGAAGTGTTTCTTGAACCTGGGAGTTTGAGACCAGCCTGGGTATCCTAGTGAAACCCCATCCCCCAAACAAATCAAAACAAACAAAACAATAAATAAATAATTGTCAAGTAAAAAAATATTCGTAGGGCCTATAAATTTAAAGTGCAAAAAAAATAAAATAAAATAAATAAAGTGCATGGAATAAAGTTCTGATATTAGTACTGATGTTGTCTAAAACACTATTAAAATGGAACATATTTGGGTTAATTTTTTTATATCAGTATTAAAATACTAATTTTATTACTTTTCTCATACATGGTAATAGGAACATAATTTTGAACATATGAAAGCAGAACTTATAAAATGAAAAATTAGCAATCCAGGTAAGACTTCTGAAAGTGAATTACTCTTGCATAAAGATTCCTGAAAGTGAATTACCCTACATAAAAAAGTAGAATAAGAAGATTTTGATCACAAATGAGTGGTGAAAAATTCAATGTAAAATGTGCATAATTTTTCTTAATTTCTTTCTTAATAGTCTATAATCTGGAATTATTTAAGCAATTAGTTGTGGGAAATTTATAATATGAAGTGATATTATCTGAAATAATTTTACACTGATTTAATTTTGGCCCCTGAAATTATATATATCTTTGTATAAATAAGAAAATGATCTTTAATCAGTATGTTGTGTTTCCTCTATAATTACTTTATAGAAAATTTGACTTGTTATAAAAACCAATGTTCTTTTTTACTACAAATGTTGAGCCCTATTGCACAAATTAGTGGATTTGACTGACATTTCCATGCACACATATGTCATACTTAAATCCTATTCACCATCCCTATTCCCGTTTCTTTCCCTCCTTCACTTTCCCACCTTCCAGTTCCCTTCCCTAATAACTCCTCTTCCATTTTCAGGTGATTCTTTTTTTTTTCCTCCCAGATTTCACATATGAGGGTGAACACGTGATTTCTATTTCTGAATTGTCCTACTTAACATGATGACCATCCTTTCCATCCATTTTCAAGTTTTTCATTTTGTATCTTTTCCTCTATTTTTTGATTCAGGGTTTCAGCTATAACTTTTTGTGCTTCCCTGGCCTTTAAAATTTTTGTTGAGAAATCTGCTATTCTTCTGATGAGTTTAGAATTGCTTTGTTCCTTATCACTTATAGCTTTCAATATGCTTTTGGAAATTTTAATATGACATGAAGAACTTCTTTTCTGATCATATTCACTTGGGGTTCTAAATGTTCTTGTACATGGATGTCCATACCTTTCCCAATATTTCAGAAATTTTTTGTTACAATTTCACAAAATATTCATTGCCTGTAGCTTATACCTCTACTACATTGTCTGTGCTTATGATTCATAAGTTTGGATTTTTCCACATTTTCCATTGGTCTTATATGTTCTGTTCATTCTTGCTTTATTTTTGTTGTTACTATCTGAATGTGATATTTAATCATAATCTTCTAGCTCTGATATATTTTCTACTGATCTAGTTTATGCATATATATGACTTCAACTGAATTTTTTGAGATATTGAGCTCCAAGATTTGTGTTTGATTCTTTTTCAGAATCTCTATTTATTGAATTTCTTTTTCATATCCTGCATCATTTTTCTTAATTGGCTTTTTATTTGTATGCTCTCTGAATTTATCAATCATATTTAATATTTTTAAAAATTATTTTTCTGGCATTTTATCAATTGCACTATATTTGGACTCAGTAAATGGATAGCTATGAACATGCAGAGGAAAAACATGCTACTTTTTAAAATCTTTCTTGTATTTATTTCTTTGTTAAGATTTATGCATCCATGGGCATGTTATCTCTTCCGTATTTATGTGAGTGGCTCTTAGGAAATAGCCTTCTCTCAATGCATCCTAAGCTTTTGGTTTGTTGAGTACTGTTGGGACTTTATTTCCAAATAAAAATAAAGCTTTACTGTAGTAGCCCTGTCTTCTCTGGTGTGATTTATGAGTTTTGACACAGTTTGTACTGTAATAGCCTAAGAGAAAAACTTTCTTTGTTCATTCTGCAGGAGTAGAGTGACTTTGGTGGCAAGAGTCTTGTGGAAAATGGTGTATCTGGGATGCATTCTCTATACTCACTCTTTCAACCTTGTCACTGAAGACCAATATAGGCATAGTATTCTTAAAAGTTGTGCCATTTCTTCTGCTCTTGCTATGGAGGTTAGTGTTCAGAGAATGGATTTTAGTCTTCTCTCTTCAAACCTTCATGGGGACATGTCATCTGGGCTTTTATTTCCCCTGTTCTTTAAGTTGAAATATCTGACAAGGTTTGAATGTGACTATGTTTTGGGTGGGGTAAGGTGTAGTTTTTTTCACCTGTGCTGTGAGCTTCAGGATGTGGCAAAGCACCCACCAGATGTGATTAAGGAACAGTGTTGGCAACAGGTCCACCTTGGCCCCTGGAGCCCTACCTCCACTAGTTTGTTCTGCATGCCAGTGTGGCCAGCTCACAAGGCCATGGCGAACTTGCGGTTTTTCTGTTCCTGCTTATCCGTCTGAGACATATGTATCCCACGGGAATGCCTTGACCTTTTCTGGTCTGATGGACTTCTTGTTAAGGGAGGTTTCGGTACCTGACAATAATAGATGTTGAAACTAAATTTCTCCCCCCTCCCTCCTGCTTTTGGGTAGTTTTCCACTTCTGCTGCTTGGGGTATAAAAAAAGGTGTGTTAGCAATAAAGATTATTGACTCCTGGATGAAGAACCTTGGTGTCCTGTGTGTCTTTTAACCTCGCCGTCCCTCGCCGGACTCGGCTCCCTTGGCCGGACGCGGCAGAACAGGGATGGATCCTCAACACAAGGAAGAAAACAAACAATAACACTCTTTAGACAAACCAGATTATATATATACACACACACATACACACACACATACACACACCCAGTAATGCCATGAACAAACACCAATAACAATAAGAAGAAATTTTCATTTTTAATTTTTTATTCTTTTTAAGTATACACGACAGTATAACATATTTTAACATACATACATGGAGGATAACTGACCATTCTTGGGGTGAGAAGAAATATTATTAAAGTATAACAGATAATAAATGCCCACACAGTCTGGCACCCACAAGGTCCCTGGGAGCCTGGCACCCTCTGGTTTGGGCACCTGTCTAGTCTCCTTGGCTCCCTGGCCCCCAGCCCAATGCTGTGCCTACTAGGCCCAAAGCTTTGCTGCTGGCCCGTAGCCCAGTCTGCCAAACTCACCACTTCATAGCCAGGCCCACCTACTCCAGCCAGTGGCTTCACTATCTGGCCTGCCCCTTTGCCAAACTAGCCTGCCATTTTAGTGCCTGGACTAAATTACCATCTACCAGGCTCTAGAAGTACCTTGATACAGCACTGCCAGCAACTCGGACATGCAGTAAAACAATTGTAACCTCACTAAATCTAAGTCCCTGTAACTGGGAACTCTACCCATAAGGACTCCTAGCACAGAACCCAATGGGAAACATACCCTGAGAATGGAATGGACATCTCTTTCTATCTCACCCCACACCAATCTTCCAAAAAGGGAAGTTGGAAAGTCTTAAACATCAACCTTCAACTTAATGAGCAGTACAATAAAAAGGAAGGACTCAACAGCCCACACTCTCATGCTCAATTCTTACCTCAAGAAGAAACAAAAAGAAAATTATTTGAATATAGGCAGAAAACACACATGATCAGTGACGATTTTGTCCACCATAGAATAGTAGAAACGACTCCTTAATTTCTTAACTTTTCACTTTTTTTTCTGATGCTGTGTGTGTGTGTGTGTGTGTGTGTGTGTGAGAGAGAGAGAGAGAGAGAGAGAGAGAGAGAGAGAGAGAGAGAGAGAGCTGTTTTTTGTTTTAGGTTTTTGTTTCATTTGAATGTATACTGATTGGTTCAAGGACATCTATACATATAAATAATTATTTCTCTCTCCTCATCTCTTGCTGTTTTTTGTAAGGTGTTATTTTTTCATGTTCTATTTTTTGAGGGTTGTTTTTTGATTAGCATATTTTGATTTTGTTTTTTGAGGGTTGTTTTTTGATAAGCATATTTTGATTTTGTTTTGTATAGTCTTTGTCACTACTCTATTTTCCTTGGCTTGCTCTTTCTTTTTTCTGTTGCTGACAAATTCCATTCCCTCTCTCTTCCTTTATATTCTTTTTTCTTTCCCTTCATCATTAACAACACATCCTAAGTTACCACTGCATGTGCTCTATTCACCCTTTGAAGTTATAAATACTTTTCTACCCTCCTGTCTCTTCTTCTTTTCCCATACCCAACTCTGTCCTTAACACCTCTTAATACTAACTGATAGAATCTGCCCCTACCACCAATGCCACAGCAATTAATACAGAGGAAGCCATAGACAAAAACTATTGTTTGATTTTATGCTAGACATAATTCATGAGTACTTACTGTTTTTATTGCTGGAAATTGCTGGTTCTGCTACATCTGCATATTGTATTAATTAACACTGTAGATATAAAATTAGAAACTAAGTAGGTAGTCTACTGCTATATATTGTTTGCATAGATTGTTCTACCATTGGGCTCTCCCCTTTAATCTGTGAAGAGACTAATAATATAGAGAGACATTATAAACTCTAAGGTAGAAACTCTACAGCTTCAGATCCACTCAGATGGATGGTAGACATACAAACAATATGAAAAATCAAGGTAACAAACTATCCCAACAACACAGACTACCTCAGCAACAAATTGCATTGATACCCCAGTGGAGTTAATGTCATAGATGGAATTTAGAAAGTTCATGGTTAAACTGATATACAAGGGAAAAGGTGATGTAATAAATAAAATCAGAGAGGAAATATAAGAAGTGAAAGTCCACTTCAATAAGGAGTTAGAAATCCTGAAAAAGAATCAGTTGAAAAGCCTCAGAAGAAAGAAACAACAACAACAACAAAATAAACTAAAATTCCAAAGGAAAGCATCATCAACAGACTAGATCACTTGGAAGATAGGTTTTCAGGACTTGGATACAAAAGTATATAATCTTGAAAATAAAAATGACCACAGAGAGAGTTATGTTAAGAGACTCATGAGCAGAATTTTTAAGAAATATGGGAAAATATGAAAAAGGCTAATTTAAGATTCATTGAGATAGATGAAGACCTTGAAATACAAACTTAAGGAATACACAATCTTTTCAATGAAATAATATTAGAAAATTTCCCAAACCTTAAGAATAAAATAGAAAATCAAGACAGGAAGCATACAAGAATACAAATATACAAAATTACAACAGACCCATTCCCAAGTTACATTATTATGAACATGCCTAACATTTAGAAAAAGAATTTTAAAAGCAAAAAGAGAAAATTATATTGACATTTAGAGGTAAGCCAATCTGAATCTCAGCCGAATTTTCAACCCAGATGATAAAAGCTGGAGGTCTTAGAATAGTATATACTAAGATTTAAGAGGAAATGGATGGCAATCAAAAATACGTTATCCCACAAAATTAAGCTTCAGATTTGAAAATAAAATAAAAATCTTCCTTGATAAAGTTAAAGAATTCACAACTAAAAAACTAGCACTATAAAACATACTCAATAAAATATTTCATGAAGAAGAAATGGAGAATAAAAATGAAAACCAGTGGAGGGAGATACAACACTAGAAGAATAATCAATCAAAGGAAAATATAATTCAATATTTAAATTCAAAATAAGCCAAATTGACAGGAATTAAAAATCATCTTTCAATAATAACACTGAATTTAAATGATTTAAACTCATCAATCCAAAGACATAGGCTTGTAGACTAGATCAAAAAACAAAACCCCAAAATATGCTATCTCCAAGAAACTCACCTCATAGACAAAGATATCCACAGACTGAAGGTGAAAGCAAAAAAAAAAAAAAAAAAAAAAAACAACCAAACAAAAAAAAAAAACCCCTATCATTCACATGGATCACATAAATAAGCAGAGATTTCTGTTCTTATATCAAATAAAATGGACCTCAAACCAAAGCTAATCAGAAGAGACAAAGAAGGCCAACCTACTAATTACCATACCCCCTGCATCTCATTAATCCTGTCAACCATTGATCTCTACCCCATCCAGAATTTTGCTTTTTGTGGAATAATTATACACTTGGAACAATGTATTAGGCATCTTTTTGAATTTTTAAAGTATTAAATTCTCAGGTAATTAAATTTCTAGTCATATCTATCTTCTATTGTGGTGCTAGTCATTGAACTCATAGCATCATGCAATTTTAGAATGTACTTTATGCCTGGGCTACATTTTTAGCCCTTGTCTTCCCAATTTTTTGTGATTTTTTTTTCTATCAGCATAGTACATAAGGGCATATAGTTTACATGCTTAAAAAGCATGATGTCTGTAAAAATTTGTTGTATAATAAGGAGGATTGAGAGAATTTACAGCATGCTCAAGGAAAATACTAACCTTAAACTTCTGGTCTATTGGGACTAGATAGACTCTTCATAATGGAAGTCTGAAGAATTGGAATTCATAAAATTATCCCAGAGTCTTTTATAAGTAAATACATTTCCATTGGGATTAAGACTAGAAATTTAACAGTATGCATGAATTAAAATCTTCTACTTTCTTTGAGAGATGAGTATGAAATCAGTCTATACTATTATCACAGCACTGATAGTTAAAATAATAATAATTATTATTATTATTATTATTATTATTATTATTATTATTTCAGTTCTATGGATTAACCCAGGGCTCATGCATGTTCTGAAAGCACATCACCACTAAGCTCCATTCTCTGTCCTGACTACTTATCAGTACAGTCTCTCTCATGGAAAATATCACTGGAGTCACATTGTTATTTTGTTTTTATTTCATACTTTACATGAAGTGAGAAGAATTGTTTTCTCCCACTTAGGGAGTGCCAATGGCTGGCACATTCTGAAAACTTGAGTAAGTTGATGGTTTTGTTGAAATATTTTCTCATACAGGCTATTACTTCTTGGAAACATTCTGCTACCTCCCTAGTTCTTTTTTTTTTTTTCAACTTCTCTATGACAGTGAGATATGGATCAAAGTGTAAGAGCTCTCAAGGGTATCATCTTTCTAGTGGTTTTTCTATGGGAGGTAAAGCCTTGTTTGCACTACACACAAGCTGGAGAAAGTAGCTGGAACTGAGATTAGCATTGTCACCAGAACAGCATTAGTGAGGGTAAGCACATTGATTTTTAATGTTCTCAACTTGAAGCTGGAATGTCATTGTAAGCTTCCCAGTTGCCAAAGTGCATTGCTCAAAGTGTCCTTAAGATAAGGTGTTCATCCTAAACTGAGCAGTATTGACTGAAAATCTGGAGAAGCTTCTCTGTGTCATAACAATGTAAATATACTGTCTTATAATTGTTCTCATTGCCATTAACCCCAAAAGAGCATGCTCTTTGTTCACCATTGTCAGCTTTGTGATCCTGAATCTGCTAATGATATTGTTTTTTGACAGTTTTCAGTTGGGATTTTGGTCATGGAACACAACAGTTTACATTTAACTATCAGATTTTGATAAATTCCATTTTTATGTGCATTTGATAAATGTAAAGGAAGAGGACATAGGGGCTCTTATGCATTAATTGCCCATTAGCAATATAACTAATATTCATTCTAAAATAGTCTCCATGTATCATCCCAAAGAAATATTTATAACAAAACATCAAGCATACTTTTTTAATATTTTATGTTTCTCTATTGTTGATTAAACATATTTTAGAATGAGAGTTCTAAAGAAGACTCTTTAACCAGGCAGGGTTTTACAGATTTGAAAAATTTATATGTTGACTAATTAAGGAATGTAGAGAAAAGGAACTAGTATGCATTGTGTGTTCTAGTCTGGGATACAAATCACATTAGGTGTTTAACACTTTTTATAGTCATCACAAAGTTTTGAAAGAATCTTTTCTTTTACAGTAACCTATTATTTACCAATTAAGCAACTATTATTGAGAGAGGTTAACTAATTGATCTATGATCCCCTATTAATAGTAGCTGGACTGGGATTAGATTGTAAGCCTGCTTAGCTCACAATCACATTTTTTTGCTCCACTGCATAGATTGATATGGATCTGCATCTTGATCTTAATTTTGCACAGATCCCTATCAGATCAATTTAGAAATGCAAAGTTAGTCTACATGTTAATTCTGATTCATGTTTTATCTGAGAAGCCTGGTTACAATCAAAGAGTTTGTTCTGATATTTTTGACAGTTGCATTGGTAGGTAACCAGTACCTTTTTCATCCATCAAATCATTTAGGGACAATCTCATGCAGCTGTGGCCATAGAACTGTGGATTTTCATAAACAAGATCAAGCAATTCCTGGAGAGGAATTATTTTACTAGATGTGAAGAATACATTTATGTAGATCATGTTATATGAATTACATTAAGCTTCTATTTATATGATATTTCAATTGACTTCTGTACTTCTTGATTTTCCAGTTTTGGTTTTCCCTTCAGGCTCCTACTCCTATCTGGTCATATGAAGACTTTTCTTCTTTTATACTCTTTTTTTCTTTTTCTATAACTTTAAACATTTTTCAAGCTTTTATTTTTACTTTTTGTTTTTGGTGTTTCTTAAGTTTTTTTTAAACTGTCAAACAAATATTCTACTTTTTATTGATGAAATGTAAAACACAATTTTACCATTGTAAAAAAAAAAATTAGTAACTAATCAGAATACCCTCTAGTACTTCAAAATGAGTTTAGTATGCTGGCCCAATGGTGGTTATGATAATGAAACTGAAACTTAATGATGTTAAGATGACTTTTCTGGGTATAGAAGGTGGCAGCAATGAGATTTAAACTCAGGTTCTTTAATTCTAAGCCAGTACTCTTCCTTATCATCATTCTGTAGGTTAAGGTTTTGCTAAGAGAATGAGGGAGTGAATTTAGGAACCCAACTTTAAGAAAGTAAGAGTGGAATTAGGAAGTGAATTCAGTGGTAGAGGATCAGAACAGAACTAACAGAGAAAGGGCAAGGTTGGTGAACCATGACCCTCTCTTGGGTAGGAATGAGGGTTTTGGAAAAAAGAACATTGGGGTTTATGACCATTTTAATAAAGACAAAACAAGAATAAATGACACAGGATATTGGGAGCTATCAAGAAAGGCAAATTTTTCTTATTTTATTTTTAATTTGTTTTAATTAGTTACACATGACAGTACAGTGATCTTGACATATCATACATTTGAAGAAAGGCATATTAAAATAGGGCGTCAAAGGGCATCCTAAACAGGTCATCATTTTCTTGATCGTTTAATTGATTATTTAATTGAACTGAACAACTTCAAGGTTTCTGTTGAAAGTAGTTAAATAATTTGAACCATCTAGTAGCACATAGGAATATGAGGGTGGTTTAAAGATCCTCAAGCACCAGGGGACTAGAATTTGCTGAATCTATGGCCCAGAGCAGGTGTCTGTTCACTTCCACTTATTTTCCCAACTTGCTGATATCTTCCCTATGTACACATAGGGTAGGGCATGGGAACGACTGGTTGGCAGAGCCATCATGGAACTTCAGTAACACATTTTTGCTGATGCCAGTGATTGAGATTCCATTTAGCTTGTTTACTAGGTGCAAGGAAAGAGAATTCCAACCCTTGGTTTTTTTGAGCCCAATCTTGTGTCAGGAATCTGTATTTTATAGGATGTGGATTGAAAGGTTGGAGACTTCCACTGAGTCCTGAAGATGAGGAATTGGAAAGTGGAAGCCCACAGGAAGTAGGATTTAGGAATAACAGAAGTACAACTACCAGTACTTGCTTTTCTGGCAATCTTTTCCCTTGAGTATCTGAATGCCAGAAAGGTTTTTAAAGTGCTTGCTAGTTTATGTGATCTTGAATAAGGTAAGACCTATTTAGGGAAATAATTGGATTTTTAAATTTATAATATTTCATTTTGTCTGACAAAAGTATTCCCAATAATGACATATGTTTTCATTCTTGACTTTTATACTTTCAACTTTCAAACATTTAAAATGTTTCAGGGAACTCCCTGTGCTGCTTGTGGGTGTAAAGGAAGCAATAGAGTCTTTTTTTTTAGTAGGTGGTTTTCATGGTGAAGAACCAAGACTACCATTTTCTAGCTACTCGACTTAGTCTTTGATGTAGGGATATACAAAAGAGAGGGGACAGTATGTCTTTCTACCTTGTCTTAGATTATCAGAGGTTTGTTTCAATTCAGGTTACAAAAATTATGTCAGCCAACAATTGGATTATCTGTTCATCTTTCAAGACAGGAAATTTGTAAAGATGAATTATTCTCAGTTTCTGCCAATATATTCATTGTCACTCTTTGAAATGGAACCAAGTGCCTTCATTGAATGTTTCATAGATTGGGAAAATGGAGGCAATAAGATATAACAAGAGCTTTTAAAAACTGAGTCCATATTTTAATTATGTCAGTCAAGAAACATCATTTAATATATCCAAACTCTCACCAGAGTTTATTTTTGTTAAAAAATGGCTAACCCATTTTTATATTAATTTTTTCTCTAAAGATTTTATAATAAACCTGGACCTGGTAATTCCTGGCCTATGTCATATGAGGGCAACAATCAATCTGATAACCAAGGAAGGAAAAGTTCTCTTTTGTGAACTTAATTTTATTGCTCTGAATTTTGAATTTTGATGTATTAGCTCTTAAAATTTAACATTGATCTCTCTGTTATAGTACATGGAAATTTGCTCAGAAAAGTCATTCCATAGAATTATATTGACATATTTTTGTTATTTTAACTTTTGTAAATACCAATGTTCTATCAATACTTTAGAGTAGTAGGGGTTGGAAGAATATACATAGTGATAGAAAAATTACATTAGGAACAGCTTTTCAACTGAAGAGGAAATAAGAAATCTGGTCAAGAATTATTTGTGTAAGTTTACATTACTGTGACTTACAAACCATACTTACATGACTTATAATACTCATTCCTTAATTAATTAATGGATTGAATTGATTTTTTCAGAAGCATGGGATTTCCCTGATGCCTTTAGTTTGAAATTTACAAAGCAAATTGCATGTAGTTTTTTTCTCTTGGACATTTCATATTTTAGTATCATATAATTTTTAGGACAGCTTTTTCTCTATTATTGTCCTTGGTTTTGTATTTACACTGAAATACTATTAGAAATTGAGGAAATTTAGAAATTCAGAATCTGTTTCATAATACTTGTTTTACAGAGGGATTACACTTTATTGTCTGAGTCTTTATTTAAAACTCTTCATCTAATTGAATGGTAGGTGCTTTTTGCAAAATAATAATCAGTTCTAGAAGCACAGGCTCTCAATAACTGTATGGTAAAACTTTAGCTTCAGAGGTTTTTTTTTAGATTATGTAATAACTTTATTAGTTTTTCTTTTTTTATATATTTCTTACATATATGACAATAGTGGAATATACTACATTCATAATTATCCATTCACAGTACAATTTTTCATAACTCTGTATATAAAGTATGTTCACGACAAATTATGCCATTATACATGAGCTCTCTTTTTTTTGCATTACAATTCTTAATACACCTTTATACCACAATTTATCATATCTCTGTATATAAGGTATATTGACACCAAATTCACATCTTCATACATGTATTTTGTATAATGATGACCATCTGCTTCAGAGTTTTTTTGTGTGTGTTGTATTGTCTTAAAATATTCATTCAAAGTTCTTATGTCACATTCTGAAATTTCAAATTTTAGAAGTTTCTTTACCTAGTTATTTAGTATTCATTTTAAAGCCTTTCCATGGCTAAAAGGTATTGGAGTTTAGGAAACATTTGCATATATTCTGGAACAGCTTGAGTAAAGTTTTGAATGAAAGCAATTTCCTAATGATTTTCAACATGAATAAATGTACAGAAAAATAGATTTCTATATAATGAAGTGTTATAAATAATATAATATGCAATAATATCTAATAATAAATATAACTTTCTAGAAATATGGCTTAAGTTTACATTCTCTCTTAATGTTTAGGATATATATGTTCAGGTGAGGCATCTTGAATTAATATGATAAGGAATTAACAAAGAAATTAGAGAAATATAAATATGAGAGTAGGAACCAAAATATCCCTAACATCCACCAGCCAAGAGCTTAGACTGGGATCTTGGATTAAAATTTCTTGTTAACTTCTTTTGAGCCCCATCCCATTTGCTACATCTTTTGCAGCTGTACATTACTCTTTAGAATTCTTATACTAAATCTCTTTATCAGAGAAATTGTTGGAATTTTTCTATTTTTTTCCACTAGTAATGGTTCACATTTTAGATAGTAGTTTCTAACCATATTTGGTTGAGTCTCTTTTAATATAGTAATAAAATTAAGTGCCTTATAATGAAAATATAATAAAAGTTTTAACAAAAAAGCAAGTATAGTGCAATACAAAATAGTATTATCTATATTATTAGTATGAATGACATTCTGTGTGGTAGTTCTTATTGTAAGCTACTCTTAATTCCTTTCCTTATCTTTGTTGGCTTAAACTTACATTCAATTGAATTTTCATGTCTTTGTTTTTGTTCCCACCTTATTTTTACAAAAGTGATTGGCTCCTAGGACTCAATATTTCCTTGCAGAAAACATTTCTTCAGTTTGTGTTCTTTCAGTCATCTTTGTTAACAATCCTGGATTATTTAGATAATCTTCTGTTTACTAACAATGTGGTTTTCATTCATCAATCCTTACCCTACAAGAATATTTCTGTCAGTTCTTCTCTTTCTTGGAAGGAAAGGAATTCACATAATTATGACTTTCACTGTTTGACACATAGTTGAAAGCAATTTATATTGTGTGTGATTCCAACCCATGTTATTTATAAGATACTCTTAAAACTCAGGTCTCAGGTTTTTCCCTTAATGAGGTAGTTTGTGCAAATACAAGTTATGAAAATACATTCAAAATATCACATGCAATTATTTTAATTTTTTAAATGTTAGTTTCTTTTCAAAAGTACTCTAAACTACAGATGGCTATAATTTTTATTCTAAATTATTTGGTTTAAGAAAACAGTCTATTCAATGTCAATATTGGTGTAATAATCAGTTGGTGCTATTGGGAGCAATATTTTGGAGATCTCTCTATCATCTCTCATAAACTTTACCCCATGAGAAGATGTAGTAGCAGAATTGGAGTTTGAGTGTACATTGAAATGAATTAGAAATCTATGTGTTTTTTTTTGTATCATGTGGTAATAGAGAATGTAATAATAATTTTATCAATATGGTGCTTCTTAAACCTAGAGGTTTTTTTTCCTTCCTAGAATATAGCAAAAGAAAAATGAAAATTACATGAAGTTTTCAGCAATCCAAGAAAGTAGTAAGCTATTTAAAGACTGTTTATTCTTATGCTACTAAATGAGTTCAAGTTGAAGACATTTTAAAGTACTCTTTATTGTCACAGAAGGAAAATATGCCACTGGGAAACCATAAAATAGAATATTTCTTGGCAGCTGTGGTTCTGATAGTCAAAAGGAAGACATGGCTGAAACCATACTTGTAATATCAATCAGAGTAAAGAGGTTTTATGATCCTGTTTTTCATCATCTGACTCAAAATTAAGGTGTTTTTAAAAACTATTTTTCTCATGCTTTTTTCACATATCATCTCCCATATGCATACAATGTTGGAAAACATTATAGTAAGAAATATAAGACCCCTAAATCGTAATAGAAAACAAGGATAGCAACAGCTGAGGTGTATGTACAGATTGAACATTTATAGAATTGGTGGGAGTGAGCAATTCTTAGGCATGCCATAAGGAAGGAAAAAAATATAAAGCAAGCAACAACAAAAACAGATAGATGAATATGAAACTGGGAAATAGTGATGCATAGGAAGAATTCATTTAAGAAGGGCAAGATAAGGTAGCCATTGTTAAAGTTTCCCTTACAACTGCTTTCACTGGATTAGGGAAGGGAGCAGTAAAGGCAAAAGAAAGGTACAGGGGAATAAGATTGATCAAAATATGTTATGTGCATGTACATATCTACCATAATAAAACCCACTATTATGCATAATTATAATGCATCAATAAAATAAAATATATTGAAAGAAAACTACTTTTACTGTATTCCACAAATTCTGGGATGCATGTTTCTATTCTCATTTGGTTCTGAAACTTTAATTCCTCCCTCATTTTTTCAGGGACCCAATTCATCATTGCAAAAGTATATTATTCATTCTCTCTGTATTAATACAGTTTCTGTAGTTTTTCATGCTACTGCTACCTAATTTCACTCCATTGTGACATGATAGGTTCAAGAGAATTTTGTTTTTGTATTTCCTATGACTTGTGCTGAGAGCCACAGCTGAGTCGGAATGGCCCCTGGCATTTTGCCAATAGTATTGATTGACAGGCGAGGCATTGCTATCCGCCTGGGCTACTTTGCAGTTCTCACGCTACTTTGGAGTTCTCGTGGGGATTCCCCGGGATTCCCGAATCCCGGAGAGTTCCCATTGTTTGGGGAAGTGCAGGAGGAGGGATTTCCAGAGGATATTTCCGGCTGCTGGTTCCTGGACCAGCTGCGTGGCATTCGGGAGGAGTTCCCAGGAGCGTGTGTGGAGTGTGCTGGTGGAGTTCAGAAATAAAGTTTGTTCCTGCTTCAGTGGCTTGTGATTTGTGCCTAGCCAGACTGCGGCAACTTGCTCTTTTTTCAGCCATGTGCTGCTGAAAAGAATGTGTTTTCTGCTATTGTCAAATTAAATATTCTGTAGACATCTGTTAAGTCCATTTGATGTGGCATACAGCTGAACTCTAGGAATTCTTTTTTGATATTTTGATCTAGTCACTGGTGTGAATGATGTATTGATGTTGTTACTCCTCATGGTATTGGGGCCTATCTGTCTCTTTAGGTTTGGTAGAGTTTTCCTTTTTTTTTTTTTAATGAAATTCAGTGCACAGTCACTCAATCATAATACATACTGTCATTTATCTTGTTGTGTAGTCACCTCTGGGTAATTGTTGCTTGGAGTCTGTTTTGTTGAGTATGAGCATAGCTACTTTTCCTTGCTTTGGCTTCCATTTGCATAGGATATCATTTTCCATCGTTCCCATTTATTCTGTGAGTGTCTTTGTCTTGCAGACAATATACAATTGATTCTTTCTGTATTAATTCAGTATTCTAGTCTAAATCTTTTAATTAGAGAATTAAGATAGTTTACATTCAGGGTTAATATACAAAGAGGTGTGTTATTTTCTGTCATTTTGTTTCATGTCTAATATATATAGAATTCACTCTTAATTCTAATTTTCTAATTTATTCTTCTAGTGAGATTTATTCTTTCCCATGCTCTCATGGTTGATTTTAATCTCCCTGTGTGTGTAGGTTTCCTTTCATATCTTCTGCCATATTGGCTTAGTTGTCATAAATTCTTTTAGCTTATTCTTGTCTTGGAGGTTCTTTATTTCTGCTTTGATTCTGAAGGGTAACTTTGATGTATATAGCAATACAGTTTGGGCAGTATTTCTCTTTTAGCACTTTAAATGTCATTGCATGTGCTCTGACCTTTGGAGTTATTCTGATGTATGACCATTTGTAGGTCACTTGGTGCATCTCTGGAGTTTTTAAAAATCTTTCTTTGCAACTTCCTCTCAGATTTGCAGGGATCATCAAGCACCAGTATTGGCTTCAGTTGCTGAACTTTTGGTAGTGCAGCTGGCCAGGGAATGCTCAGGGCCAAGGGAAGTTATAGGCTCAGGCACAGAAGCACTGGATCCAGAGCTGACTGTTGCCATGAGCTTCAATGGGTTCAGGAAAAATGCTTGCACATTTAACTTGGAAGCAACATTTGAGCAAACTTGAAGAACAACTGTGAGAAGAAGTCATAAAACACTAGAGAAACCAGTATTTCCAAGGTTATGCCAGAGCTGGCTCCCAGAACAGTATACACAAATGACTTATGAACCAGACAATATAGAAAATTAAGACAGAGTGAATGTGACCACTTATGTTGAGTCCCTGCATTAATGACTTGTATTAAACATTTAATCAAGGTCCCGATTTCCAGAGCAGTTAGATACCTGATAGTTGGAAGTTCTAGGTACCACCTCAGGATCTTCAGAGAAGTTTGACTTCTCTCCTTTGGATCTGATTAACTTCATTCTTATACTAGAGGAGGGGCTAGCAATCACACAGACTGGACTCCTGGAAACTTTTAATCTAAATGAATATATTATGGCACTTTTCATTGGTTTTAAAATGATAAATGGTTTAGTAGCAATATGTAATATATGGGCAGTGATCTTTGAAAGAAAAAACTTTTGGTGGTAAAAAGACAGCTATATATGTAAGTTTTTTTAAAGCTTCATTATTGTGTAGAATATCAAATTACACAAATTATTGTATAAAATATTGCTGAGGGCCATTGCTAAGAAATAATGACGCATGGCATGACCCAGGTCATTTGCAGTGTCATTGCATGTAAGGTGACCTTGCTCAAGGACCAGGGCGGATCAGGGTTTAGGGCGGATCAGGGTTTAGGGCGTTCCTGGTTTAGGACAATCGGGGTTTGGGGCGGTTCCAGGTTTAAGGTGTACCCTGCTGGGAATAGGGCGTATCCTGCTGCCTCAGGCGCGCCTGCTCATTGAGTTCCTGTTGAGTTCTCGTGGGATTCAGAGAGTATTTGGGATTTTGCCCAGAACGTGATTGGGGCCCAGAACATGAATTCCCCCAGAACTTGTTTGTAGAGTGCCGGTGTGAGTTCGGGAATAAAGAATTGCTGTTTGAATCTACAAGGCTGTGAGTGGCTCGTGATTTTGTGCCCAGCCAGACTGCAGCAAAATATCAAAACCACAAGAAGAGTAATGAACTTTTACCTATCACTTATATTTTAACTAATGTAACAAATCACAGCTAGTGTGATTTTTGCTTCTATTCTGATTATTTTGAAGCAAATCCTAGACATACTGTTTCATCTATAGGTATTTTAGTATGTATCATAAAGCAATAGGTGTCCTTTTAATAAATAGAACCAAAATGACTTCTAAGGTATAGAAAAAAAAACAAACTGTTTTTCCTTTTTCAAAACGCTTCACTCAATACTTTAAACACCAACTATGTGGGAGTTTTGCCTTAGATATCAAGGTATTCATTTGTGGACACCAACAGGGTTTACAGTAATTCATTTCTGATACTGCCTACCCTGGAGACCATCACAAGACTGCCTCCACTTCAGTTGTTAACCATAGGTTATAGGTTACCCATGTTTCTTATTCACTGGCTATAAACTGGAGTTTTTACAACATCCCTCATCAACTTCATAATTTTCTAGGACAGCTCCCAGAACTCAGGGAAACATTTCACTTAAATTTACTGTTTTATTAAGGATGTTCCAGAATAAGGATGAATAGCCAGGTAAAGTAATGGAGTGGCCAAGTATGAGGTGGGTAGATGCAGGGGATATCAATCCCTCAGCACCTCCACATGTTCAGCAAGGCTGAAGCTCATCAAATCTAGCAGAGGTTTCATGGAGCTCCATTTCCAGACCCTCTTCTTTTCCCAGAGTAGACACCCTGAGGGTGTCTTGGGGCCCTACCCTAATTTACCTTAGTAGCATAAACTCTTGTGTAATCAAAAGGGGCTCCTAGTGAATAATAATACAGTTCCTATAATTCAGGACATTCCAAAGGTTTTAGAACCTTTGTGCTAGGATGTGATGACAAAGAACAAATATATTTTATATACCATAATGCTCTTATCACATCTAAAATGATTTTATGTCAAAAAGATACAAGTACATGCCATATGAGGCATATTTACAAAAATTTCAAGCATTTATCAACATTTTCATGAATGGCTTATATTATCAAGATATAGTATCTTGTATTTCTTCTTTAGGTACATCATACAATATGCTTTGACCAGCATATTTATAGACTCAGCAAAATGAGTTTTTAATATATATTTGAGGAGATTAAATTGAATTTAGAACTTAATGTTATCTTTAAAAAATAAAAGTCTGCTTATCTTTTAGTCAGCTTTATTGCTGCTTTGACTGAAGGACCTGACCAGAACAACTGTAAAGGAGGAAAAGTTTATTTGAGGGCTCACAGTTTCAGAGGTCTTAGTCCATAGAAGGCCAGCTCCATTCTTTGGGGCTCGGGGTGAGGCAGAGCATCATGGCAGGAGAGTGTGGCAGAGAGAAGCAGCTCACATGGTGATCAGAAAGCAGAGGAAGAGACTCTACTTGCCAGATACAAACATACCCCAAAGCCATGTACCCAATTCCTACTTCCTCTAGCCACACCCTACTACTTCAGTTACCACTCAATTAAGACCTATCAGGGGATTAATTCACTGATTAGGTTGAGACTATAACCCAATCATTTCTCCTTTGAACTTCCTTGCACTGTCTCACACTTGAGCTTTTGGGGGACACCTCACATTCAAACCATAACAGCTTATTTGAAGAAAAGGTTTAAAAAGCACAATCCATTGGAAAGAGCTTGGTGTTTGGAGTTGGAGAATCTATGTTTGAAGGTCAGCCCCACATTCTACTTAGTTAATAAAACTAAATGGATATTTAAATATCTGATCCTTCACTTCCATATTAGTGGGTATGATAAAGTTTACCTTAGAAGGTTCTTAAAAGGATTAATGTGTTGGATGTAGTATCTTATAAACAGTAAAACACCTTATACATGTTAATTTTAATTCCTGTAATTTTTCCTAGTAAAGTAAATTCAGTTCTTCAGGAGAATTTCAGGGAGTCATCAGACTTTTACATCTTCAAAAAATTGTCTCAAGACTGTTCTATTTTGATTTTTGTGGACAAGTTAAATATATTGAACTTTATTTAGTATGAACAAACTTTTTGCTATGACTTTTGATATTTTAACTAAAATATGATGTGGGAAGGTTGTTTTGGTCATCCTGTCTGTGTTCCAAATGCCTCCAGTACCTTGATATCTATCTTGTTTCCCAAATTGAGGAAATTTTCTGCTCTAAGTTCACTGAATGTTTTCTATGACATTAGTCCATATCTTTACTCCTTCCTCAAGACGTAACTCTTCAATTTTACCTTTCAATATTTTGCCAAAACCCTTGCATATTCTATTTAAAGTTTTTCATTTTTATTACTGTCTGAAAATTCTATTTCATCCACCTTGTTTCCAAGTCTTACCATTCTTTATTCCACAAGATGTGACTATTCATGATACTTCCCACTTAGATTTTTGAGTTAGTAAACTTACCATTTCCAAAATTTCTATTATTGGAGAATTAGGAACCTTTGGCAATATCTTACTGCCTCATGTCTCCTATTTGCTTTGTTTATTCCCTGAAATTGTGTATATGTTAGTTGTGCATGGATAGTTTTGTTGTTGTTGTTGTTTGTTTGTTTGATAGGTTCCTCTTCCCCTCTTAGTTTAGGTTACTTTATTGAACAGATTTCTCTTTTGGATATGCCTTGAGCAGGGTTAACGTCTCATTTTTGAAGCCAAAACTCAATTTGACAAAAGTGCTAGGATCACTCACACGAACCACTTAAGAACAGAGGATAATGGCCAGTCATAGCCACAACTTATAAGTAAACTACATGTTAACTTATAATATGTACTTGCATTGTCTCACACTTGAGCTTTTGGTGTTTGGAGTTGGAGAATCTAGGTTTGAAGGTTAGCATTTCTTCAGCTGCCCAGGACTCTGAGTGTATCTGTGTTTTAGTTTCTATCCTAGACCCAGCAGGACTTTTGTTGGGGATGCCTCATGACACAGAGAATTCATGTCAAAAGTTAAATTTAAGATGATCTCTATAACTCTACTACCAATGAGAAGTAATGAGTAAATGTAGACTGTCCAACAAATTATCATTAATGGTTTTAAAATTAATACTAAAATATACAGAAAAAGTGTAATAGAAAAAGAAAGAAAAGTGGTGGGAGAGAAAAAAGAGAATGAGGATCAAAAAAATGAAAAAGAGAAATAATACAAATAAAAATGAAAGACAGGAAAACAAGTGCAAAGAAATAATCAATAAAATAAATGAAAATATTATGTGAATTAGAAAGATGAAGACAATAGAAAAATATTTTCAAAATTTACAAAAATGCAAGACCAATGAATTTCTGATTTCTCCTTGCTGATATAATTAAAACTGAGACTTAATTCCACAATTCCAGGTTTTAGAATTCACCAGTTTGGTGGGATTCTGGGGAACCACCACAGTTCTGCTTGTTTCTTCTCAATTATAGCCCAATTGGGCCAAGACTGGTTGTGGAGTCTTCAGTGTGACTGTCCATGCACAACTATCCATGCACAACACTCTCCTCCTTGCCCATCAGAAGGGACCATATTCACTTGCAGAGGTAAATCAGGAGTTGCCTACAGAAAGTTCATGAGTGGAATCTGTACGCAAATCTGTACTGTAGATGCCAATTTCATCACGTTGAAAGGAAAAGTTCCTGACTTTTTTTCTCCCCCTTAGGTAGACCACAGGTACATTTCTTCAGCTGCCCAGCATTCTGAGCAGATCTGTGTCTTAGGTTCTCTCCTAGACTCAATATAACTCTTGTTGGGGATGCCTCATGACACAGTGAATTCATGTCAGAGTTGGGCTTTGGAGATATAAAGTGGAAAGTTTGTTATTTCTGATCTCTCTTGAAGAAATCTGAGAAAAGGGAGCTTTTGTGAAGATGGCTCCTGGCCAGACACTCTGTGGAGCCACAGGAATGAGTCCCAGTGCATCTATTTTCCCTTGACACATCAGGCAGAATCTAAACTTCTCTTTTGCTTAAACTGATTGACTGTAGGGAAGCTGGGTTTTGTTGAGATTGCTGAGATTCTTCCATGAGCCCACCAGAAGGCAGCCTTCCTTCTTTAATGCAGCCAGTTATCCACTGGCACTGCGGCAGTCCATTTCTCTTATGGATGGTTTTTTTATTCTAAAAAGCAATATCCTGTGTTTCCTCTGGTCACTGGCTCTCTGTAGTTGTGCTCCCGAGTTTTCCCACACTATATCTTGGTGTAACTTCACACCACTCAGGGAGAAGTCAGTAAGCTTTGTGTCCTTCTATAATGCCTCTTTCCTTCCTTGGTGTCCTTTTTGTCTTTTCTTTCTTAACTGGAAATCATCTCATGCTCTCTACCTGATGGGTATGCAATGTTAGGTAAAGGGAATACATAGAAATGTAATTCTTAGTACTTTGTCATTTTTTCAAACTGATTTTATTATCAGGAAAAACTTTTACCAAAAGATAATTAGAATTTGTAAACTCTCTTTTTAAAAAATATTTTTTAGTTGTTGGTACCTTTATTATTATATGTGGTGCTAAGGATCAAACCCAGTGACTCATACATGCTAGACAAGTGCTCTGCCACTGAGCCACAAACCCAGCCCCATAATGATCTAAAAGAAGCAATAGCAAAATTCTTCTATTTCTGTTTAATATGACAAATCCAAACTCTTTTATCACAACCAGTTTCTTATTTATACATTAAAATAATTCTGTTAGTGGTACGTTTTCAATATTTAATGCTATATAATAGAATGCATTTTCTAATATTTTTTTTAAATCCGTTTTTATTAAATATCCCCTTTTGGTAGAAAATAAAAAGTATATTCTAAAGTTGGTTCCTTGTGGAAAAATGCACATCACTTAGTATGTTGTCAGTGAATATGTTTCCTGGTGCTTCATCCTGGTTTTACAGTGTCAGTATGCATATGAAGATAAAAGCGCAGCTTAATCTAGAGACCATATGTGAGGTTCTGTTTTGAAATATTTCAGTTTTCAAGAGGCACTTGGTTAATTTTTATCTCATTGATCTCAAAACTATAAATTTAAATGTCTTATTAGATTTTAATTAGGAAATCTTTGTGCCATACATTGTTGATACTAACTTTACCAGGGTTGCTTTGAGAGTCTTCTTAAGAAGTTTCATATATTTTTATAATTTTTATTTTATTTTTTACACAAATGGAGCATAACTTTTTATGTCTCTAGTTGTACATGATGTAGAGACACACCATGTATGTATTCATACCCGTACCTTAAAAAAAAAGTTTAATATTCATTGTTCTAAAAATTTATCTGGTGATGCAAATCAAAAAGAAAAACAAAAGATAAATGGACGTGTAAAACGTAAGAATTATATATGAAAATAATTTATTAGGATGTTTATCTAAAACCTGAGCACTAGTATATTGTAATAATTGAAGAAATGTACCTATTAAAACTATGTTGAGGAAAAAATATCAGAAGGTAGATAAGTATTACAGCAGTAGTTTTCAATAAGTGGTTTAATGGGGAGTGTAGCTATGAAATGTGAATTATTAATTCAGTTTCAAGACATGCTCAGAACAAAGGAAACTTAAGAAATGAGGAATAGGAGAGGATAAAAAAGCATGAATAATAAGAAGACAGAGTATAGAAATTAAATGATGGGGAAGAAAGCAGCTGTGTACAGTGGAGAGAGGGACATTGAAAGCAAACATTGGAAAGAGGAAGAACAAAGAATTTGGATTGTGAGAAGATTTTATGAATTTTCCTGATGAAACTTTGGCTGAGAGGTAGAATGATTTTTCACACTGTCTTCTTACCATTGGAAAATCATTGAATTGATCCTGATCACAGAGAGCAATAATTTGTTTACCATAAGTAAATATAAATCCATATGGTCAGCCATATATGTATATAATTTAACTTCATCTAAAATCTAACTACTTCCTAGGTCAGTAAATAGCAGACAAAAACACAAAATGGAAAAGAAAAAAAAATTTTTTTGGAGTGATTGCCAAAGTCATAATTTGATGTCCACTGGAAAGTTTATGATTCCTTATAGCTTCCAATTAAGGGATATGACCATAGGAACCTGTGGCAATGTTTTAAATAGAACATTAAGGTAGAGGAACTGGAAGTCAATCAGTATAAACCAAAACTCTCAAAATTTAATGAATCATCTGTTGGGAACATGTTTACAATGCACATTCTGATTCAGGAGTCTTTGATTCTACATTCCTAATACATCCCAAGGTGATTCCAATGTTTCTGCTCCCTAGACTACATTCTGAGTAACAAGGGTATGGACTTTGCTTTAGAGAAATCTAGTAATGAGCCATCAAGGAAAAGCATAAATGTTGAATTAAATCTGAGCATATCTCTTTGACAACTGGAAGGAGGTAATGAGGAGCAAACAGAATGCATTTCATCTGGCTTTAGTATATTTGCATTCAGTTCAAAGATGAGATTATAGTGGTCCTGAGGTTACTGGGAGATGGGGGACTTCTTGCATTTTGTAAACTGCAGCTACACATTTCTCCTCTCCATAATTACCAGGCACTGGGACTGTGAGTTGCATCATGTTGTCATTTATGTATGATACATCATCATCCTAGGATCACTGGCTATTTTATTTTTCATTTTGGATAGGGTGATGCTGGGTATTGACCCTATGACCTTGGGCCTGCTATGGGTGCACTCTTTTACTGAGCTTCTTTCTCATCCTTAGATAGCCCTTTTTATGGTGAGACAGGCATTTCATGAAAATCCTCAAAATTCCAACAAGATATATCAAACCAGGATTCCCCTCCCCCAGGCAGAGGCTTTGCAACATTTAATCCTTGAACACCAACATTGTTATTTTTTGTATACAACATAATAGTTTTGAAACCTAAATGGTTATTGATATATGATAATTCTGTGACATTTCAGTTTGTTGTCTTTGTTATTACCACATTTCAGTATTTTCAGCTTATTATACATTATTTCATAGATGCGGTTCCCATGTCTTTTCACATGAGTGGATCAAGAAATGATGAGGTAGCTAAACCAGAGAATAAAAGAATTGTCAGTGCATACATGTCCCCCTAGGTATGGAAAGACGAGAATATTTTATGAGCTGTCATTTTGAAAGTATATGTCTGAGGTGAACAGTGCAGAGAAGTTCATTTGATAAACAATGAATTGTACAATTCCCTGGATTATTATTACAACTTTGAACTTGCAGAACAAATGGAGGGACAGTATGCCCAAATATAATATGATGGATGAAATAATTTTTTCATATAATAAAGTCATATGCTGTTATTTTTACATAATAACTTTGACATTTATCCTCTTAGGGTCCCACTTTTGTCCTCTGATTAGAGGTCACATTTCTCTGCATCAATCTGCATGTTTAGAGTGGTGTACGTATACATTTCTGTTTTATTTTGATTGTTGGAAACAATCTCACTTTTGGAAACTTCTCTGCATGTTTTATCAAACCTATCTTCATGGTATTCTTTGGTATGTTTTAAGTATATGACTGTACTAACCAAAACATGCAAACATACCATAATTAAAGTAATCACTATCAAAGCTAAGCCTGTAATTCAGCAGTTGACTAATTCAGCAAGATGTATAAGTGTTTTTTTTTTCTTTTTTTTTTAAATTTTTTATTGTTGGTTGTTCAAAACATTAGAAATTTCTTGACATATCATATTCCACACTTTGATTCAAGTGGGTTATGAACTCCCACCTTCACCCCATACACAGATTGCAGAATCACATCAGTTACACATCCATTGATTTACATATTGCCATACTAGTGTCTGTTGTGCTCCGCTGCCTTTCCCATCCTCCACCCTCCCCCCTCCCCACCTCTCCCCTCCCCTCCCCTCCTCTCTCTCTACCCCCTCCACTGTATAACCCTGAGGGTCTCCTTCCATTTCCATGCAATTTCCCTTCTCTCTCCCTTTCCCTCCCACCTCTCATCCCTGTTAAATGTTAATCTTCTTCTCCTGCTCTTCGTCCCTACTCTGATCTTAGTTACTCTCCTTATATCAAAGAAGACATTTGGCATTTGTTTTTTAGGGATTGGCTAGCTTCACTTAGCATAATCTGCTCTAATGCCATCCATTTCCCTGAAAATTCTATGATTTTGTCATTTTTTAATGCAGAGTAATACTCCATTGTGTATAAATGCCACATTTTTTTTATCCATTCATCTATTGAAGGGCATCTAGGTTGGTTCCACAGTCTTGCTATTGTGAATTGTGCTGCTATGAACATCGATGTAGCAGTGTCCCTGTAGCATGCTCTTTTTAGGTCTTTAGGGAATAGACCAAGAAGGGGAATAGCTGGGTCAAATGGTGGCTCCATTCCCAGCTTTCCAAGAAATCTCCATACTGCTTTCCAAATTGGCTGCACCAATCTGCAGTCCCACCAGCAATGTACAAGTGTACCCTTTTCCCCACATCCTCGCCAGCACTTGTTGTTGTTTGACTTCCTAATGGCTGCCAATCTTACTGGAGTGAGATGGTATCTTAGGGTGGTTTTGATTTGCATTTCTCTGACAGCTAGAGATGGTGAGCATTTTTTCATGTACTTGTTGATTGACTGTATGTCCTCCTCTGAGAAGTGTCTGTTCAGGTCCTTGGCCCATTTGTTGATTGGGTTGTTTGTTCTCTTATTGTCTAATTTTTTGAGTTCTTTGTATACTCTGGATATTAGGGCTCTATCTGAAGTGTGAGGAGTAAAGATTTGTTCCCAGGGTGTAGGCTCCCTATTTACCTCTCTTATTGTTTCTTTTGCTGAGAAAAACCTTTTTAGTTTGAGTAAGTACCATTTGTTGATTCTAGTTATTAACTTTTGTGCTATGGGTGTCCTATTGAGGAATTTGGAGCCCGACCCCACCGACTGTAGATCGTAGCCAACTGTTTCTTCTATCAGACGGCGTGTCTCTGATTTGATATCAAGCTCCTTGATCCATTTTGAATTAACTTTTGTGCATGGCGAGAGAAAGGGATTCAGTTTCATTTTGTTGCATATGGATTTCCAGTTTTCCCAGCACCATTTGTTGAAGATGCTATCCTTCCTCCATTGCATGCTTTTAGCCCCTTTATCAAATATAAGATAGTTGTAGTTTTGTGGATTGGTTTCTGTGTCCTCTATTCTGTACCATTGGTCCACCCGCCTGTTTTGGTACCAGTACCATGCTGTTTTTGTTACTATTGCTCTGTAGTATAGTTTGAAGTCTGGTATCGCTATACCGCCTGATTCACACTTCCTGCTTAGCATTGTTTTTGCTATTCTGGGTCTTTTATTTTTCCATATGAATTTCATAATTGCTTTCTCTATTTCTACAAGAAATGCCATTGGGATTTTGATTGGGATTGCATTAAACCTATAGAGAACTTTTGGTAATATTGCCATTTTGATGATGTTAGTTCTGCCTATCCATGAACAGGGTACATTTTTCCATCTTCTAAGATCTTCTTCTATTTCTCTCTTTAGGGTTCTGTAGTTTTCATTGTATAAGTCTTTCACCTCTTTTGTTAGGTTGATTCCCAAGTATTTTATTTTTTTTGAAGATATTGTGAATGGAGTGGTTGTCCTCATTTCCATTTCAGAGGATTTGTCGCTGATATACAGGAATGCCTTTGATTTATGCGTGTTGATTTTATATCCTGCCACTTTGCTGAATTCATTTATTAGCTCTAATAGTTTCTTTGTAGAGCCTTTTGGGTCTGCTAGGTATAGAATCATATCATCTGCAAATAGTGATAATTTAAGTTCTTCTTTTCCTATTTTTATGCCTTTAATTTCTTTCGTCTGTCTAATTGCTCTGGCCAGTGTTTCGAGAACTATGTTGAACAGAAGTGGAGAGAGAGGGCATCCCTGTCTTGTTCCAGATTTTAGAGGGAATGCCTTCAGTTTTTCTCCATTCAGAATGATGCTAGCCTGAGGCTTAGCATAGATTGCTTTTACAATATTGAGGTATGTTCCTGTTATCCCTAGTTTTTCTAGAGTTTTGAACATAAAGGGATGCTGTACTTTGTCGAATGCTTTTTCCGCATCTATCGAGATGATCATATGGTTCTTATTTTTAAGTCTATTGATGTGGTGAATAACATTTATTGATTTCCGTATATTGAACCAGCCTTGCATCCCAGGGATGAATCCTACTTGATCATGGTGCACAATTTTTTTGATATGTTTTTGTATCCGATTCGCCAGAATTTTATTGAGGATTTTTGCATCTAGGTTCATCAGAGATATTGGTCTGTAGTTTTCTTTCTTTGAAGTGTCTTTGTCTGGTTTAGGTATCAGGGTGATGTTGGCCTCATAGAATGAATTTGGAAGTTCTCCCTCTTTTTCTATTTCCTGAAGTAGCTTGAAAAGTATTGGTATTAGTTCTTCTTTAAAGGTTTTGTAAAATTCTGCTGTATACCCATCTGGTCCTGGGCTTTTCTTAGTTGGTAGTCTTTTTATGGTGTCTTCTATTTCCTCAATTGATATTGGTCTGTTTAGGTTGTCTATATCCTCCTGACTCAATCTGGGCAGATCATATGACTTAAGAAATTTATCGATGCCTTCACTATCTTCTAATTTATTGGAGTATAAGGATTCAAAATAGTTTTTGATTATCTTCTGTATTTCTGAAGTGTCTGTTGTGATATTGCCTTTTTTCATCTCGTATGCTAGTAATTTGAGTTCTCTCTCTTCTTCTCTTCGATAGCATCGCTAAGGGTCTGTCGATTTTGTTTATTTTTTCAAAGAACCAACTTTTAGTTTTGTCAATATTTTCAATTGTTTCTTTTGTTTCGATTTCATTAATTTCAGCTCTGATTTTAATTATTTCTTGCCTTCTACTTCTTTTGCTGTTGTTTTGCTCGTCTTTTTCAAGGATTTTGAGATGAAGTATGAGTTCATTTATTTGTTGGTTTTTTCTTTTTTTAAGGAATGAACTCCAAGCAATGAATTTTCCTCTTAGAACTGCTTTCAATGTGTCCCATAGATTCCGATATGTTGTGTCTGTGTTTTCATTTATCTCTAAGAATTTTTTAATTTCCTCCTTGATGTCTTCTATAACCCATTGATCATTCAGTAACCTATTGTTCATTCTCCAAGTGATGTATGCTTTTTCCTTCCTTCTTTTATCGTTGATTTTCAGTTTCATTCCATTATGATCAGATAAGATGCATGGTATTATCTCTACTCCTTTATATTGTCTAAGAGTTGCCCTGTGACATAATATATGATCTATTTTTGAGAAGGATCCATGTGCTGCTGAGAAAAAAGTATAACTGCTTGATGTTGGGTGGTATACTCTATATATGTCAATTAGGTCTAGGTTATCAATAGTGTTATTGAGTTCTATAGTTTCCTTATTCAACTTTTGTTTGGAAGATCTGTCCAGTGGCGAGAGAGGTGTGTTGAAGTCTCCCATGATTATGGTATGGTGGTCTATTAGACTCTTGAACTTGAGAAGAGTTTGTTTGACGAACATAGCTGCACCATTGTTTGGGGCATAAATATTTATGATTGTTATGTCTTGTTGGTGTATGGTTCCCTTAAGCAGTATGTAGTGTCCCTCTTTGTGGTAAGCCATTCTTATAGACCGTGGCCGCCATTAGAAGATGGCGCCGGCTTCCACTGTGGCCTGTGATAAACAACTCCTAATATGGAGAATTGGCACGCAATCCCTTCCCACCCTATGAGAAAGGTCCACGTGGCAGCTTGGGATTGGTATGCGGGAGGCTTTATTAGGCTGTGCTTGGGCGCTCGGCGGGGGGTCACTAGAAGATGATACTTGAATCAAGGCCTGAATAAACTGCTGAAAGAAGAATCCTGTGTCATGTTTTCCCTTGCTGGTGAGGGGTCGCGACAATTGGTGGCCCGTACGGGGAATTATATTCCTCGAACCCAGGATCCAGAACTTTCAGCAGTCAGGGTGGTGCACCGGTAAGTTCCCAGGTAAAGTGGGAATCCGCAAGCAAATAGCGGGGCGCTCTCTCTGTAAATAGAGAGCAGGAAAAAGGGACGCTCCCCTGTAAAAGGAAGAGAGCGGGGAATTCATAGAACGGAACGCTCCCCTGTAAAAGGAAGAGAGCGGGGATTTTTGTACTTTCACTTTCTTTATAGCTCTAAAAACATTATGGGCGCTACCTCTTCAAGCCCAATTTTGTTGGCCCTAGATGGGTTGTTACATTCAAAAGGACTTAAGATAAAGCAGAGTACTTTGCAGATGTTTTTAAGAGAAGCTGATATAGCGGCTCCTTTGGTTTGCTTTTTCAGGGAGTCTTACGATTCCTAGCTGGGACAAATTAGGGAAAGATCTAGATTTCGCTCGTGAGCAAGGCACCTTAGAGGGTGGCGTTATACCACTTTGGAAGTTAGTTAGAGGATGTATAACAGATGGTAAATGCCAGGAAGCTGTGAGTGAGGGTCAAGCTATTCTTGAGCAACTGCATGAGGAAAAATCTGAAGGATCATGTAGTGAAGTGGCAGAGAGTATTAAAAGTAACAGTAGTGAGAAGGCAAAAGAGCCTGAAGATAAAAATAGGAGAAGGCTCTACCCAGACTTGACCGAATTAAAAACGCCTGAGAACACAAGCGACTCAGAGAGTTCTGAGGACCTTGATATATTGTTACAACAACTACATAAGATAAAAATGAAAAGGAAGAAAAAGGAGACACAGGGCACGCAGGCCTACTGTAAGAAGGGGAAGGGAGTTAACATCGGTCAACAAAACTCTGAGGAGGAGGAGGTAGAATATCTAGAAGAAGATATGGTGCCGATTGCCCCACCTCCGTATGTGGGGGGGAGCCAAAGTTCCGGGAGATCTTTTCATGCGCAAGTTTGGAGGACAGTTAATACAGATATGGGACTTGCATACCCTGTATTTCAGGACAATAACAGGGGAAGATATCATGAGCCTTTAGACTTTAAGATAATTAAAACCTTGGCAGAATCTGTCCGCACTTATGGCATAGATACCGCTTTCACTCTCACTCAGGTGGAGGGACTTACTAGATTTTGCATGACTCCCTCAGATTGGGCTAGTCTAGTCCGCGCTTGTGTTTCCCCAGGGAAATATTAGGAGTCCAAAGTTGGCTGTTTAATGTTTCTGGCAGTACCCAAGACTCGGAGCGAGGTAGGAGACTTAAAATTACTTCACACAATTCACAATTGTTTAATGCTACATTACCCTCCGCAGCAGTCTGTCTCCAATCTCCGTTCCTGTTTCTTTTGGCTAATGTTACATTACAGGGGATGCTTAATTGTTCTAATATTACCTGTTATTTGTCTGAGTGTTGGAATGGATCCTGGCCTATGGCAGTGGTTATGAAAATTCCAACTTTTGTCCCGATCCCGGTTACTGCGGATCCAGAGTCATTTCCTATTGTTGAACTGATTAGAGCCCGTAGAGATTTTGGAATTACGGCAGCTATAGTGACAGCTGTGGCAGTGTCTGCTGCTGCAGCAGTTACAGCTGGAGTAGCCATGGCCAGCCAGGTACAAACTGCTGCCACTATTAATCAGGTTATTCAACAAACATCCACCATACTTGAATCTCAAAGTAGAATTAATCAACACATTCTATCTGGGATTTTGGCTGCTAATCAAAGGATAGATCTGCTTCAAGCTCAAGTTGAGGAATTGTCTGACCTAGTACATTTGGGTTGTGTTGATCAACATGCACATTTATGTATAACCTCTGTCAGATTTTATGATTCCAGAAATGCCTCCCGCATCATCGGGGAATATCTATCCGGAACCTGGTCCATGGAAGCAGAAAACTTGATCCAGTCTCAACTAACTCAGATTGCTGTTTTGAATAGTACCCGTGTCGAACCAGTGACTTTGGGTCAATTCACCAGTTGGCTATCCTCTGCCTTTTCCTTTTTTTAGGAATGGGTGGGAGTGGGCATTTTTGGGGCAATGTGTTGCTTCGGTGTTGTACTTTGTTTGTGGCTTCTCTGTCGCCTTAAAACTCGCCATGCGCAAGAGAAGGCTATGATCGTACAGGCTCTTGCGGCCTTAGAAAATGGCATTTCTCCACAAATCTGGCTTGCACATCTTAAACAGTGATTTCTGGGCATGGCCATTGCACCCCAAGTTAGTTTCACATTGCACTGGGATTGGCATGTCCTCTTCCTTATTCTCTCCCAGTGCTGAATAGCCCTTGCACTCTGCAGGTCTTGTTACCATTGCACGCAGATGGGTTTCAGGACTGGTCTTTCTTCTCGGCTACAGACTCTTTACCTTCCTCTGGGGTTTAGGGATTGTGTTGCCAACTTAAATTTTGTCATCATTACCAGGCTACTTGTGTTATCCTACTTCTCACCGTCGTCACGATGCAGGATGCGAGGCAAGGCACTGCACTTGAGTGATCCCTCAACGGACCTCAAGGAAAGCATGTCCTATTGCATGCGGGTTTGACATCCACGCCCCGCCCTACGAAAAAAGGCGTCGGCTGATATGGGACCAGGTCTAGGGAAGGGCCCTCCTTAGGACTGAACCATACATTGCAGCCACTTCTGCACAGTGGGATAGGACCTCTACTTTCGCCTGCATTGTTTTATAAAACAGAAGGGGGAACTGTGGTAAGCCATTCTTATAGACCGTGGCCGCCATTAGAAGATGGCGCCGGCTTCCACTGTGGCCTGTGATAAACAACTCCTAATATGGAGAATTGGCACGCAATCCCTTCCCACCCTATGAGAAAGGTCCACGTGGCAGCTTGGGATTGGTATGCGGGAGGCTTTATTAGGCTGTGCTTGGGCGCTCGGCGGGGGGTCACTAGAAGATGATACTTGAATCAAGGCCTGAATAAACTGCTGAAAGAAGAATCCTGTGTCGTGTTTTCCCTTGCCGGCGAGGGGTCGCGACACCTCTTTATCCCTTTTGATTAACTTTGGCTTGAAATCTATTTTACTTGATATGAGTATGGACACTCCTTCTTGTTTCCGAAGTCCATATGAGTGATATGATTTTTCCCAACCTTTCACCTTCAGCCTATATGTCTTTTCCTATCAAATGCGTCTCCTGTAGGCAGCATATTGTTGGGTCTTGTTTTGTGATCCATTCTACTAGCCTGTGTCTCTTAATTGGTGAGTTTAAGCCATTAACATTTAGGGTTATTATTGAGATATGGGTTGTTCTTCCAGCCATATTTGTTTATTTCTGTTACTAAACATGGTTTGTTTTCCTCTTTGATTATTTCCCCCCCCTTTACTGTCCTACCTCCCACTGTTGGTTTTCATTGTTATTTTCCATTTCCTCTTCCAGTAATGTTTTGCCAAGGATGTTTTGAAGAGATGGTTTTCTAGCTGCGAATTCTTTAAACTTTTATTTATCGTGGAAGGTTTTAATTTCATCTTCCATCCTGAAGCTTAATTTCGCTGGATACACAATTCTTGGTTGGAACCCATTTTCTTTCAGTGTTTGAAATGTGTTATTCCAGGATCTTCTAGCTTTCAGAGTCTGTGTTGAAAGATCAGCTGTTATCCTGATTGGCTTACCCCTAAATGTAATCTGCTTCCTTTCTCTTGTAGCTTTTAAAATTCTCTCCTTATTCTGTATGTTGGGCATCTTCATTATAATGTGTCTAGGTGTGGATCTCTTATGATTTTGCACATTCGGCGTCCTGTAGGCTTCTAGGATTTGGGATTCTGTCTCATTCTTCAAGTCTGGGAAGTTTTCTCGTATTATTTCATTGAATAGACTGCTCATTCCTTTGGTTTGGAGCTCTGTACCTTCCTGTATCCCAATGACTCTTAAGTTTGGTCTCTTAATGTTATCCCATATTTCTTGGATGTTCTGCTCATGGTTTCTTAACAGTCTTGCTGAGCTGTCTATGTTCTTTTCCAGTTGAAATACTTTGTCTTCATTGTCTGATGGTCTATCTTCTAAGTGTTCTACTCTGCTGGTAGTATTCTCCATTGAGTTTTTAAGTTGGTTTATTGCTTCCTGCATTTCTAGGATTTCTGTTTGTTTGTTTTTTATAACCTCTATCTCCCTGTATAGTTGATCCTTTGCTTCCTGGATTTGTTTGCGTAATTCATTGTCGAAGTGATCTTTCATTGTCTGATTTTGCTGTCTAATGTCTTCCTTGATACTCCAGATCATCTGAAGCATGTATATCCTGAATTCTTTATCTGACATTCCATCTGCTGCAGCTGTTACCTCTTCTAAAGTTGCGTTGACCTGCATTGCTTGTGGTCCTTTCTTTCCTTGTCTTTTCATACTGCTTGCTTATCTTTCCTGCAGGCGCGGGCGGCGGCTCTGCTCTCTCCTTATTTCAATTGGGGTGTCGTGGCTACCATGCCGGCAGGTCACTGGGCCTGTTCTGGGCGCTGGCGGCGGCTCTGTTCTGCCCCTACTCCAATTGGGGTGACGAGTGTACCACGCCGGCAGGCCACCGGGCCTGATCCGCTGGTCGGTTGCAGGTTTGCCTACCCTGCAGGCACGGGCGGCGGCTCTACTCTGTCCCTACTCCAAATGGGGTAACGTGTCTGTCGTACCGGCAGGCCACTGGGCCTGTCCTGCTGGTCGGTCGCAGATCTGCCCACCTTTTGGGCACGGGTGGCGGCTCTGCTCTGCCCCTACTCCAATTGGGGTGTCGTGACTACCCCGCCTGCAGGTTGCTGGGCCTGTTCCTGGCACAGGCGGCGACTCTGCTCTGCCCCTACTCCAATTAGGGTGGTGTGTGTACCACGCCGGCAGGCTCCTGGGCATGATCCGCCGGTCTGTCGCAGGTCTGCCTACCTTGGAGGCGCAGGCGGCGGATCTGCCCTGCCCCTCCTACCACGCCTGCGGACCCCTGGGCCTGATCTGCAGGTTGGTCACAGGTCTGCTCACCCTGCGGGCACGGGTGGCGATTCCGCTCCGCCCCCACTCCAATTGGGGTCACGTGGCCACCACACCGGCAGGGCCTGATCCGGGCGTGGGAGAAGGATCTGCTCTGCCCCTACTCCAGTTGGGGTGACGTGTGTACCACACTGGCAGGCCACTGGGCCTGACCCGCCAGTCTGTCACAGGTCTGTTTACCTTGCAAGCGCGGGCAGCGGCTCTGCCCTGCCCCTCCTACCACGCCCATGTACCACTGGGTCGCGGGTCTGCCCACCTTGCGGGTGTGGGTGGCGGCTCCGCTCCCCCCCCCTCCAATTGGGGTCACGCGGTCACCACGCTGGTGAGCCGCTGGGCCTGCTCCGGGCGCTGGCGGCGGCCCGGCTCCTCCCCTCTGGCTCGACGACAAATTGAGGAGACTCGGGTGACTGTGCCTCACCCCCCCTACCAGGAGACCAACTGTTTCTGTTGCCGCTGGTATTGATGAAGTTCTCTCCTCCGCCGCTTTCTGATGACATCAGATCTCTGCCATGTTGGTATCCTATGCGAATGGCAGCATTTCGTTCCCCTTGCCGGGCAACCAAAGCAACGGGTGAGTCCTGACCGGCCCTCAGCAGGACCCGGACCGAGAAGCAGTTTCCGTGGGCTCCTAGCCCTGGGCCAGGGCAGTTCCGGGAGCCGGAACTCGGCCGCTCCGTGCTCGGTGTAAGCTCCGATAAGAGTAGGCTCCAAGAAGCAGTCCCCGCGGGCTCAGTTCCGGGAGCCGGAATTCGGCTGCTTAGTGCTTGGTATATGCTCTGATAGGAGCAGGGTCCAAGAAGCAGCCTCCGCAGGCTCCCCAGCCCTGGGCCAGGGCGGTTCCGGGAGCCGGAACTCGGCCGCCCCGCGCTCGGTGTTCGCTCCAATAAGATCAGGTTCTAAGAAGCCCCCAGGCACTGAACCCTAGCAATCTGTCTGCAAGCCGCAGGCGAATGGCAGCCTGAAATTACCTGTTCTATGGCTGAATGAGCTGCGGTCAGTCGCAAACAGGGATGGTGACGTCAGCTTTCCAACATGGTGGCTGCTGGCCTCCTCTGTGGTCTGACCGGTGTGGAGAACCGAGATGGACCGCTTCCTTCCCCCGTCTCAAACCCAGAATTCAGCCCTGAGTACGGTGCTTGCATGGCTGGCAGAAACTGCAGCGCTGTATCCCTGCGTCGCTATCTCCTCGTTTCCCAGCGCGCGCTACAGACTCTAGCCGCGGTGCGATTTGCTGAATAAGCAGTGTTACCCTCCGTGCGACAAACCTCTCGCGTTTGAGTCCCCGTAGCCGATCCTCGTGCGATGGAAATCCTTCCTCCAGGTTCCGGAGCACCCCACTATCGTATAAGTGGTTTTGACCTATTCACATTTAGAGATATATGTCCCTTTTTCTTCTTAGCATTTCAAGGGAAATTCCCTAATGTGAAGGTAATTAATTACATTTCTATTTGTATCTTGAATTATTAATTACATATTATATGAAATATACAATAATGATTTAGTATATTTTTTAAAAATTCATCCAGTCTAGCACTACAGTGAAAGATTCTACTCCAAATAAAACAGTAGGGATGAAGAATATAAGGACACTCAAATCTGGTAAATTTCACAATATAAATTCTCTGGAAAGAAGTATATTAAAACATTTAACAGTTTTGCTTCTCCCATTTCAACTCATGTATTTTTCTTCTTCCAAATATGAGGGGTAGATTTGGCATACTAAAGGCTAGTGTTAGTGTTGGCACCCATGATGAACAATAGAATTTACAAGCACAAGAGGAAGATGTTTAAAGTATTAAATTTATCTCAGATATTTCTGTGTTTTAAATTTTGCTATTGGAGTCACTACACTTTTTTAGGGCTTCATACATGTGGATTACTAGTCCTTAATATTTCCACAATGTTTAGAAAATTTTATTGGAGAAGTGGGCAATAAGGCTTCTATAACCCGAGCTTCTAATGAGATTGAGTCAAATATTTATTTGATCTCAGGAGTTTGATGCCAGTCTGGGAAATAGGGAAAACTCATATCTCAAAACAATTTTATTTTCAATATGACACCCAGCTTTCTGTGATTACACAAAGGTATCTCAGAATATTGTTCCCTGTTCACAATAAAAAGTTCATTAGAAAATAAGATAATGTGATAAAGAAGCCTGAAGGAAACAAACAGTACTTTATGGCATGAATGATAGCCATAATCAAGGAAGACAATGGCTATACTACCAAAAGTGTTATACAGATTTAATGCAATTGCTACTAAAATCCCAATGACATTCTTCATAGAAATATAAAAAGCAATTCTTAGCAAGAAAAGTGAAGTAGATGGCATCACAATACCAGACCTTAAACTATACTACAGAGCTATAGTAATAAAAGTGGCATGATATTGGCACCAAAATAGACTTGTAGACCCATAGTCCAGAATAGAGGGCACAGAGACAAACCATAAATATGGTTATGTCATATTAGATAAAGGTGCCAAAAACATTCACTGGAGAATAGATAGCTTATTCAACAAGTGGTGCTGGCAAAACTGGAAATCCATATGTAGCAAAATGAAATTAAACCTCTATCTCTCACCCTGCACAAAAATCAACTCAAAGTGGATCAAAGACTTAGGCACTAGAACAGAGTCCCTGCTCCTATTAGAAGAAAAACTAGGCCCAAATCTTCACCACATCGGCTTAGGATCTGACTTCCTTAACAAGACTCCTAAAGCACAAGAGTAAAACAAAGAATTAATAAATGGGATGGATTCAAATTAAAAAGCTTTTCCTCAGCAAAGGAAACAATAAAGTAAGGAGAGAGCCTACAGATTGGGAGAAAATCTTCACCACATGCACCTCCGATAAAGCATTAATCTCTAGGATATATACCACACAGACACACACACATACACACACACACAACAAAAAAACCCACAACAAATAAACCAACAAATTGGCTAAGGGAACTGAACAGACACTTCACAAAAGAATATAGTTGATCCACAAATATATGAAAAAGTGTCCAACATCTCTAGCAATTAAAAAAATGCAAATAAAAACTTAGAATTCATCTCACTCCTGTCAGAATGGCAATCATCAAGATTACAGGCAGCAACAAATGTTGGCAAGGATGTGGTGAAAATGGTACATTCATATATTGCTGATGGGACTGCAAATTAAGCAATCACTATGGAAACAGTATGGAGATTCCACAGAAAATTTGGAATGGAACCACCATTTGACTCAGTTATCCAACTCCTTGGTTATAACCAAAGGACTTAAAATCAGCATACTACAGGGACACAGAGCCACATCAATGTTTATAGTTCAATTCACAATATCTAGACTATGAAACCAATCTAGGTGTTCCTCAATAGATGAATGGATAAAGAATATGTGGTATTTATACTCAATGGAATATAACTCAGGTTAAAAGAAGAGTAAAATTATGGCATTTGCCAGTAAATGATTGGAGTTGGAGAATTTCATGCTAAGTGAAATAGCCAATCCCACAAAACCAGAGGCTGAATGTTTTCTCTAATATACAGATACTAATTCACAATAAGGCAGGGGGACCACTAGGGAAGAATAGCATTACCTTAGATTAGGTGGAGGGAAGCGATGGGAGGGAAGGATAAGGGATGTGGGGATAGGAAATACAATAGAACGAAACAGACATTATTATTGTATGTATATATGTCGCATTCCCAGTGACTTAAACACTCAGACCTTTTGCCCACCCAGGGACACCATTTGCCGGGTTCCACATGACTAAAACACTCAGGGGTCACTCCAGGGGAATTGGGCTGCAAGAAATAACCACACAAGAGACAGAAATACCTTTTTCTTTGGGGGTGCTGTGATGGCTCCTCTGACCTTAAGGGCCCGGGGTGGGGCGGGGGGGGGGAGAGAGAGAGAGAGAGAGAGAGAGAGAGAGAGAGAGAGAGAGAGAGAGAGAATGAGCTAGCCTGCATGTGCTGATCACTTTTATTGAGAAGCCATTCAAATGAGGCAAGGGATCAGGTTACAAGGGGCTGAGTCCAGCTTCCTGATGTTTGCTGTCAGCAGGTTGACTGACAGCTAGGAAGACCACACCCAAGGGCAGAGTAAGAGAAGGGGACCTACAAAGGGTGTTTCCATGGAACATTCTATCCTAAACAGGACAAGGGGTAATATTACAAAGGAATAGGTGAGCATAGTTCCACCCATGGGGATGTGGGAAGGCTGCCCATGCATGAAGACATAATCACTTGCACCCTAAAGATCGGGGCACTATCCTCTGGGTTCCCTAGGCAACCAGATCACAGAGTGACTGACTATGCCACACCAATCAGAAGGGGAGACAGACATGATCAATAGCTAGTTTGGTCATATATATATATATATATATATATATATATATATATATATATATACATACACATATATATATGTATATGTATGTGTGTGTGTGTGTGTATATGTATATATATATATATAAAATATCTGCATGACCAATATGATTCTGCAACATGTACACTCAGAAAATAAGAAATTATATCCCATCTATGTATTATATCAAAGTGCATAAATGCATTTTACTGTCATGTATAACTAATTAAAACAAATTTTAAAATTTAAAAACATCAAGGAAGACTTCATAAAGCAGAGTTCTAAAAGAAGAAAGGAAATTGGTCAGAATGGAGGACAAAAGTATTTCAGATGTAAGGGACGGGTATTCATTAATAATGGTGAAAATATCAGTCAATTTGGAAACCATTAAAAATGAACAGGGCTTGTTTAGCAGTTATTATTCTGAGGTAGAACTTATTGAACAATGTGAATTTTCATGTTTCTATGGTATTTTTAAATTTTGTTTCTGAAGACTTCCACTGATCTTGAGTGGTGAATCTTTGAGATGCTGTGTGAATTAAATCTGCTGACATACAGTGTCAAAGAACCCAGAAGTTCTTTGAAGTTTTGCATCAGTAGAAGTATTTCCTTCATAAGTCAATATTTGTCAGGGACATTGAGCACTTCTATAATCACAGTTACTGGGACTTTAGGCCAGTTTCTGGCCAGCATGGCACTTTAGAAAGGTGGTATCTCAAAATAATATAAAAGGCCTAGGGATGAAACTCAATGGCAGAGTATTTGCCAAGCATACACAAGCCTTGGGTTCAGTCTCAGGACCGTACTCACCCCCACAAGGCAGCAATATAAATTGTAATATGACTATTCAGCAAAATTAAGCTTAATTTAAATACATATTTGGGAAATATAAATAAAGTATTATGGGGTATTTATTTTTATTTTTGATCAAGTATTCTCTTTATAACTAGTCTAAGTAGTTGAAGTAAGTCTATACATTTGTCAACGGAACCACATTTAGATGTGGCACTAGAGAATGGGCAAAAAACTCTCAATGGTACTAAAAAGAAGCAGCCAAAGGTATGTAAACATGCAAATTTAAATTCATAGCTTCCTATGGTTTTAATTGCTTTAATAATAAAAATCAGGGCAAATGAAATTATCTTTAAGAATAGTCTTTGGAATCCAAAGATCATCATTTAATACTTAAGTCTAAAAGCATTTGAATTGGTTATGAAACTATAAATAATTTCAGAATTCATGATAACAAATCTAAACTTTATCCGTTGGGATTGAGGCAAAATTTTTCTGATGATTGTGCTTCTATTTTGATAGCCTTCTTATATGATCAATAAGATAAAATAGAAGACATTAACTTATTTTGCTTAGTATGATATTCTCTAACTCTATCCATTTACCTGCAAATGTGCCTATTAAAAAGTATTAACAGAAAAGCCTGAAATGTTAATGACTGTTATAGCATCAGGTTTCAACAAGAGGTTGAATTTTGAGTGTTGCTATATGAGCTGATTATTAGCTCCATTTGAAGACATTTCCATTTGGGAAATAAGAAAGTGGAGAGAAGAAAAAGGCATGAAGAATAAAAAAAATCAAGGACTACGGGAAGTAAATGATGGGGAAAGAAGCAAATGTGTGCAGTGGAAGGGAGGCATTCAAGAGAAACATTCAAGAGGCATTCAAGAGGAAGAGCAGGGAGTTTGAGTTGTGGGAAAAATTTTTGAGTTTCCAGAACCATTTTTATCGAAGAGGTAATTTTTCACACTCTTCCTATCTTTCTCATTGCTAGAAAGCCATTGAATTGCTTCAGATGACACAGAGCAATTATATGTTTACATAAAGAAATATAAACCTATATGTTCATCTATATAATTTAATATCATCTAAAATGTTACTACATCCTATGACAGTAAATAGCATAGAGACAGAATGGGAAAGAGAAAAAAATCAGATTGTTTTTGAAGTGATTGCCAAAGACATTATTTGATAAATGTCCACTAGAAAGAGTGACTCATTTACAGCTTAAAGGACATGGATAGGAGTGCCGCAGTCTGTCTGGCTGCAGCAAAATAACCGGGGGGTGACGAATAACTTGTGTGCGTTGATACAGCAGGAGTAGGAGCCGTTTATTGCAGGACAGGAGCAGTATTTATACATTCCACACAGCTTATCTAATTAGCATAAACTAGATACATCAGTCAACCAATAAGGAATCTCCACACTTAATGGCTCCCTTTTGTTACTTCTCAAACCACTCCCTCTGGCATTTTGCCAGGTACCATCCAGACTTGTTTACAAACTCTAACATTCCCCTGGCAAAATGCCAGGTGTTATTTTTGACTTGTTTACAGACTCTAACATTTCCCCCTTTTGTTTAATTTAAATAACGACCATAGTGGTTTTTACAGAAACACCATAAGTAACCTGCTACAAACAGAAAGGGAGGATACAAAATGTCACAATACCAAGCCAATTGATGGCTCCATGCAAGAAGCCCTTGGAAAAATTATACCAGCAATGACACTGTTAGCAAAGATACCAAATTACAATTTGTTATAGATTACAGTTTGTTGTCTCAGTCCAGGTAAAGCAGTGTCTCAATAGATTAACTCACAGTCCCGGTAAATCACAGTCCAGGTAAGTTCTGCAGGCAGCTAGCTTAAATCACAGTCCAGGTAAGTTCTGCAGGCAGCTAGCTTAAATCACAGTCCAGGTAAGTTCTGCAGGCAGCTAGCTTGATCCGAAGTCTCGTCCGGTTCTCAGCTGAAATCTCAGTCCGGTTCTCAGCAACACTGGAAATTCTTCCACCTTGGTCTTTACCGGCACTGGGACGAAGGCAGGAACTCCGGATGGCTAAAGAAAATCCTATAGCATTCTACTAAGAAAACAACCTTCTGAACAATTTAGTACATTATCTCAAGATTTTTACATTTGAAATAAGCCTTAATAGTGCTTATTACTCATTAGCTTCCAGGTGTGGGAGAACCATTGTAGTTAATTGGCATTGAAAATGACCAAACATCAGCTGTAGCATCCTGGGCAGCCCCAGATGGCCCTGGGGAGTGTCCCGGACTCAAACTGCTACTGGGCACAGGGAGCAAGAGCCTGCGAGACTGTGCCTCCAGGTCAGGTCTAGATTTGGGCTAGCAGCAGTGGAAGAGCCAGCTCCCCGGCCAGGAGGCAGGGAAGGGCCAGTCGCTGCCGCCTCTTGGAAAATCCTTGCTGCGCTGTGACCGGCTTGCACACTCAGCAGCCGCCTCTCTGCTTCACGCACCCTCAGGTAACGAAAAGTATTTAGTAATAGCCTTTTGCTGCAACTTTTTTCCTGATAATCCTTCTTCTTCTGAACTTTCTTTTTCTTTCTGACTAGAGTTCCTGGGCTTTTATCAACACATGCCCTAACTATTCTTGGTTCCACTGGGGTGCCTTCTTCCCTTAGTAATTTACTTCTCACCCCTTCCATATTTTCATCACAAAGACAATACAGTACACTGAGACAAAACAAGACACAAACATACTGTATCAATCTTCTCCATTTTCTCGAAATGGTCATTTTTCCTCTCGCCCTATCTGCCTAGGGACGAGCAGATTTGCTCCCGTCCTATCTATGGACGGGCAGCTTTTTTTCGTCACTTACCCCCGAGTGTCCCGGGGCTCCCCGTAACGGGCCACCATCTGCCGCAGTCTGTCTGGCTGCAGCAAAATAACCGGGGGGTGACGAATAACTTGTGTACGTTGATACAGCAGGAGTAGGAGCCGTTTATTGCAGGACAGGAGCAGTATTTATACATTCCACACAGCTTATCTAATTAGCATAAACTAGATACATCAGTCAACCAATAAGGAATCTCCACACTTAATGGCTCCCTTTTGTTACTTCTCAAACCACTCCCTCTGGCATTTTGCCAGGTACCATCCAGACTTGTTTACAAACTCTAACATTCCCCTGGCAAAATGCCAGGTGTTATTTTTGACTTGTTTACAGACTCTAACATAGGAGGAGCCTGTGGCTACCTCCAAGTAGGAAGTTTAGGTAGAGGACTTGGAAATGAATCAGTAAATTACAAGACTCTCACAATTTAATTAATCATCTCTTGGGGACCCATGCTCACAATGCACATTCAAATTCAGCCATATTTTGATTCTAGATTTCTAATACAATCTAAGGTGATTCTAATGTTCCTGCTCCATAGAATACATTCTGGGTAGCAAGGGAAAAGACCTCTATCTAGAGAAATCTCAGTGAGGACCCTTAGATCATAGTTCAGGACATAACCAGATCATGGGGAAGTATAAATCTTATTTATTTTTTATTTTTTTTTATTTTTCAGTTTTTAAAATAAATCTTGTGTATAATCTGAGCATGTCTCTTGAGAGTTGGGAAGGAGGTAATAATGGAGAAACAGAGGATGAATTTCAGGTGACTTCAATACAAAGATGAGATTATAGTGGCCTTGAGGTTACTGGAAGAAGTGGGACTGCTAGTATTGTGTACACTACAGCTACTCACTTCTCCTCTCCTCAATGACCAGACATTGGGAATATGTGTTGCGTTCATATTATTAGTTCAATGAGATACATATCATTTTAGAAGCATTGGCTATATTATTAAAGATAGCTAATTTTTCCATTTTGGGGAGTGATGGTACTGTGAATCAACTACATGGCCTTGGGCCTATTATGGATATACTCTTTTATTGAGTGACATTCTCATCTTTATATAGCTAATTTTCTGATAAGACAGTCATTTCATGAAAATCCTTGAAAGACTAAAAAAAAAAAAAAAATCAAACCAGAATAAGCAGAAGACTTTTGTAAGCAGAAGACTCTGTAGAGTTAATTTCTTGGACACAATAATTGTAATTTTTAATATAATGATTTTTGAATCATAATTGTTATGATATGTGATAACTCTGGCATTTCAGTTTGCTTTCTTCTTTGTGATTACCACATTTTAGTATTTTATGTTTATTATACATTATTTCATTGATGTGTTTCCTATGTCTTTTCATGAGTGGATCAAAAAACTACAAGGTGGCTAAACCAGAGGATATAAGAATTATCAGTATACCACGTCTCTCTTAGGTATGTCAAGACAAGAATATTTTCATGAGATGTTTTTCTAAAAGTATGTCTGAGCTGATCAGTGCAGAAAACTTTGTTTAATGAGCAATGGACTGAAAAATTCCCTCATCCATTATTGCAACTTTGTACTCTTGTAGAACAAATGGAGGGACAGGACACATAAATATAATATGATGGATTAAATAATTTTTGTATATTACATTAAAGATACATGCTGTTACATTCTGACATCAGCTTTGACATTTATGTTCTCAGGGTCTCACTTTTGCCCTCTGATAGAGGTCACATTTCTCTTCCATCAGTCAATCTGTGTCTGTACATATTCCTATTTTATTTTTGTCATTGGAAACATAATCTCACTTTTAGAAACATTTTTTTTAAATTTTACACAATACTTTTATTTATTTTTATGTGGTACTGAAAATTGAACCCAGTGCCTCACATGTGCCAGGGAAGTGCTCTGACACTGAGCTACAACTTAAGCCCTCACTTTTGGAAAAAAGAAATATAGTTGATCAACAAATATATTCCAGGTGTTCTTCAGTGCATTTCAGTCATGTGGATGTACTAATCACAACAAGCAAACATACCCCAAAACTAATTATCAAAGCTAAGCACAGTGATTCAGCTCCATACTAATTCAGCACTAATGGATTTTATCCTCTTAATGTTTAATGATATACGTCCCTTTTGCTTTTCAGTGTCTCAAGAGAAATTTCCTAAGGGGAAAGTAATTACACTTCTATTTGTATCTTGAAGTATTAATTGCATATTATATGAAGTATGTAATATTTATTTAATATCTTTTTTCCAAACCCATCCATTACAAAGAAAGATTATTTTCCAAATAAAGCAGTAGGGGTGAAGGATATAAGAACACTCAAACCTGATAAATTTCATGATACAAATTTTCTAGAATGAATTATGTTCAAATGTGAACTGGAAAATGCAGTGTATATACACAATGGACTTTTATTCAGCCATAAAAAAATGAAAGAATGTCATTTACAGGAAAGTTGATGAACTAGAGATCATTATGTTAAGTGAAATAAGTCAATCTCAGAAGGTCAAGGAGCATGCATTTTCTCTCACATGTGAAAGCTAGAGAGAAAAAAGGAAAAAAAAAGGTGGGGTAAAATCTCATGGAAATTAAAGGGATATCAATAGAGGTAACGAAAGAGGTGAGAAGGGAAGGAAGAAGTGTTGGGGAGAGATATTGGTCAAATTGTATTGTTATATTTTGCACATGTATGAGTATGTAACAAATCCCATCATTCTGTACAACTATAGTACATGAATAAACATGTGGAAAAAAATCAAAGTAGATGAAGCATCCTATTTCTCAAGAATACATTGGTTTTACTCCCACATAGATAATGGGGCTAAGGAGGTTATTTATATATTCTACAATGGTTTTTGAAAATGAAGTTTGAGAAGCATCTCAGTTCCCAGAATTTCATTCTAGCAATGCAGCAGTTTCATTCTGCTCCTTCTGTTGTGGCAAACTATGGTTTATGTATTTGAGTGAGCTTCTTCACTCTTGATATCCCAGGGTTCAAACAAGAAGAGAACATCAAATGACAATGGGAGAAAAATAGCTCAGCACAACAAGAGGAAATCTTCCTTCTGTTACCAAAGCCCACAATGCCACCCACAGTCCCTAATCCTGGCTGTTTAATATAAAATCCCCAGAGAAAATACTAAACAGGGCACATCTTGTGTCATCTTTTTACTTCTTCCAGTCATACAGGGTGTGCAAATGAAGGTAGCAGAGAGTGGAGAAAAAATAAAGTACAGAATGAGTTAATTATGGTTTTTGTAATTTCTGAAAAAAATTTTTTTTGTTCAACTCAAACAGAAATGACAAAAATTCAATGACCATTTATAAAATTAAAGAAGCAAAAAATATTATTATGGACTAATAGCATGACAATCATACTGTCAATTTATGAAGTCAGTGATGAGAAGAAAAATAATTCTTATTGAAAAGCAACTATTATTCTGAGCATTGAACTTTCACTAAAGGTGGGAATAAAAAGGAAGAAGTACAAAATTAACAAGATGAAGGCATCACAAACCCCATATCATAGGGACAAGGACACTGATGATGATGGTGATAAAGCCACAAATGCACTGTGGACATGTCAAGTAAGCCATCCCTAAGCGGAGGTGTGCTTCTTGAAGAACTCTCGGTGTAATTTCACTGAACTGAGACTGCTTCATTGCCTTGGAAAACTTCCTGCTCAAAGAATTCTATGATACTGCGGAATTTATTGGCTCGGACAGCCCTAGGTTCAAACTTAACTCCCCAGAGATAGGAAGAGACACCAGTGCTAGATACCTAGACTTGAGGTACCAGCTGCCTGCAGTAGGAAGAATTACTGCAGAAGTGATAAGTCCCCAATCAGGCCAACTTCCCCACAGCTTCTAGCATCTTATTCACCTTGAAGGACCCCTCCTCACAATAATCTCCTTTGGTTTCACTATAAATAAATCATTCATGGGCTTTTTCTATTGTTAGGATTAGACCCATCAGGTATCTTCCACTGGTCAAGCCCCCACTTTAAGAAATATTTTTTCTGCATCTTTTGCTTTATTTCTTGATATTACTTTTCAGCCTTTTATTTCCAGCTGATCCACACCTCTGTTACTTATTCCCTCTTCATGCAAGCCACAGGTAATAGTGATGGATTAATTCAACAAAGAAAGAACTGAAATGCTGATCACCAATGGTTTTCTCTTAAAAATAATGAAGAATACAATGGGAAAGGCAATGGCCATATTCCCAGTAGTGAACTGTCATTTTTCTATGAAAATAGTTTTGCTTAATATTCTTGATTAACAAAATTTATGCTTTTACTGCAGATATCCAGCCTTGTGGGGCATCAGAAAAATGCAAATAAACCATGAGATGCTATTTTTCATATATATATATATATATATATATATATATATATATATATATAAATATTTACTTAAAATAATAATCAATTTTGACAATTATAAAGATAAAGACTTTCTCATGTCCTGTTGATAAATAAAATATGTCAGTACTTTTCAAATGATGTAGTAGCATGTACTAAAATTTCAAAATATTATTCCATAAATCTAACAGCTTCTTTTCCATTACTAAATCTTTCTGGAACAGGAAAATGTGATTTTTAAATGTGTACATACACCCATTTGCTAAGGACCTGTGTTTTAGTCAGTTTTTTGCTGCTGTGACTAAAGGACCTGACCAGAACATCCATAAAGGACAAAAGGTTTATTTGGGGGTTTTGCGTTCCTCAGGGCTCAAGGTAAGGCTGAACATTATGGTGAAGTGTATGGCAGAGGAAAGCGTCTCAGAAGAGGATCAGAAGCAGAGAGAGATCTCCACTTGCCAGATATAAAATACATACCTCCATAGGCACACCCTCAATGAACCACTTCCTCCAGCCACACCCCACCTGTCTCCAGTTACCACTCAGTTAATCCCATCAGGGATCAATTCACTGATTATGTTAAGGCTATAACTCAATAGTTTCTCCTCCAAACCTTTTTGCATTGCCTCATATGTGTGATTTTGGGGGACACCACATCTAAATCATAACATTCTGCTCCTGGCTCCCAGAAGTTCACACTCATCTGACAATGCAAAATACATTTAGTCCATTTCCACGAGTCCCAATAGTCTCAACAGTTAGAAGATTATTCAAAGTTCAAGTCCAAGTCTTCTCTGAGGCTCAAGGCAATCTTGCATTGTGAGCATCTCTAAAATTTCAAGCAATTTACAAGTGTCAATATATAATGGTACAAAGGAAACATCTCCATCCACAAAACTAGGGGCACAGAAAGAAGGGATAGGACCAAAGCAAGGCTGAAATCCAGCTGGGCAAACAAGTCCTATAGCTTCATGTCTCACATCTGGGGCACATTGTTATGGGCCATATGACAATTTTGGCATATAGGCAATGACAATTTTGCCCATATAGACTCCATTTTGCCCTGAGACACTACATCATGTAAGAAATGCTTCTCCCAGGGAAAGCCCCACCTCTGTACCCATTGACAGTTGCTTAGCATAGCATGTTTAGCAACACAAAATGGCAATTCTTACACAATGTAAAAGCATTCTCTCTTTGGTTTCCATTTTTCTTGGATAATGTACCCTGTCAGAGATTATCTAGATGTTAGTAACCATTCTTTAACTTGTACTCAACTAGGGACGTTTTGGCCCATACTCTTTTCTGCTTATTTTAGATCTCATGATGTTTGTTTATGGCTTTGAATCATAGCAAGAGCCACGTATGCTTTAATATGGTTTTGGACTATAAAAGGTGTACTCAAACCCTGGGAGGGGGTTGAAGGATGTAGACTTGCAGACTACCCCTTGGCCCGCCAGCTGGTGGATCTGGACTGCCAGCCGGTTAATGGAGTGTCCATCTCCTGCTTTAAGATCTCACCTTAACATGGCATCATGATGTTCTCTCCAAAGGGACTGTGTAGCTTTGCCCTTGTGACCTTGTTGGTTGCAGCCCAAGTGGACTTTCTGTTGGCTTCCCTCTGCTCAATTCCTGCAGTTTTCCTAGGATGATGTCCCCATGTTACTGGCATTTCTTAATCTTGGTGTTCTCCACTACAGCTTTGGTTTCCTCCTCACATCTTCACACTTTGACTTCTCAGGGGGTGCCTGCAGGGACTCTGACCTGATGCACTTTGCCTGGCTTTTTAAGCCTTCCTTTGAAATCTTTGTGGAAGCCTCCATGACCCCCTAATTACAGCATCCTGCATTTCTGCAGAACCAGCACCAGATGGTTGACGCCCAAATCTGCCACCCTTGAGCAGTAGCCAAGCCTCCAGGGACTCTGTCTGCATTAGCCTCCAAGTGCCTGGGTGGGTAAAAACATTGAAAAAACTTCCTAGGTCCCCTTGTATAAGAAGGGTGCCCCTTCAAGAGAAATTTCATTTTTACTCCCTTGCACTTGAGATGAGTGTGGTCTGCCAGCTTCTAAGAAGCCCTCAAGCCATCTTATTGTCTCTGGGCAAAGTCTTTAGCATTTCTTTAGTGGCCATAATGTCTTTAACAACTACAACTTTCTTACCCTAGTTTTACTGTGGCCTTTCAAATCCATGTTTTTCAACTCTTTCTGCTCCTGATTATCATAATAAATTTGGCTAAAAGCTGCCAGCAGTATCAATGCCATCATCTGAATGCTATGTTGCCTAGAAATTTCTTCCACCAGATGAAGAAGTCCTCTGCTTTTAAAATCAGCCCCACCAAAAGTCTTAGAACATGGGCAAAATGTAGACAACTTCTCAGCCAGAACATAACACAAATGGCCTCTAGTCCAATTACCAATGTTGTCCTCCTTTTCCTTTGAACCCTCTTGAGTGCTGTCTTCACTGTCCACAGTCCTATTGGACTCTGGTCTTCTGAGCTCCCACCAGAATTAGCCATTAAGCTCTGCTTACAATAACCTAAAGCATTTCCAACTTGTACTGCTAAACATCTCAAAATTCCTCTGTTTCCAAAAGGCAACAAAAGCTTCTGAACCTCAGGGTCAGGTATTGTCATTTGTAGGTACTAACTTCTGTTTTAGTCAACTTTTTAACCACTATGATGAAAGGACCTGACCAGAACACTGTAGAGGAGGGAAGGTTTATTTAGGGGCTCATGGTTTCAGAGGTGTTGATTCACAGACAACAGTCTCTATTCCTCAGCCCAAGGTGAGACAGGGCATTATGGTGAAAGAGTATGACAGAGGGAACTAGCTTACAAGATGATCAGGAAGCAGAGACCTCCACTCACCAGATACAAAATAGATATCCCATAGCCACATCCCCAATGAACAATCTCCTCCAGCCACACCCCACCTGCCTCCAGTTACCACTCAGTTAATCCCATCAGGGATTAAGTTAAGGCTAAACCCAATAATTTCTCCTTCAAACCTTCTTGCATTGTCTCACACATGAGATTTTTTGGGGGACACCTCATCTAAACTGTAGCAATGTGTATTCTGTATTATACAAAACTTACAAAGGTGAATATATCTGGATGTATATGCACATGTACATTGAAGATATGCAGTGCAATATGTACATTGAAGATATGAAATGCATATACTGAGCACATTTATATAAATATTTTGTACTAAATGTGTATGTGAAGGGGGCATTTAGTATGGCTTGTCATATTAAATTGGAGCTAGTTTATATCCTCATCAATAATGAAAGAGTTAAATTGTCATGTTTATAAAATAATTAAGCATATAGCCATTTAAAATGATATTAGCTCTCTAGTGTACTATTTATTTCACAAGTAAAGTGTATTTAAGGCAACTATTTTAATGACACCTCTTAAGCACCATTTTATTTTACTACTTAGAGTTACAAAAGGAAGCTGCCTGCACACTAGCACTGTACCTTCGTATAGAAGTACTACTTATCAATAGATTGAGGTTCTTGTTCCCAATGTCCACGTGCTCAAATAATGAATCCACAGATTAATCTGAATACTGTGAATGCATTGCACATGGGGGTCAATGTTTTATCAACACTTCATCATATTGGGTAAAATCTATTAAAATTTAATTAAATCTTCAATATACTAAAGTAAGTATTGGCAAACTTTTTCTGCAGTCAGACAGTAAATATTTTAGTCTTTGTGGACAACAAGGTCTCTGTGTTGTATACAGACACTAGTGGATGAGTATGGGTGCATTTTACTAAAACTTTAAGGGGATGTAAATATACCTATGGATAGCATTTGCTTAGCCTGCATGTTACTCTGGGTTCTATACCCAGCACAACAAAAAATGAAAAACAAAACAATAAAACTTTCTTTAGAAAAATATGCAAAATGATGGATCTGTCCTACAGGCACTAATTTGTTGACTTTTGTACTAAAACCAAGGTGTAGCTAGTGAAGTGAATCTTTCTTGTAAAGGCCAATTGCATGTGTATCATTATCTTTTTTAAAGGTGATATATTTGAGCATGTGTAACACCACATTATTCAACAGTGACTTAATATACAACTTATGAAGTATGAGTTTGTAAAATTAAATTATGTTTGGAATTGCTACCTTTATATTACTGTTATAGAATTCAATGTTTTAATATAACTAATAACTTTGTACTTGCATCCCAAAAAAACAAATGGCGAATGTTTTCTCTGATAAAGAAGGGTGACTCAAAGTGGGGTAGGGAGGGAGAGCATGGGAGGATTAGACTATTTCTAGATAGGGAAGAGGGGTGGGAGGGAAAGGGAGGGGGAAGGGGATTAACAAGGGTGGTGGAATGTGATTGTCATCATTATACAAAATACATGTTTGAAGATTTGAATTTGGTGCCAACATACCTTATATACAAACAGAGATATGAAAAATTATGGTATATATGTATAGTAAGAATTGTAATGCAAAAAAAGAGTACATGTATAATGACATAAATTGGCATGAACATACTTTATATACAGAGATATGAAAAATTGTGCTATATATGTGTAATAAGGATAGTAATGCATTCCACTGTTGTGTATTTAAAAATAAATAAATAAATAAATAGTATCCTAGAAGTAGAAGATTTGCTTGAAGTAAAAATTACCATCCTTGAAATATTTTGTCTTTCTGTGGTAATGTCAATATGAGCACATGATAATCAGTTTGTATATCTAAGAAATTTTAAGGGTTCTTTCAGTTTAGTTTATAGTTTCATGAATTAATGATTTAATAACTTCATCCAGTTTCTTTGGGTGGCACATATTTAATTGAAAAAAACATGAAAGTGTCACAAATATACTACCTAATCATTATATAAGGATTGAAAAATGCAGTAAATTAGAGAAACGTTAGATCATCACCAAATATGCTACTTGGATATAAGGCAAAAGGATCTGTACTCACTGACATAAACCCCCTCCCCATTTTCTTTCTTTCTTCTTTTTTTTAAATTTATTCACTGTAATTCCAGTAACAAACCCCAGGACCCTAAGCATACTAGGCAAGTGCTGCACCATTGTACTACATCCTCAGCCCTCCATGTTTGAATTCCAGCCTTTCCTCCAAAATTGCTTTTTCCAATTTTACCTCCAATTTTCACCTGAATAAACCTAGAAACAATTTCTTCCATATCATGTTACTTAACCTATGGGTAGTATTGGACCCCATGGAAACATCCTGTATCCTGTAGCATATTTTCTTCACCTGGCTTTCAGGATGTCACTCAACCCCCTTGTTTCCTCCCACCTTTTGAGTCCTTCAATCTTTTTTTTATATATACCTTTATTTTATTTACTTATTTTTATGTGGTACTGAGAATCAAACTCAGGGCTTTGCGTGTGCTAGACAAGCGCTCTACCGATGAGCCACAACCCTAGTGCCCCCCCCTCCTGAGTCCTTCAATCTTAAGTCTGTTTTATTTGCTTCTCTTCATACCCTCTTACCTTTTACTTGTTCTTTTTATATACCAGTTATTTCCAAATTGTAATCCTCCAGCACAATCTTAACTCTTTAATTATAAAACTTTATAATAAATTGCCTTCTTAGCTGTTGAGTGTCAACTCAGCAGGTCCAAAATTGATCTAAAACATTTCCTCATACCTACCCCTCATTTCTACTTGAGTTAAGTGACAAAATAACACGGTGTCTTTCTTGACTCATCTCTTATGCCTCACATCTTTTCTGTTTGTAAATATTGTCGAGTCTGTCGTCTAAGTTAGCCACATCTTCCACTTCCAACCTACCAGCATCTCCTGTTTAGATAAGTGTAAATAGTAGGCAAGTTGGTCTCCTAGTCTCTTTTTAAATCCTCTTTCCATCCATTCTTATCATAATGGACCAATTAGACCAACTCCGATTTTATTATAGATATGTTATATATGCTCACACTGCTCTAGTGGCCTCCCATTTCCCTGAGTCCATGTAAAAACTCTTCCTAATATGTACCAGATAATATACAATCTGTCTCCTGTCACAAGTCTGACTTTAGTTTGTATTTTCACTCTTCTAGTCCTTCTAATATTCTCACTATTCTTTATACTCTGCAGGCATGCCTCTGTACTTGAAGCATTTCTATCCACTTCCTAGCTTTCTCCTTCTTTCATTTTTTTTTCTTTAAAGCAACTCTCTTAGCAAGATATGCCACTCTCTTGGGCATCCTGACTCACATTTGCACCACTTCTCCCATACGATGTGTATACATTTTTATTTTCCTGCTTTTGTCTTTCTTCCCTGCCACACTTTACATTTTGGCTGTCTTAACATGTTTATTGTTGTTGTGAGTCTACTTCACTCTCATAACTGAGATTTTTGTCTGTTTACTCCTACATCCTCAGTGCTAAGAAGTGAGGGCCTTGCATAGAGTAACTGTGGAACTATATTTATTACATTTGTGAGTGGAGTTTACTCTTGGTGTGGTGTCTGAAAAATTAAACTAATTCTCACTTAGGAGAGGATAGATATGTCTATTTTGACAACTTTACCTAGTAAAAATATGCATGTTTTTGATTCTTAGTGCTCCTTTATATAAGCTATACTCTCCACATTAATGTTGTTCCATTGAGTCACAAAAGTCCAATATCATTATTACTCATTATATATTTATTTACTGATGATTATGATCTTTTAGCTGTATTAAGTGGATTAAATCACTGCAAACTTCATTTATATTTTATTAAGAAAATTAAAGGTAGTAAATTTCATGAAGCTTAAAAAGTAATTATCAGAGGATTAAGACTCTTTAGTAACTGAAATAAAAATTTAAATTTATTGTTTCCTTTGGTAAGTGTCAGGTTCAGTCCCTTCTAACACAGCAATCTGATTAGTTTTTATAGGGTTTTGCAAACAGTGAAGTTCAGGGATCATCCAACTGTCAGAAGGTAAGTACGTTTATCTCCGGAGCAGCATGTTTATTCAAGTCATACAGCATTTGATTGCTTGGCATTTTAGGGCATGCTCATTGAAATGAGTCTATCTCTGATTGGCTGCCTTTAGGAAACAGCCAACTCAGACAGATTGGTTGGTATTTGAGGCCAAATGGACATTGATTGATTGAATAGTTTTCATAGTGTTTAGGTGCTACTTATTACTGTGATTGCAGATCAATCCTTTCTCAAGGATGTTTTCTGTTTAAAAGATGCTTTCCCCATCAACTTCAAAAATAAAAATGATTTAATATCCCAGAATATAGACTTACATTTTAACTTTGACACAGAAGTATTACTTAATAGTTGCTCAGAAATACCTAATTAAAAAAGTTTAGATGCTTAGAATGCTTAGTCCAAACAAGAAGAGTTACGTACATTAATTTTTTGGTAAATATTAATTTTGATTTATTTTTTATGGGCTCAGGCTCAACTTCTAACAAAATAATCTCAAAGGGGGAATTTCATTTTCTTTATAAATTTGTATAGATATGTAACGGTGATGTCTTGTGATTATTCTCTATGTTTCCCCATATAAATATAATTACAATTTTCTGTAGTTAAATTCAGCTTTTTAATATTAGAATTACATACCAAGTTAAAGCCTGAAAATTTACAAATTAATTTTGAAAGAAATTCATAGTCAGAATGTTACTATTCTGAAGTCTGTATAATAGCATTCATGTATTTCAAGAGAGGTTTTTATCACCATGATGATGTTTTCTTTCATCTTGTATGATTGTGTGTTTAAAAACTATCTAAATTGTTTAATATTATATTTAAAAACAAAACCAAGCAAATGTAGCACACATAAATTGTTATTTTCCTAAGCACCACTGCTTGTGGGCAAGGAGCTCTAGTCTCTCAGTGCAGCATCCAAGCTTTGTAGGCAATCATCTATTATAACTTGCTGCTACGTATTTTACACTCTCCTTTGAAGTTTCTAGAAAGCACCTAGATGCCATATACTCAATCTTTGTGTTATTCTCTAAATAGAATGGTTTTCTTGCCTGGTAGGATCCTCTTATATTTTATCTGTACCATAAAATCTTTCTTGGGCTCAGATCTAACGTTTTGTGTACTAACTCTTATATATCACATTGTATCATAATTATACATCTATTTTTCAAAACAGAAAATGTACATTTTCTTATATTTAGCTGCCACTTCATAGATTTTTAAAATTAGTAAATGAATTAAGATGGGAGAAATTGGAGTTTTACCAAAGTTGCCTTTTATTCTGTCGGTAGAATTATTGGAAATCGTTGGCTTTTTTTGTGGATTTTTTTTAAACTAGTGGTCCTGCCTTGCCCATGAAGAAAGTAAAGAAAGACAAAATTGAAAAATGGACCTCCAAAGAGTATGCAATTACACCATCTTTAGGGTTGGCTGACTCACTTGCTGGTAGTCTTCTGCAAATGAAGGATGGTTGCAGCTTATGTGAAATAAATCAGGAATAAGGAAGGAAAAAAATCCATCCTTCATTTCCCTTTGAAGGGGTATTAGCAGTCAATACTTTTTTTATATTGGCGACCTCTTTAATATCTAGAGACTGGATGTTATAAAATCAGGACTCCTTTATTCAGTATATACACAATATATACAGTACAGCAAAGTTAAACTAAATGCATAATACAGGGCAATGAAATTTTCTAGCACACTCTAAACAAAACACCTTTTGCAATTTCTTCCCATCCACCTCCTCAACCCAGTGAACAAGTATAGACAGTATTCTGTTCACAGGTGGTTTAACAATTCCAAACACAATATTTCCCATCAGAAGAACTATTTTTTACAAAAAGTTTTACTCTACTACTTCTACTTTCAAATACATCAAGCATTTCTAAATATGTAGAAGGACTAGATATGCCACAAAGAACCTGTCCACTCTTTAGAAAGTACTGGTAAATAAAATTGCACATGTAGCAGTGATTATAATCTAAAGTATAATAATATGACCATTTTGTCCTCAAACCTTTTCCTACTCACTTCTTTCTCTCTACTTTCAGTCCAGTGGACAAGAACAGGCATAAGTAATACTCAGAGATGGTTGAACAAATTAAAATCCAAAAGTCATTTATGAAGGCAAGCTTTTTTTATGAATTTCAACATGAAATGTAAAAATGCGCTAATTTTACTAACTACTTGGTCACATACTGGTAACCTCTTTAACATCTAGACTAGATGTTGTAAAATTGGGACTTATTTGTCCATTATATACACTATATGCACAGCAAAATAAAATGTACAAGACATACAGAAAACTGATGTCTGAAAATGTCCAAATTTGAACACATCAACATATTACCTTTTACAATTGCTTCCCTCCTACCTCCTCCACATCATTGAACATGTACTACTCATAGAGGTGGTTTAACAGTTCCATTCCCAAAAGACAGTATTTCATATTTTTAGCAGAAAGATATTTACAAAGGGATATTTTACTACCTCTAAAAATATACACAGACTAGATATTTCAAGTAAGGACTCAATTTGTCCATAAATGTGCATGACAGGCTTGAATAAAGTGCACACATGTAACAATAGTTCTAATTTGGAAATGTTTTCAAAATGTGAGCCCTTTGCTGACCCTGTGGGCTTTAATGCTCAAATTTTCAGAAAACAATACTTCCTAGAATTGAAACACAAAACATACAGAATTTGTTTACTAATTCTCCTTTTGTCATATACTGGTGACCTCATTAACATCTAGAAAGATTATATGTCGATTAGGACACATTTGTCCTTTATATACACTATGTATACAGCAAAGTAAAACAAAACCCATAAATATGAGGGATAACGGTTTCTCTTGCCTCATTTAAGCACACTGGCATGGTGCTCCAGTGAACCAGCACACAATGTATACTACTCAATAGGGGATTTGGCTATTATATCTCTGAGACATTTCATAAAAATTTTCACAAAGAAATTTGCAAAAATGTGTTATATTTTACCACTTCTACTTTTAGCATACATCAGTCACTTTAGACTATCTAAAAAGTCTAGATATTTCAAAAAAAAGTATTTAGCATTTTCAACTATGTATACAGTAATGAAGAATAAAACGGACACACAAAAAACAATGGTTACAAGATGAAAAATGTCTTTTATATATAACCAGTCTGGCATAGGACCTCCTTCTTCTGTCAAAAGTCTTCTCCATGTCCTCTAACCTACTTTAGAACAAGCATGGACAAGTGTCACTCCTAGAGGTGGTCTAACAAATCTATTTCAGTCACTTCCAGAAGACATTTCTGATTTTTTTTTAAAAAGACGTTATTTAACAAGACATTATTTTCTCTGTCATACATGGGCAACCTCTTTACATTAATAATGTTTAGATAGAGCAAAAGTTTTAAATGGTTGGGGTGGGGAGAGTTGAAAGCAGCATTTTCACATTATATACACAGGGCTTCTACGAAGTGCAGGTAAACTTTCCCCAAGGGTGGTGGGTGTTTCCAATTGGTCAGTAGGTGTTATAGTGTAGATGCTACCCGACCGTTTCCCTCTGGTACAAGGAACACCAACCGCCCAGGTCTAACCGTTCCACCGGTTCCACCCGCCCTCCTCTTTGCTTTGCTCATCTTCCAGGACCGTTAAGGCCTTTGCCTTGTCAGGTCAATGTGTGATCTCCTGGAGCCGCACCACGCGGTTATGGAGAGTCCTAATCTGCCAGGCTCCGCTGTGTAGTGGCCAAGCTTTGGAGCCTCCACTCGCCTTTTTGGGCCCTTGAAGCCCCTACCGGCCTCTGTGGCATTCAGGAGGCCGCCAGTCTCGCTTGCCTCCCCTCCCCTCGCCAGCCCTGAGCCACTCAAAGGTGCCGGGTCCTCACGGCCTGGGTGTCAGCCAGTGGGCCAGTGGCAGCTGGAGCTTCTGGTGGACTGTGGCCAGTCAAAAGGGACCCCACCCTACTCTCTGGCCCAGCCCCAGAGGGCCCGGGGAAGCAGGTCTCACTGAGTGTCTTACATCACGCTCGGTGCCGGAATTGGCAGTCTGTACTTTTTGTGAAAATAAGACAGAATGATATAGTTCAGGTCAGAGGAAGGGGAAACTCATGCTGCTGACAGGTTGACAAAGATGAAGCCAAGTGACTTTGACAAGGAGTAAATACCTTGTCTTCATGAAAGCCTGACTTCAATGGAAAATTGTAGGAAACTCCTTGGAGAATTTCTCCAGGGAAAGGCAATGGAAAAGTGAACAGTGACTAAAGAAGAAAGTGGAACTAAGGAGTTAAAGAAGAAAAAAGTCATGTTTTTGGTGTATTTAAATTTTATTCTTTGTTTTGATTCTATTGGTAGTGACATTCTTGATTCCTTAATGCTATTCTTCCAGTTTACACTTGAAGCTTCCTTGTGGGAAATCATTATAAAATTTATGTGTATAAGAAATAAATTAAAAATATAAGTGATTTATATATAAAAGATAATAGTCTTAATGCATTTTATGTTTATGAAAGAACTTTCTTTGTTTTCTTTTTTAGGCCCTCAGAGAGAACATCTAATGAAAAGGGCAAGGTATTGTTAGAAATAATACAAAATAATATTTTATTGATAAAGTATATCATGAAAGGCAAAATGATACAGTACAAAAAATATAAATTAAAAATATATTGTAAAAGATAAGGTGAAAGAATTGAGAATTTCTTGTTATATATAAGGTTTACTTTGAAAATGACTAAGAAAGAATAACCATTGATAAAGGTTTCTTTTTGACAGAAATCAGTTCTTTGAAAACCTACCTGTGCTTTTGCTTATATCAAAGATGAGTAATTACTACCTCTATGTATTTAGTATATACGTTACATTTTGATATTGGATTATTGTTTGATAGGTCAGAAAACAAATAAACGCTATGGAGGATCTTGGTGAATCACAGTCAGCTGTAATAGCCGCACAGGCTTCTGAGGTGGCTTACCCTAATTATGAGAATATTTTGGTGGTAATTGAACAACTAAACAAGTCATATGAAGGTAGGACCTTTGCATAAAGATGAGGCCTTCTGATGTATATTATAGAAACAGATGCACATAGAATGCTTAGCACAGTACCATAGAACACTGATGTGTTACAATGATGTTCATTTCAGAAATGTGCTTTGCATTAAAATACAATGAGGACTGTGATATACTCTCAAGTAAACACCTGGATTATTCCCACTGTACTTTTCTTTGTGAATGTCACTCCCACTCCTTTTCTTGGCTCTGTTCCTCTCTTGTGCCTTGAGGATCATCAGGTCAGGTTACCATTGTCTGTACCTGAATTTTGTAGTAAACTTAGACCTATTTTCCCTGCTATTTCACCTCCTGAAACTATGCTCTTTTATGCAAACTTATGTCAATAATACCTTATTAAATCTTTTGAAAACAAAAATCTGTATTCTAAGAAGAAACATATAAGATAGTGCTTGGGACCCAGAGAGATACAGGATAAAGCTAGAGGTCTGAGGTCTTTAATATTATAGCAAAGAGAAGAGATACTTGGGTTTTAAGGAAGAGATAAGCATTATCAGAAATTATATTTTAAAAATATATGATTGTCTGTATTTTCTTTCCTTGATGTGTCTTTGTTTGATTTTCTTATCAGGATTATATTTGCTCTATAGCATGTATTTGGGAGTGTTCCCTTTCTTTAAGTTTCATGGAATAAATTGACAAGGTTGGTGTTTGTTCTTCTCTAAAGGTTTGTTAAAACTTGGATAAGATTCCATCTGGTCCTGGAGTTTTGTTTTATGGAAGGCTATTAATTGCTGTTTCAATTTCATCACTTGATATTTGTTTATTTAGGTTCCCTGTATCTTCCTGGTGCAATTTGGGCAGCTCATATGTGTCTAGAAATTTTTCAAGGTTTCTAGATCTTCCAACTTATTGGAGTACAGACTTTTAAAATAGTTCCAAATGATCCTCTGGATTATAGAAATATTTATTATGATATCTTTCATCTGTAATTTTGTTGATTTGTTTCTTGTCTTTGTTAGTTTTGCTAAGGCTTTATTGACCTTATTTATCTTTTAAAAAAGCTGACTCTTTGTCTCATTGATCATATGTCTTTTTATTCTCAGTTTTTATTAATTTCAGCTCTAATCTTAATTATTTTCTGTATCCTACTGATTTTGGAATTAGTTTTTTCTTCCTTTTCTAAGACCTTGAAAGATGGAACATTATTTATTTGGAATCTATTTTTGTTTTTAATGAAGGCACTCAATGCTATAAATTTTCTTCTTAAACTTGACTTTATAGTGTCTCAGAAATTTTGATATGTTGTATTTCTGTTTTTGTTTTCAAATATTTCTGGCTTTATTCTCTCATTTCTTCTATGATCCATTCCTTATTTAAAAGAATATTGTTCAATTTTGTTCTGTTAATGTGATTTCTGTTATTTTTCTTGCAGTTTATTTCTAGTTTCATTCCATATGATCTGATAGAATGCATATAATTATCTGTTTTTTTTTTTGTATTTACTATGACTTACATTATAGAATATGGCTTATTTTGAAAAAGTTTCCACAAATTGCTAGGAAGAAAGTGAATTCAGCTATTTTGTGATAAAATATTTTATAGCTATTAGGTCCACTTGATTTATAGCATTACTTAGATCAAAACATCTATTTTTTATCCTTGCATGACCAATGTATTGATTACAAGGCTGTGTTGAAATTCCCCATTGTTATTATTTGGGGATCTATCTGGGATTTTAATGTCAAGAAACATTATTTTAATATAATTCAGTTCACTGACATTTGGGGCATACCTACTGACTATTGTTTTAATTTCTTGTTGGATAGTTGCCTTTACTAGTAGTAGTGGCATTCCTTGCCTCTTCTGATTAATTTTGCTTAAAATTTACTTTGTCAGATGAGAATAGCTACTCCTGCTTGTTTTTGGAATCCATATGAATGGAAAAATTTTCCAGGATTTTACATTCTGTCTGTGGGCATCTTTGCCTATGGGATGAGTTTCTTGCAAACAACATCTAGTTGGATCTTGTTTTTGAATTTATTCTACTAATGGGTGTCTTTTAATTGGGGAGTTGAGAACAATTACATCCTGTGTTGTTATGGATAGATGTTATTTTCTGCCTTTTTGTTTGCTATATTTCTGTCTTGGTTTTCAATAGTTGATTGCTCTTCTATGTGACAACCTACACAGTGCAAACCTGTATTATGCACAAGTCAACTGTAGTTGTCAGCCACCATGCTCTTTGGTTTCTTTCTGTTTGCCTCCTAAAAATGCAATTTGTTTTAAAAAGTATATTTAGACCTCTTCTGCTTGTGAATTTTATTTTGACATTCAAATAAGCTACTTAAAAACAGCTTGATCCTTTATATCTTGTTTTTATGCTTTGTTAGGTGATCTGTCTAGATTGAATTCTCCACTACTAGGTAAGAAATTTCTGATGACTTTATCCATTGTCCTGTGAATTATGAGTCTTTTCAGACTGACTGAAGGGAAGATAAACTCTTTTTTGGCACTATGTGAGCACCAGACAGCTTCCTTTAATCTTTTGAAATGTTTTATCCCTAGATCTCAGATCCTTTCCTTGCACACATGTATTGTTAATTATTCTGTTAAATATTCAAAGGAGCCCTTTAAAGGTCTCTATGGTTCATTATCTCTACTGTTCTCTTATCTCCATTGCTGTGTCCTGTGATCTCTGTCTTTTTTTTTCTTTTTTTATTATTAGTTGTTCAAAACATTACAAAGCTCTTGACACATCATATTTCATACATTTGATTCAAGCAGATTATGAACTTCCATTTTTACCCAGAATCACATCAGTTACACATCCACGTTTTTACATACTGCCATACTAGTGTCTGTTGTATTCTGCTGCCCTTCCTATCCTCTACTATCCCCCCTCCCCTCCCATCTTCTCTCTCTACCCCATCTACTGTAATTCATTTCTCTCTTGTTTTTTTTTCCCCTTTCCCCTCACTTCCTCTTATATGTAATTTTGTATAACAATGAGGGTCTCCTTCCTTTACCATGCAATTTCCTTTCTCTCTCTCTTTCCCTCCCCCCTCTCGTCCCTGTTTAATGGTGATCTTCTTCTCATGCTCTTCCTCCCTATTCTGTTCTTAGTTGCTCTCCTTATATCAAAGATGACATTTGGCATTTGTTTTTTAGGGATTGGCTAGCTTCACTTAGCATAATCTGCTCTAGTGCCATCCATTTCCCTGCAAATTTCATGATTTTGTCATTTTTTAGTGCTGCGTAATACTCCATTGTGTATAAATGCCACATTTTTTTTTTATCCATTCATCTATTGAAGGGCATCTAGGTTGGTTCCATAGTCTAGCTATTGTGAATTGTGCTGCTATGAACATCGTTGTAGCAGTATCCCTATAGTACGCTCTTTTAAGGTCTTTAGGGAATAGTCCAAGAAGGGGAATAGCTGGGTCAAATGGTGGTTCCATTCCCAGCTTTCCAAGGAATCTCCATACTTCTTTCCAAATCGGCCTCACCAATTTGCAGCCCCACCAGCAATGTACAAGTGTACCCTTTTCCCCACATCCTCGCCAGCACTTGTTGTTGTTTGACTTCATAATGGCTGCCAATCTTACTGGAGTGAGATGGTATCTTAGGGTGGTTTTGATTTGCATTTCTCTGACTGCTAGAGATGGTGAGCATTTTTTCATGTACTTGTTGATGGATTGTATGTCCTCCTCTGAGAAGTGTCTGTTCAGGTCCTTGGCCCATTTGTTGATTGGGTTATTTGTTATCTTATTGTCTAATTTTTTGAGTTCTTTGTATACTCTGGAAGTTAGGGCTCTATCTGAAGTGTGAGGAGTAAAAATTTGTTCCCAGGATGTAGGCTCCCTGTTTACCTCTCTTATTGTTTCTCTTGCTGAGAAAAAACTTCTTAGTTTGAGTCTGTCTTGATTTTGCCGGATTCCGTTTCATCAGTTCAGTTTAGGGAGTTAGGTAGATTAATTGGGTTCCTTCTCCTTGAGTCATCTACTGGAAAATTTCTCAAAGCAAGGAGTTAACACAATTGCAAGGCTTACTTCATTTACTTTATGTCAGGAATTATTATCCTCATTGCCTGAAGGACAACAGTCTTGAAACTATTGTTATTTTGTTTTTTGTGTGTTTTGGTTTTACTTGTTTCAGGTAGGAACCTAAAGTGGTACTTGTTATTACCACTTGACTTGAAGCAGATTGCATTAGCATCTCAGAACTTGCTGTATGTTGGGGATAAAGGCTTCTTCATCTTGTGCCCAGATGCTTCCAGTTCATTCCTTATTTCTCAGTGTAGTCATATTATGTCCAGGGAAATCCTCCTATGGATCAGATTCCCTTATGTGATCACATAATTTATTATTTCATTGCATCATTATCTGAATTTATAACAGTCATGTTATTTGTCATTCTTCTCCACTGGCTAAATAAGGGCAAGATTCTCATCTGTTTTATCTGTAGATCTTAGTATAATGTGTTCCATGCGATACATTTGTTCACCGTATAAGAGTATATACAAAAATATATACTCCTTCATATATGAAATAATCAAATATTTTGTTTCTATTTTTTTCTCCATGATGCAGATTCTCATAACCTAATGAAAATCCAAAATGCAGGTCATTCGTATCAAAAAATAATAAAACTTAAAAATAACAACTGTTCACAGTGTTTATTACATAAGAAAGAAGTTGCAAAACTGGAAAATAACCTTTGTGTAATAAAAGAGGAGTTATCAGAAATGAAAAAGGTGAAACCTAAGTTAGAGCAGAAAGAAATAAAATGCAAACAAGAACTCTGCAACTTGAGGTATGATACCCTAGACTGAAAGAAATCTTTGAACTCTTTTCTTTACACTAAAGGTACATAGGGAATTTTTGTAATTGCTGACTTACCTGCTGGCATTTTGCAAGGGAGAAAACTACTTACTTTGTAGTGTCTGAAATTCTTGCAAATAAGGTAACATATTGCTAACCCTGTTTACTTCTAATAATTAAATGCATATTATTTTCAATCATAATTTCAATGGTTATATAGAAATGCCACTATCAGAGGAATCTCACTATTTAACAAAAAGAATTTTGGATTATTTTTCATTTATATTTTAATTTTTGTATTAAAATTGATGGTTCATGGAACCATGTTTTTATTAAGGTATCATAGTTGTACATAATGGTAGGATTTGTTGTTCCATATTCACACATGACTGCAATATCACAATATAATTTGGTCTATATCATGCCCTACTTTTTCTCCTTTCCCTCGCCTTCTTTCTCGCTCTAATCACTTTCCTCTACACTAGTGATCTCCCTTTGATTTCCATGAGACCATCCCACCCCTTTCTTCTCCTTTTTCTTTTCTATTTTCCCCATAATAGAGAAAACATGTAGCCCTTGATCTTACAAATTTGACTTATTTTGTTTAAAATAATTGTCTGTTTCCATCTATTTCCTGAAAATGACATAATTTCATGGAAAATATTTTCTATATATGTTTAGTTTGAAAAAATTCTTTAATATAGAATTGTTTGGTTAAAGAAGAATAACTTCATGAAAAGATATTTGATCAAAATTTCTAAATTGCTCTCAAAAAAGTTTAATTTACAGTTCCACCAAAGAGGATAAAATAGACATTTTTTTGCACCCCAAAATATGTTTTTAAATATTTCTGCAGTTTTCTATTTTTCTGGTGTTGGGGATTAAATTCAAGTTTGGTGCAACTAGGTAGGTATGCTGCTACTGAATCACACCCCCAGCTACAGTTTTAACCTGAACATTGATTAAACAAAAAGTAAAATGAAAAATAATTATTTTTATTCAAATTCTCCCTCATACATAAATAAAATTTCATCAAATTTCTATGTTGAAAGAATATATATTTACTTTTGGACTAAATATTAGGTCCTGCCTTTTTCCAAATTGGATTTTGAGTTGTTGATAAAATACATAATGATAAACAAGCTAAATAGAAAGTGTTACCATAAGAGAAACATAAAAGATATAACAACAAGTACTCAACTACATAGTGTGGTCTTGGGTTATACTAATATGCAGATGTATGGTGTATGAACAACTTCTGAAGGTAGTATGTTACACTGGCAATCAATAGCAGTGATTGCTGTTATATTTCATGAATATAAAAGCTAATTCTAGTAAATTTATAAACTTGTTTATAAACTATAACTTATTTAACTTTATATAACTAAGGAAGAGTTATGAACCTGTGAAAATGATCTTTGTTTTTTGTTTTGGCAATTCCGGGGATGGAAAACAGAGCCTCCTACATGCTAGGCAGGTACTCTACCATTGACTCATGTCCCACATCCTCAACCCAAATAATTTTGAATGTATCAATTTACTAATCCATTTCAAAATTTCTTTTCCATGATATCTACTAGAGTTACTAGTAATAGAAACTTCCCAATTGACAGAAGGAGTTTTCATTGTTACTTTTAAATACATATAATATAATATAATATAATATAATATATATATATATATATATATATATATATATATATATATATATATATATATATATATATAAGATATGTGTGTGTATATTTAAAGATTGAGAAATTAAAAAATATGAGAACTAGAAAGGGAAAGTATCTTAGATCATAGAATTTTTATTAGGATAATAAATCAACATATGAAGAGCCAAATCACAAAACAAACTATTTGTTTTCTGACAAAATAAATTTTAAGATAACCATATTTAACTCCAGGTATGCCTTAAAAGAAAAAGAGAAGAAGAGAAGAAATGCCGATAAACTTCTTGAAAAAATGAACAACCACTTAAGAGAAAAGAAAGACGAATATGACAAAAAAATTGAATTAAACAAAGAACTTCAAATATCTTTTAGGACATTAAAACCAGAATTAAAGACTGCAAGACATAATTTGAATCAGGTAGTCTTCAGTATAGCTTCAGATTTCTTACTGTATTTATAATATCTGTTTAACTTAATATATATGGTCATGTTTCACTTAATGTTGGGGACATGACCTGAGAATGTGTTGTTGACAATCATCATTAGCATTTACTTACACAAACTTCATACATCTCCCACTTCTGGGACTATTATTGAAATGTGTAGTCTGTTGTCTTACCCAGCAGTAACTGTGTAACACTATGTGACTCTATTATTTGGGTTTAATACAAAATGTCATCTCTCCCTAAAATGAAATTAAGACACTTATGGCTAAATTTATTTATTGCTTATCTTGGCATGCTCCCATTTTCTGAATGGAGTAAAGGTGAGTTGAGTTTAATCAATAGCATAAATATTGATTTATGTATTTTTACATTGAAATAATAGGATAAAGAGCTTTGAAAGTATTGTGGGACTTGTTAAATGAGTTTTAAAAATTATTTTTTATAATTCTGTTTCTGTATTTAAGAAAAGTTTTTGCTCCTTGACAAATTTACCTTTCATTTCTGCAGTTAAAATTTTGAATGATTCACCTGGGATAAAAGTCCATATGTTTTAATAGACTACTAGATTTCTTTCTCTCTCTCTCTCTTTTTTTTTTTTTTTTGCAGGTACTGCTCTTGATTACGCTTTTAGACTTTCTTCCCATTGCTAATACAAGACCAATACTTTACTGAAATGAATCTTTAGGTATTAGCTGAACAAAAGGACATCCAGAGGCAACTTAAGAATTTAATGCCAGAATTTATAAGATGGGATTCTATCAAATCATCTTTGCAAACAAAAGGAGATAGACATGGCAAAAAGAAAAGATGTTTCTTGAATTATTTTCTGTTTTCAAATGTTTGTGTGTACATGTTGTGTGTGTATGTGAACATATATTAAATGGTAACTGGCTCTAGAATGGAAAAACAGAGAATTTTAAAGCCAAATATGTATATCCTTGATGTATGAATTTTGGGGGTTTTGGTCCCATTGACCTAATTTACATTCTTAATTCAAGTCCATTTGTCTGCAGTAGTGATTTTCACTTTGGCTACAACTAGAGAAAAGGCTTTTGATATTTACCATAGGAATTGATGATTTTCCATGATCTCAAAAACCCTTGTCACTAACAGTAGCTGTTCTAGTTTGGAGCAGGGATATCACCCTCTTGGTATGCTGATGTAGAGGTCTGCTTATTACTCCCATCATTAAGCAGGAAAAGTATAACCAGCAGAGCCCCTAGTTTGGATATCATTTACTCACATATGAGATGAGAAACAGTTTGCTCCAAGAAATATCCTATTTAAGTATAAAAAAATTTTGTAAACAATGATATGCCATAATATTTTACTTAGTGATGATTTATTAAGTATGTCATTACAGTAAATGAGGTCAGTTTATTTCCCCTATTTCACATTTATTCATGTTTCAGCCTTTATAAAAAAGGAATAAATCTTACTGAGCAGAAAACAATCAGGATTTTCTAAGAGCCTAACAAATATGACCTTATTTACAATTAGTATTATGAAACACCAGCCTTCTTTTGTGTTTTTATTTTTACAGTAGAGAAATAACTGGTATGATGGAAAAGCACCTGAAGCAGCTTGCTTATATTTATATCATTCTGTTTTTCACATTTTGATAAAAAGTTCATTGGTATATATAAAACTGCTTAAGTACTGTCCCTAGATTTATTATTTATCAATAGCTGCAATTCTTATGATTACAAAAATGTGGAAAAAATAGAAAATGTGTAGAATATTTTCAGGAAAAGGGAACTAAAAGAACTTTGGGGAATTTCATCTGTTCAAATATGTATTGAGCTAAGACCCTTATTATGGGTTGGATGTATACATGAGGTATCAGAGAGCAAAGTTTTTTCAACATGGTAAAACATACTAATCACTTGCTTTATGAATTGAATCTGTTGTAATTCAGAGAAAGGCTTTTTCAACTCTGAAATGTCTTAAAATTATGACATTTTTATACTCATAGATTCATTATCTTCAATAAACATTTTGAAATTTTGAAATTTTTTGCTTCTACAAGCTTTGAAGTTTACATCTGATTTTTCTCCAGTTGGATATCCATTTACTGCAACCCTTTCATTGTATAAATGTACAGGTTATTCTTTAGTTTCAGAGGAAATTGTGACATGTTATTTTATTAAATGCTAGCTAAATGTCTCCTTGTTTTTACTTTTAGGTTTCCACTAGGAATGAAACAGAGAAAGAGCTGTTGCATAAATACTACATATTGCAGGATAAAATTGCTATGATGTGTCTGGAAACAGACAAAATAAAATGTCAGAATCAGGAAAATGAAAAGACATATCTTCAGGTCACTGAAATTTTAAGAAAAAAGAATGATGATCTTCAAAGGACAATCAAATTGAATGAGGAAACATTTACAAAAACAACATTCAAATATAAGACAAAGATAAGTATTCTGAAAACTGAGATTTCAAAGCAAAAGTTAAAACTGGAAAATAAAAAACAAAGCACAAAAAGACAAGAAACAAAAGTCAAATCATACCCTTTCAGATGTGCTGTTGCTCCACAACCTTGTGACGAAAATCAGGTGTCACAAAATGAACTAGAACTTTTTTCCCAGGGACCAAGAGATGAGTGTCTTGGTTTAAAGAACAAGGAGAATTTCTGTATTTCCAAATTAAATATTAGTAGTGAGATTCTTTCCCCAAAGGTTTCCAAGCCTGGAAAAAAAATCAGTAGCCAAGAAGCAGAGCTCTGTTTTCATATGATACATGATATTAGAAAAATGACTATGGTTTTAAAACAGGTACATAGAGACCTAAAACAAACCCAGTGCCAAGTGAATAAAATAAAACACATGTACCAAAATGAACAAAGTCAAAACTATAAATACATTGACGAGCAGGAATGTATAGATGAGAAGCTTTCTCAAATGGAAAATGCAGTCACATTTCTAAGACAGCAATTACGTCACCTTCACAACAAAGTTGATGATAAAGAAGACCTAATTGTCTATATCCAAGAGCAATGTAATAGTATAAGAATAATTCAGGATCAGGCTGAAAAATCCAATCTCAAGCTTAAAAAAATAATTAATTTAAGGAAGGAAAATCATCATTTAAAAGAAAAACTCTATCATAAAAAGGAGAAATCAAAAAGAGAAGTAAGTATCAAGATATATGGTTTGTCTTTGGAAGAGAATTCAGTTTAATTATAGCAAACCTGATTTCCAACCCAATGAAATGATTCATGTCTGAAGTAATAAGTCTGCTGATGATGGTTACACATTGTGTACATGTTTTGAAGTAATGCACCGTCTCTGATGAATATGTAAAATTATGTGCCAACTAAAATAAAAAAGAACGTTTAGCATTACTGATTTTAAAATTTAAAAAAGAAAAAAAAAATCTTGAACCTGACAGATGCTTTATTTTGAGTAAAGGCCTTGTGTCTTCACTAGGCATCTTGTCTTTATATAAGAGTGAAGCTTCAAGAGGTTAGTTACAGATTTTTAGTAAATATATGATATTAATAATGTAGTCTTAATATTGCTGAAACAATATCTGATTTTGGTGTTGGGGACTGAATCCAAGGCCTTTCGCAAGCTATGCATATGTTTTACCACTGTAGCCCTGAATAATAATTTTAATGTCTTCAAGTTGCAATACCTTAAGACCATAATGAAACATCAGTGGAAATGCTCATACCTAGTTTCATTTAAGAGAGTTACTTTGATAATTCATTCCGTATTTCTCAGCTGAACTGAAATATCAATGCCGTATTTTTAATAGATTTTCTTCACAAGTATTTTATATATTTCTTAATGGTAATTTTATTTTATTCATGTAAATTTGCCTTACTTCTGAAAATCATGTCCTCCTCAACACTATAAAAGCATCTACTTATAATTAAATCATAATTTAGGATAAATGCAATAAATTACAGCAACACCAATGTTGATTTAATTTTCATGTTGTATCTGGAATTTATTGCATATCTTCACAGATAATTGCTAATGCTTTTCGTTTCAAGACTCAATTACTATCATGTAAAGGATATACTGTTCCAGTACAAAGACATTTGTAGCTATTTGGTTCATTAATTTGACATTGAATCCTCATTTTCAACAAATGTAGGTGCTGGATTTTTGTACAGTGAGAATGAGTGAGGAGGGAAGAGAATTGTAGGAGTTGGAGAGGGAGGAGGTGGAGGCCAGGTTGCCTAGGGCCTCACTTTTTTATGAAATAGGAATCTATTGGAAGGATTTGAGCAGAGGATTGAATATGTTTAGAACTCTGTTTTTAAGTGGAGCTTCTGTTAAAACAGAATAATTTTGACTTCTCTGTAGAATTCACTACTACTAGTCAGACCTGTATGACCATTTCTGTTTGGGAATTCAGAAGGTTCTAAAACATTGGAATTTCGTCAAATGAGAAGTGGATAGTGGGCTGAATCTATTGTCCAATGAAGATGATAGTGATTTTGCAGGAAGAAAGCACCTTCTGTGTCCTTACTGGAATTCAGAAAGAAGCAGAAAATTTTATACACATGATAAATTGATGATATTTCTCAGCATCAATTTCAGTTTTAAGTATTATTAACATAAAGTGAACTGATTTACAAAATCTTTAACAGACATGTCTCTTTAGGTAGTTGCGAGACAACTTCAACAAGAACTGTCCAATAACCTGAAAGAACAATGTATGTCAGAGTCTTCACTAGAACATTCAAGTTGTCACCTTAATTTAGATGAGGTACAGGATTTGGAGAAGAAACTAGATCAAATCACATGTAAAGTATGTATTAAATTGTACTTGTCAATAGTCAAATCTGTACCTGCTAAAATAATTCAAAATGTTTTAGAATACTAATTTCAGTGGACAACTTTCTTTGGATTTTTATTATAATTGTTTTTATTATGATTTAATTATCTTCACAGAGCACTTGTTTGTAAATTCTGAATTGGATTCTTATGGTTTTTTCTTATGAAATCATAAATCTTAAAATAGCGACCCTTAGGGCCAGGCATGGAGGTGCATGCTCCCAGCTACTTGGGAAACTGAGGCAGAAGGGTCACAAGTTCAAGGCCAGTCAAGCAACTTAGTGAGGCCCTAAGCAATTTAGCAAGCCCCTGTCTCAAAATAAAGTTTAAAGTAAAGTAAAATAAAATAAAATATAAAATAAAACTGGAGATATCGCTCAGTGGTTAAGCACTCCTGGGTTCAATCCATAGGGTGGTAAATTGCCCAGCTCTCTTCAGAAAAGCTGAGAATTGTACATCAATCCTCATACATGTTAACTTTTTTTTTTCTGTTAATCAGAATTTTTTAGTGCTACCAAGTTGAGAAACTTTTTTTGTTGTTGTTGTTAATCAGAATTTTTTTAGTGCTACCTCTATTGCCATTAAGGCAGATTAAATCAAAGAATATTATTCCATGGAATGTTCCAGGTAATTGAATTATATCATACTTTTTTTGTGTGATTGGATACAGAATCTGTGTGTAACTGTTAAATGGATTTCCAGATAACTTGTGCAGAAAGTCTATCATATTTTCCTCAAAATTCAGGTTCATTTTTAAATCATTGGACAAGTTAGGCTTTTCCATTTAATGTCTTATAAAAGCATACAGATATTTAGATCATGTCTGGTACCTCTATCCAAAGCAGAGAGTGAAGAATTTTTCTAGGTTTTTCCAGTGGATCTTTGAAAAGGCAACCTTATTTGGATGTATTGAACAGATATACATTTCACTAATTTAACATGTAGAACTCAGTGTCTCTTAGTGGATTAGCAGGGTTGTATAACCATCACCACATCAATTTTAGAACATTTTTATGACCTTGAAAAGAAACCCAGCATCCCTTAGCTGTCATTGCTCTAGTTCCTCCACCTTCCTAAGTCTTAGGAAACTACCAACCTACTTTTTTAATCTCTATAATTTGTCTGTCATTGACATTTCACACAAGTAGATTTATACAATGTTTAGTCCTTTCTGACCAGATTCTTTCACTAGCATACTGTTTTCATGGGTCATCTGTGTTGTTTTAAGCATCATTCCTTTCTGTTGCCCAGTAATGGTTCTTTTAAAGGCCATACAACTTATCCACTCATCAGTTGATGGGCTCTAGGATGCCTCAATTCTTTGGATTTCAGAACTAATGTACTTATACATTTATAAGTTATTGTGTGGACATATCTTTATTCCCCTGCCATTGGACTTTCTCCACTGCACTAATGCTGATTTTACCATCTCTCTGCCTTACTTCTCTTGTCTTTTCTGTTTTCATTCATTTGACCTCATTTATTCACACCTCTTATAAAACTAATTTTTCCTTTCTTCATGAATATTTCTCCATCTTTTCTGACTCTCACTGACCTTATTCTTTTTAGAACTAATAGTCCTTAATTCCTCGGTATACTTTTTCTTTTTTCTTTTTTTTTGGCATGCTATATTATCTGTCAAAGTATAAATTCACCTAAGATGAGAATAACATCTGATATTCATGGCACCTATTCTTGAATAAATAGAAAATAATTTTGCTTAACAGTTGTTTTGGTAAAATTGGGCATTTTATATTATACTGATATCTTTTCTTTGAGATACTGACCTATTGAGAATTTTATTCTAACTTTATTTAAGCAGTTAAATATAAAATTGAATACACTCAATCCAATAGAGAATTGCTTCATTGAATGTTCATAATTTTCACTGTGAAAAAGAATCTAGATTTGACCATCCTTCATTAAATAGCCAGAATAGGAATATATAGACCAACTGAAAAGTATGGATTCACCTTTTCTAATATAGCATACCATATTACCTTAATCTACTCATCAGAATGCTACTATAGATTATATTTTATTGCAATTAAATTTAGGCAAAATTTGTGAATGGGCTTTGTGCTCAGACATTCTAAATGTACTTCTTTTATTATGAAACTCTCTTGTTTTATTCATACAGGCAGATAATATCATTGCAAACCTAGAAGATACATCTTCAAAGTATTTACAGCTGGATACAAAATTTGGATTTTCTTTGAAAAGCCTGCAAAATATATGTGAAAAAACAGAGAACAATCAAAAAAAGTTGGAAGAAGATGTAGCAAACCTCAAAAGAAATATGCAAAACAACATAATAGAACATGGTCAAGGAGAGCAGCATAAATGGGAGACTGAACAAATAACAAGACAGCAGTTACAGCAAAACCAAAACCAAACATCTCTAGTTTTAGAGGTGACTTTATCTGTAATTTGCTTTAATTCATTTTGCCGAAAATTTTATTTTGGATATTTTCATTTTAAGTGTGTCCTTTATATTCCTAGAGGAAATTAAAAAATGTGAAGTCAATTTATAACATTCTCTTGAATTATTAAATGATTTTTTTTCAATTTTGAATTGATTCTACTATTTTTTGAATTTCTGGAATATGAGTACTAACATGAGGGGATTCATGGCTGAGATGGTAGTTTAGTGGTAGATAGCTTGTATAGCCTGTGCGAGGCCCTGAGTTCCAACCCCAATAGAAAGAAAAAAAGCAATTAATTTTGACTTAATATACAATAATTATTTGGGTTATAATTTTTTTTAAAAAATGTCCTTTTAATTTTCTTTAGACATGTGCAGCAGTTTCAGAAATCTTAGGGCAGTTAAGAGAGAATAATGATGCTTCAGTAATAAATTGGATGCAACTCAGAATTAACAAGCTGGAATCTGAAGTGTCTAAAATTAAAACTGAAAATTCTAATGAAATGCAAATGGAAGAAAATAATCAGCTCCATGTAGAAGAATACAAAATCCCGAAGTATGTCAAAATGTATACTAACAGAAAATACTTAATTTCCTTAATTTGTCTCCAGTGCATAACTTTTAGTGAGATGGGTTCATAGGATTAGTAGGATGCAAAAGCTAATCAGACAGTATAATTTTAGGAAGTAATGTTAATAAATGAACTTACTTTTAGAATATGTGTCCAGGAAGTTTATATTTCTCCCCTTTTTTTTCCATTCATATGGCTTTCTCTCCTTTCTATTTTCTTAAATTGGTCTACTAGACTGTCAGCTGTGTACTTTTGAAGTTTTATAATTCAGTTATATTGTGACCAAATTACTTATAGAAAATTTTTTACATAGAAAAAATAACAAATTTAAATATTTTTGAAGAGTATAACTTAAACCCTAACTGTATAGTATTGCTAGTACACCCGCTTCAGCACAATCTGACACTTGGTAAATTAACCATGTTTGATCATGATATTTGATGTTACCCCTAGATGGTGCCTAGAGACAAACTGTGCTTTTCAGTTTTGCCTCTCTAGGTAACGCGTACTTGTGATATAGGGAAAGATTATCATAGGGCTAAAAGGAAGTAAACTTTGCAATGTTGTTAAATAATTCCATTGTCAGTGTTGGGGGGAATAAAACAGAATTGGCAGGTCCCACCTCTGATGCCTTGGTAACACAATTCTGAGCTAATTTTCTTGGGAGCTGCTTTAATTCTTCTTAATTACGAACTCAGCAATCTTGTTCTGCTCCAGTGGTTGTTGCTCTGAATTATTTCTCAGTGCCAAATGCTTGATTTCTCCTGGTGATGGTTAGAATGTATAGATGTATAGATACTTGAAAATATCTTCAATGGTTGTTTTTAAATTCCTCAACTGCTTTAATAATACAGTATGTCTAGCTTAGCTTTACTCTTATATACTAGTAGTATATGTTTAAGAATATACTTTAGTGTATACTGAAAAATGACAAATGGGTATGCATTAATATACGTTAGCATAGCAAAATGTCTTTGTAGGTAGATAAAGTAAGGTACCCATCTTCTCACATAGCTATTGTTCAGATACCAGTATTTTTAATGGTATCCTCAAGAATCCCACAGAGTCTTTCAATAAGGCAGCAGTGTTACCCTTAAATCATACATCTCTACCTGCCATTACTCTCTCACCTATATTGTTTGAATTTCTTGTTAGGAGTCCCCTAGAACTATGTATACATCCTTAGAACATTTTAAAACCTGTAATTGCGTGCCCTACATTGTTTTGAAGGATTTTCAATTTTAAGACTCTTTTAACTGAGAATTTCTATTCTGATGGGATTTTTTAAAAAATACAAGTGATTTGGAGAAAAATGAAATACCAAGTATTTGCCTTTTGCAGTTCTCACAGAATCAATAAGAACCTTCAGGAGGTTAACAGCAGATTCCCAGTGGCAAAACAGAGCAAATCTTTACCTTGCCCTCACTGTGGGAGGCCTGTCCCAGGTTGTTCCTGTGTTAAACTGAAAAATGACTGGTTACACAACAGATGTTTTAGCCAAGGAGAAAACATGGCAGGTCCTGCTTCCAACCCACAGCCTTCATGTCAAAGCATTGAGGACTATCTGGCTGAGGTGAGTTATGCTTATGTTTATCTTTTGGGTTTCAGATTTCTTATTGTCTTGTTTTGACTTTGTTGAAATACTGACTTGTTTAATTAATTGACTTATGAATATTAAGTAAGGGTCACAATGTGCCGCAGTCTGGCTGGCTGCAGCAAAATAACCGGGGTGGGGGGGTGGGGTGACGAACAACTTGCGTAGATTGATACAGCAGGAGTGGAAGCCGTTTATTGCAAGACAGGAGCAGTATTTATACATTCCACACAGCTTATCTAATTAGCATAAACTAGATACATCAGTCAACCAATAAGGAATCTCCACACTTAATGGCTCGATTTTGTTACTTCTCAAACCACTCCCTCTGGCATTTTGCCAGGCACCATCCAGACTTGTTTACGAACTCTTAACATTCCCCTGGCAAAATGCCAGGTGTTATTTTGACTTGTTTACAGACTCTAACAACAATGATTTATACTCATAAATTTTATAATTTTATAAAGTCTCTGGAGATCTTATTTTCAACAGATACTTATTAACTTTATTCAACTGAACTGACATTTTTAACTTTCCTTAAATTCTGAATTTAATCCCTGGTATCAAAAAGAAAAAGGAAAAAAAAGATAATGATAAATGCATGTGTAAATAAAGATACAAAATTATTTTAATGAATTAAACATTTTAAATGAATAAACATTGGTTTAGAGCTTTGATAGAATTTTTATGATCTTCCTAATCCACAAAAATTAGTGCAGGCCTGTCTTGAATGAGGCCTCAATTTTATGTTTTCTTTTGATTTTGTATCCTAACAAAATCAAGAGAAGAGCAAATCTAAGCTTTATAAAATACCAATACAGTCAAATGTGATGAAAAAGGGAACAAATTAACTCTTAATACATAATTATAAGATCTTAGCAAGCTGATATTTTTCTTCCATCAGTTTGTTAGCTTTTATGCATATTTTTCTGAAAAATGAGAGAGGCTCAGGGTTGAAGTGTCTGTGAGCCATGAAATTGGATGACTGTGCACTAAAAAAGGAAAGTGAAATATTTCTGTAAATTGTTAAATACAATGCACAAAGACAAAATGTTCTCTTTTGTTTTTACCAGGAAAAAAATCAGACAGTATATCATTTAATAAGATAATGATGATTGACCCAGCAGCTCAGGAAGCTGAGGTAGGAGGATCAAAGCCAGCCTCAGCAAAAGCAAGGCGCTTAGCAACTCAGTGAGACCCTGTCTCTAAATAAAATACAAAATTGGGCTGGGGATGGGGCTCAGTGGTCGAGTGCCCCTGAGTTCAATCCCTGGTATTTAAAAAAAAAAAAAAAAAAGAATGTGTAAGTGGAGATACATACAATGCAAAGGAAGATTTTTTTTTTTTTTTTTTGTGAGGCAACTCTTTTCCATTATTTTTTCTGGGATAAAGACATGTTTATTTTTTAGTGTTTATGCATAGGTTGAAAAATACTTGAAACTTACTCTAATATTTCCTAGATTTCCTTGCAGAGCATTAGTTTGCCAAAGCATGCAAACTTTAACAGGAGTATGAAAAGCACTCTTTTATCAAGAAGTTCCATCAAATTATTTTATGTGCATGTTTGACTGTTATAATGCATTCCATTATTATGTATGATTATAATGCACCAAAAAGTTATTTTTAAATAATTTTTTATTATTTTTAAATAATTTAATTTTGAAAAAGTAAAGACTGGGAAACCTGTAAATCCAAGAAACTTGCCTTCACATTTAAACAGTATAAAGGTTTTGGATATCACATTGTTTCACCCGAAAGTATTCATTTTGTTCCGTATTCTAAATTAGAACCTGTTTGAGGAATCTTAGAGAATAAGAATAGCTTTTATACAAAGACACTCTCCATGGGGCACTTGCACTACATTTTCAAGATTTTCCACACATTTGTAAACACATAAGTGTAATTAGCAAAATGTTTCAAAAACGTTGTTTCCAATTACTGAGAATTCAGAGTTACTGTTAAAGAGCTACATATTGTTTATGAATCTGGAAGGTCACAAATCAAAGAGACAAGTTTAAACTGGCTTTAAGGAATATTTATACTGTGTGTGTTTGTGTGTGTGTGTTTATAATGGTTGAACTCAGGGGTGCTCTTCCATGGAACTACATCCTATTCCTTTTATATTTTTTGTTTTGTGGCAAAGTCTTATTAAGTTCCAGGCTGGCCTCAAAATTGCCTTCCTCCTGCTTCAGCCTCTTGAGTCACTTGAATTAGAGGAATGTGTCACACACGACACCTGGCTTCATTCTATCAAGGAAATTTTCTGAAATCTGTGTGTGCATGTTAATAAAGAAATGTTCGTTCATATTCCACGTAACAGTATTTTCAAACTTTTGATAGTAGAATTTTCACATGATGCTATGATAATACCTCTTCTTTTCTTCATTTATGTATTTCATTTAATGAGCTGAAAAATTTGTAGCATTGAATATATGTTAAATTTTCTGAAAGTAGATAATGGAAAGTTTATTTTAAAGAAAACTACATTAAAGTGAAAAAAACTGATTAAAATTTTCTAAAATTTTGCTAAGAATCACAGTGTATTGCAGTCAGTACAAAATAGGAGTTGAATTGTTTAACCTTTACATTAGTGAGCTAAAGCTGCACCCATCTAAAATGACCTCTATTTAATAGATCAATGTTGATTGTTCTTTGAGCAGTTTAACAGATTCTCTATCTAAACTTAAAATAAGTAAGGCTTTTATTTTGTTTGTGTGATCATCTTCAAGTTAGGTCAAGTCCCTTGAAGTCTTATTTTAAAAGCCACATTTTCTAATAATATATCGTTTTCATGATAATGTCTCTTGTTTAAGCAATATAAATAATATTTTCCTCATTTCAGATGAGTTATAAGTTGGGCAGAGGCTTTATCTAGAAAACGTAAAGAAGGTATGTTGCCAAACTGTGGTAAAATTCGTATTCATTAATTGATATCTGAAATGAACTACAAATAGGATGGCATGACTTTCCTTAGATTGCTGAATAGATTTCTACATGAATTAAATTGTTTTTCTTACAAACATCAAAAGAAAGCTTTGAAAAAAATCCCAATGTAGAATATACTCATTCAACATTTATTCATGTTCCATAGCTTGTAAGAGCTCAGACTATCTGTACATACCTTCTTCTGGATTGATGATTTTTTCCACTTCTGTCACCACTATGAAAACAAAGGCACTGCCCACTTCTCTCTGGTCTATAGCCAAAAGCCCAGATTCCTCTAGGAACACTTGGTCAAGCATTTCAAATCCCTGATGTTGACTTTGTCATTGGTTTTGCTCTCAAGCAAAGTTCCAAATTTCCTAGCAAGGAATTAAAATATCCAAATCAACAGGATTCTCATCAAGTTATTCAGCCTTATCTCTTTGCACTCAACCCCACTCTGCCCCTCTGCTCTAGCTTCTAGTCACACTGGACTACTTGGATTGCTCACCTCTCATTCTTTGCATGCCCCTCTTCCCTCTCTCTGTCATACTTTCTCCTTATCCTTCAGGTATCAAATCTTAAGAGTACCTCAACCCAAAACCTACACTATTGACCCAAAACTTGGACAGAAATCCTTTCTGTGTTCCAGTAATACCCTATATTATACCTATCATAACACCCATGACTCTGTAAGGAAATGATCTGTCCTTGTATTTTTCAAGTTATAGGATCTGATGTTGAGGGATGGCTTTTATCATTTTGTCACACAGAGCTTTCATATGCCTTAGCATAAGGTTGTTGAATTCATAACTGAGGGGGGGAAAACCTGAAGCTCTGATCTTGAGCCACAGTGATAATTCAATGTGCAACTTTAGGCAAATTATATTTCGTAGTAATCTTGTAGTCATACACACATATTTTTGACTCTTATTAACACCATAAATTATTAGCTTTTTGTTTACTGATTCTTGCTTAGTGAATTATAAAATGTTTGAGATAAATAATATAATTATTTTTCTTTCCTTCCACTTGCTACAGAATTTGAAACTTGACCCACTAGAACTTTTACCTTAAGACCTACTAATAAGCCAAGTAAACGTCTACTTTTGGAAGCATCACAAGAATATACAGAAGATTTAAGAAAAAATATGACATTAAAGATAACATTGTATTGATAATACCATTGGCATAAAATTTTTAATTTTTTCCCACTAAGTGTATGATGTGGAAACTTTATTGATGGAAAATGTTTGTATCTCATATACATGAGGGAATTCATACAATATTTGAAACTGTTTCTTTTCATATATAACCAAATATGAAGAACAAGTACAAATCAGAATTAGAGTTTAATGTACTCAAACTGTCTAAATGTCAGATATTTAAAAAGCACCTAAACAATCAAGTGATCAGTATTCGCTTCATGGTTCTAAATATAACATTAATGATGGATTATTTGTATCATACAAATCATGTCACCATATATGAACCTAGACATTTAGAAAGACATTATTTTTGTGTGCCAGTCCCATACCAATGCTTTAATGCATTACAATTATTGTAGTGGCATCAAACTTACATACTTTTAATAATTTTAATTTTAAGCCCTAACTTATGATACTTTCCTGGTGAGAAACAAAATTTGCTTAAGGCTTTTCACTTTTTATCTTTGTTCATTTATACAATCTTAGTGTTTTAGAAATAATATTAAAGAAAAATTCCAGATTCTAATATAAAGAACATTTTTCCCCTGTACCATTTGAGAGTAAATTGCTGATATACGCAATTGTTACCGCTGTTCGGTGATGAGTCCTTGCTTCCCTGAACGCTGCAGTATAACACCAGAGAAGCAAGTGTAGAGTGGAAAGTAGAAGGTTTTATTAAAGGACAGCAGAAAAGACTTCTCCCAGAGGAAGAAGAGGACCCAAAAGGCGGAATCTGTGGAAGGGGGAGGTCTTCTCTATTTATAGCCAAGGTCTTCTTTCAGCTTTCTCACATTTATGTCTTTTGTTTCCCTTTATCTCACAGTGATAGAATGCAGGTGGGAAGGCCCAAAAGGTGAGAGAGACGTGGGCTGGAGGAGTAATCTGGGCAGGAAGGGCCCGGTGCAGCTTTTTATTAGCTCTTCCTTGTTTACTGGAAGCTGTTTCATTAACATTTCCTTAGGATGGGTTCTGGGCCTTGGGGACATTAACATTTCAATTTCCCCAAGTGCTGCTCTGCTTTCCTGGACTCCATTCTCAAGAAAAGCCTCCATTTTCTTTATCTTACTCGATATTAGACTCGATTTACCTAACTACACTATCTGTAAATCTGGCTTCACCATCATTCATGATTATTTTATTTATTTTATTCTCTATAATTCAGAACATGCCATATGACTACAACCTTTATAACTGAAAAGCTAATACGAATACATTCTGTCATAATGTATTCTACCATCAGATTCTTTCCAGTTTTGCTTTTTTCTTATAATGTCCTTTATAACAATGGTATCCCATTCAGACTTATGAAATGCACTTATTATATTTTGTTGACTCCTTCAGGCTCAAACATTCCTCAGTCTCTCCTTGACCTTCATGACCTTGAATCTTTTAAAGAAAAGTCCTCATATAATGTGCCTTGGAATTTTTTGCTGGTTTCTTTATAATTGGAACCAGATTATGTGTTATTTGGCAAGAATATCACAGAATGATTCTGTGACTTTCTCTTTGAATCACATTACTGATGACTTTAACATTGATCACTAAATGTGTCTTTGGGGTTTCTCTTCTGTAATGTTGCCTTTTCCCTTCATAATTATTTAGCATTTTATAGGGTGATAATTTGAGACTATTAATATATCCCTATGCCTCATTCAACTTTTTTAAATTCACTTAATAGTATATATATCGAGAGACCATATAAGGTTTATTGAGTGTAATGTTACTTAATATAACTTAAAAATTTATTTTTCTTTTAAAAATATTCTATTTTGATGATTTCAGACTTATTAGATTTGTAACATTACTACAAAGAATTCCTAGAAAACATCCCCTAAATGTTAACATTTTACAATCTTTGCTTTATCCCTTCTCCTCCTGTCTTTCTAAATAAATATAAATATAGGTATATAAGAAAGACACTTTTCTCTCAACCATTTGTGAGTTGCAGACATGATGCCTCTTTATGACAAAATACTTGTATTTCCTAAAAACAAGAAATTATATATGTATAGTGTAATGATTGCAGAAAATCAAATTTGGTTAAATATTAATATTTAATCTACAAAACATAATTTGCCAATTATTTCAACCATCCTTTTTAACCAAAATACAACTAAGCTTGGGGGTTTTCATGATCCATAATTCATTGTGTCCAGTGGTCCTGTTTCTTTAGTGTCCTTTAGTTTGGGACAGTTCCTGAATCTGTGCTTTACATCAGTATTTAAGTTGTTGAATGATATATTTCAATTTTGTAGATCTTTCTTCAGTTTGGGATCAAATGATGATATCTCATAACTAGATGCAGGTTATGCCATTAGGCAGGAATTTCATCCATGTCATGCTGAGTTCTTCCCAATGCAGCAGATTCCATCTGCACTGAGAGACCCTTCTTGGTTAGATGTTGAGGAAACCCACCTGGCCAAGTGCCGCAGTCTGGCTGGGCACAAATGCCGCAGTCTGGCTGGGCACAAATGCCGCAGTCTGGCTGGGCACACAATCACGAGCCACCACACAGCTTGTAGATTCAAACAGCAACTCTTTATTCCCGAACTCACACCAGCCGTCTACAATCACGTTCTGGGGAAATCCACGTTCTCTTCCCAAATCCACATTCTCTGCCCAAATCCACGTTCTCTGCCCAAATCCACCTCCACTGGGCTTCTATCTCCAAAATATACTGTCTAAATCCCGTGAGAACTCAAGGGGAACTCAGGCAGCAGGATACGCCCTATTCCCAGCAGGAATAATCTTAAACCTTAAACCTGGAACCTAAACTGGGAACGCCCTAAACACGATTATCTTAAAACCGGGAACACCCTAATCTGCCTTGGTCCTTGAGCAAGGTCACCTACATTCAATGTCACTGCAACATGTCAGCAACATGGGGTATGCTGGCAAGGAAATTGTCATACCTACTTGGCTAATGGCTCCCAGCAGCCAAGAACTGTTTACAGCCTCCTGGAAGAGAAGGTATCTAAGAGTGGGGGTTTTCATGATTCATAATTGTGTCCAGTGGTCCTATTTCTTTAGTGTTGTTTAGTTTGGGACAGTTCCTGAGCCTGTGCTTTACATGACATTTAAGTTGTATCTTGTAGAACTTAAAGGAAGTCTCTAACCAAATTAGCAAATAGCTAGGGGCCTCAGTCACAAGAAATTATGTTGGTATGTACTTAATTCCACAACTGGCCAATATTGACTTTGTTTCTTTCATTAAGGAGTATCTGCCAGGGGATAGTGGTGTAACTCAGTGGTAAGAGTGCTTACTTAGCATTTATGAAGCCTAGGGTTCAATCCCAGCACTGCAAAACAAAAATGAAAACAGAAATACTTCATTTACTAAAATAGGCTATGGGCTGGATTTTCCCCACAAGTACTATTTCACTGATCCTTGTATTAAACTCAAGGTGCTGTTAATGCAGTTCATCTTCTGGGGTACACTGCAAGCATATCATTGTCCTTGTCATAGACATATGCCACACACCATTTTTTTTTTATAGAGGGACTTCCTATATTAGTCACAAAATTTGGTTATAAAATACATTTATTTTATGAATTTATCCTCCTTAGTTATTAAATTCAATATTTCAATATGACTAATTACTTTGTATATTTGACTAATATAAAATGTCCTAGAATTAAGAGAACTGTAACACAATCTGAAATTCTATTCTTAAAACTATTACTCTTTCTGTCATCTTTGAGTATGAGAATTGATAATAAGCTTATATAATAAATCAGGAAGAAATATTCAATGAACTTTAGATTAACATTTTATGAAATAATTATACCTTTTTCTAGTTTTTTGGTGCCACATATAATGCAATTTTTTAAATCCTCGAAGTATAACAAACATTTTATGATCATTATGTAAGGATTGAAAATACAGGGAAATAAAAAGAAAATTGGATCCTCTTTAATTATGCCACACATATATGATATCCTTTAAAGAAGGATCTGGTTTCATGGACTTAAATTCATTTTGCTTTTTGGGGTCGTAGGGGGGTCATGCTTGGGTCATCCACAGGTCGTCTTCTGAGCCATGTTCCATGTCCCTTATTCTTGAACTCATTCTAGTGATTTTCTCTTCCAGGAGTCCTCCAAAATTGTTTTCCCCAAAGTTACCACTGATTTTCACTTTTAACAAATCAAGACAGAATTTCATGCACCTCATTTTACATGTACTTATTGAGCAATGAAACATATCTACTTCAAATGTCAAGAATTTCTAATCTACTTGAGTTTAGACTCCACCCAAATAATAGCTGTGCTAATGTGAAATGACTTCTATTTTCTTTTCCACGACCACAACTGAATGTATATAAACCCCCCACCCATTCAAATAATTGTAGAACCACAAAAGAAAAAATGGAGACAGTGCAAAACCAGGAACAACCTCATTGAAATGGGGGAAGGAGAGCGGTTTCTTTCACCCAGATCAGCCCATTTCTCCAATAGAGACAGCTTGGTGTGATCATGAGAAAATGCCCAATTTTCCCCTTGGGGTCCAGAAAAGGGGGAACATAAGTCCAACATTCTGGCTCTTCTGAGACTGCTGTCTGTTATGATGGACAGCACTGGTGGCATAATTTGAGTAACTAGGAGTCAATGAGAACTAGTAGCTTGCTGAGCACCTGGGAACCTGAAGTACTGAGAACAAACACTAGGTGGAGTAAGCGATGATGTGCTTCTGACAGAAGAGCACAGCTCTCTGCCTGGAAAGCTAATTGGCCAAATTCAGAGAAGATGCATTCTGGGAGAGGTCAGAGAGGCCCCAAGGGTCAAGCTGACTCACTGGTGAAGGTCTTCCCCAGTATGAAGCCACTTATGAGAGAAATTATCAAAACTGAAATTCTGAACTATGGAAAAACCAGTTTAAGGAGCACTCCAAGACCAGGCAGAAGACGAGCCGTGTTATTTTACAGTAGCTGAAGGACTTAAAAAAATGAAACTTCTTAATATTTCTGTTATGAAATAATGACACAGACACTTCTTAAAAGTATTAATAAGTATTAGTAACAATAAAAAATGACTTAGGAAAAAATCCAGGATCAGAGATTAATCTATCCAAAATCTGACTAAAAATTCAAATAATGGTCACATTTGTGCTCTGCCATCCCTCAACACTGGGGATGAAATCCAGGGACACTCTACCACTGAGTTATACACTAATTCTATTTTTTTAAAATTTATTTTGATACAGGGTCTCACTAAGTTGCCAAAGCTGGCTTCAAACTTGGGATGCTCCCACCTTTGCCTCTGACATGCTGGAATTCCAGATGTGAGCCACTGTACCCTGCTTCTCAATATAAGGATAAAAAGAAGGCATGTGAAACTTTAATATTAGTTATGAGAAAGAGAAATAACCATAAGTATGGTAGAGATTTTTTAAACAAAATGTCAGTAGAAGTAGCACACAACTGTAATCCCAACAACTCAACTCGGAAGGCTGAGTCAGGAAGATCACAGGACTGCAAATTCATGGTCAGTGCAACAATTTAACAAGGTACTAAGCAACTTAGTGAGAGCTTGTACAAAAATAAAAAATGCTGGGGATATGACTTAGTTGTAAAGTGCCTCTGGCTTGATTCCCAGTACCAAATAAATTAATTAAAAATAAAAAAAGGAATTTCAAGAAAATAAAACAGGAAGTTATTAGCCATCCATGTAAGAACCAAGAGGAAAACTACTCTTGAAATAAATTTTATGCAGATAAAAATATCTCAGTGTTGAACATGAATGGATGTATTATCATATCACAAAGGGGACTGTAAGCTACCATTACAAAGGCAGGAGGATTACTGGGTTAATAGCTAAATTCTAGCTAACTTTTAAGACCAGATCATGGTGGACTCCAAGGAATTTAAGAATATTTGATCTAACATGGAACTCTCAGTGATTCATTTTATTAATTTGGAAAAATAGGAGTAATAAAACCTCAAAATGGCACAAAAATAGCATAGATGAATGGAAATGGAAAGAAAGTTTAATTAGAAAAGTTGTAAAGAATCTATTAAACTAGGAATATATATCCTAGGGAAATAAATATAGAGATGGAAGATATTTCTTCTCAGAGAATTCAATTCTAATCAGCAATTTAAAAGAGGAAAGCCTGGGGATCATCTCAGTCTAGGAGAGAATACTTTAAGTATTTCTAATTAAAACAGAGAATGTGAAATGGAATGACTTAGAACAAGCACCCCTCCTGCAAAAGCAGTACGCAACATGATGTTTAGATGGCACAGTGCTAGTAACATTTCAATTAAAGTCTTGAACCTGAGTCATGCCAGCTATTGTTATTCATATTCAAAAGTAACTTAAGAATCATTATTTACATAACTATTTAAATAGCAAATAGATATATTAAACTCAGAAATGAAAAGAGTTCAATGGCATGTGTACTAGAAAAGATATGAAAAGCTCTTCATTATTAATCTCAGATTTGTTTCCTTAGAAAACCTGCCTCACCTTGATCCCAGAGCAATAGGACCAGGTGTTTATATAAGGAGAACTCTGAAACCGTGAGCCCTAATTTTTCCTCCTCTACACAGTTTTTATTGGGTTTGTTTGGGTCTTTGTGGGGTTTTTATTTTATTTTTTGGTTTTTATTTGTTTACAGCAAGTAAAAAGCTGACGAAAACCACACCATTTGAAGAATTACAGATAAAGTTTTCAAGTCTTAGGTAAAATTTTGGTCATGAATTTTTACCAATGTATTATTTTCCTAGTTGAATGTAGACATTTAAGAAATTCCCAGGGAATTTGGTTGTCCTACAGGGATATCCTGAGGAATTGGGATTACAGATTTAGGACTGCAAAGAGTGGTTCTCTTTCTAACACCTAACTCTGTCTTACTGATATACCCTGGACTATGGACAGGCAGAGTCTACATATTCACAATACAATTCTTGGAAATTGGTACTATTAGAAACGTGCCTCTGAAGAGGAACATGCATTTTCAATTACAAGCATTCAAATTCAAGCAAAAAAGTTGTGTTCCAACCCAATGTAAGAATCTGTTCTCTCATACTGAAACCATTTGGCGTAAATACTCACTTTCTTGGTTTTCTTGTTGACTTCCTTTTTGCTTCACTTGCAAATATTTCTAAATTGTATAGAAATGTATGTTGGACCTTGCATTCATAAAAAAAAAAAAAAAAAAAAAAAACCACAATTTCTTACACAGTGGAAAAGAGTGAAGTGTTTTTAGTATCTTTTGAGAAAAAGATGTGTGATAGAGATAAAGGATCAAAACTGGGCAATTTTGTAGAATATCTGGGCAATCATCTTCACCAGTGAAGATGCCACTAACACCCACAGATTGCAGCCTCCAAGCCACACCTGGGCCCTAACAGTCACCAGAACTGAGATGACTTGTAGCCCTGACAAACATCTGTGGGCAGGCAATGAAGCAAGAGGTCAATACAGGAGGAAGTAGAGCAGGTGCTAATTCCCTTGAGTAAGAAGGGTAGCTGGTTCAATTTTTAGGGCTACTGGATTAAAGTGCAGGTGCCTTGAGCTTCTGTTACTCTCTGGCAACGAACGGCGGAATACCATTTGGTGGAGGAGCACTGGGTTTGTCCCTGCCAGCTTCGTGTTTGCATTAGCAAATTCTAGTGGGTTTCAGGATTGAAGATGATGCCCATGAAAAGCATCCCATGCAGCATTTTCTTGTGAGACAGCATCTGAACTGAAAATAAATCTATGAGCTGCTTAAATGAGAGCTTTACACCAGAATCCATGTGAGCCCTTACATGGTCTGAAAAGCAGGTAGGGTGATAAACTTGGATATCCAGAGGGAGACAACTGACACACAGGGACAAGACCTCTTGATCTTGAGTTTGGCTGTGATGGGAGTGTTCTCCTTCCCAAGTTGGTCATCTTCCCTGGTTTTTCCTTTCCAGGGCTGGGGCACAGAACTGGCGAGGGTACACTGGCCTACTTTTTTCCTTTCCTAATACCTGGGCTCCCTTGTGTCTGGGACTCAGGTTCCATAATGCAGGGACACTGTGGTCACTGATGGATCAGGAAGTGATAGGGAAATATACCTCAGGGCATGGAAGCAAACTGAATAGGGGAAGGAGACCATTGAGACCTGTAGGGGGACCATGAGGGAGTGGGTAGGTACAAGGGAAGTAAGGAAGAGTGGGGCTAGGAGGTGCATCCCAGGAGAAAAAAGACCCTGTTTGGGCTGGGGGCTGCTGCTATCCAAAAGTAGCATCTGTTCAAGGAATGGTCAAGGAGTAAAGACAAGGAAGAGGAGCAACATTAGGATAGCTTGACTCAGGGCCACATCTGGGACACTGGAGCTCAGAAAGCTAACTAGAATGGCTGTATTTTTCCTATTTTTAAAATAGTCAAATTTTTCCATTTTTTATTAACAGTAAGAAAACAGTAGAATTAGCACAACGTTACTCATCTCCAGATGAGGTTTTCCTTTACCAACAAGTGATCAAGCTAGCAGGCACAGGTTTAAGGACTCCTGACAACATGTCATGTCATTTAGCATTATTGCTTATCTAAATGGCCAGGTCTCAAGAATAGCAAAACCACCCTCCCTATTATTTGTATGGTTTTTGTTGTTATTTTTAATTTGTTTATATTTTTCTTTTTAAAGAAGCTACAGTGGGATACTGACGTTTGATAAGCTATCTGAGCTATATCACACTGGGGTTTAGTCAAGTTGCATATCTCTGGTCTTCTTGGTGGGACAAGGCACTTTAAAAATACATCTGAGAAAATACTGCCTATGTGCACATTTCTAGACTCAGGATCACAAAGGCAAATACAAAGAATCTTTCCTTTTTTAAAATTTCAACCTCCATTAAGGATGCTTTGACAAATTGCTCTTTTTCTACAGACCTGCTCTTTTACCTAATTTTTTTTCTTCTTAAAATTCTTGATTGCTATTTTTTTAACAATGTGATGACTCTCCACCACAGTGCTAAAATATTCCTGAAATAGTGTTCAAATTTGATCAGAAACATGAACCAGGATGTGTGACTATCCAGAATCATAAGAGACAGATGGGAAAAAAATGTCACCCTAAACCACTGCCTGATAGCTCAGGCCTTAGCCTGTGTGAAGGACCCTGCAAAGAGGAGACATCTGAACATATCACTCAACTTAGGGATCTGGGGAGCACTTAAGTCTCCGAGGTTCCTCTACTCCTCAAACAGCTGCCCAGACAGTTTGGGCAATCCATTTGCCTGGCAACACCCTGGCAACTGGGAAGAGGAGCTCCTACTACTTGCAGAAGGCCACCACCTTGAACTTACCCCAGAATGTGGGCTGAGAATGGGCTCCTCAGACTTCAGTGGCCTCTCCTGCTCATAGACCAGCCAGATATATCAGGTGGAAGTCTGTGATACCGGGAGGCCTGGAACTCCCATAATATCATAGGACTGTACCACTGCTCACTTAGTTGCCCTTCATGTTGACAATCAGAAAGTAGTGCCATTCCATGTTAGGGAGCCTGTTGGCTAAGAGGATCTGAGTCTGTTGGGACCAAAGTGTAGAGTTTACCTGGAACAAGACTATCCCATGCAGTGCTAGTGGGTCTGTTCTTAAGCTGGGTGGGTATTAGCACTTTGCTTAGCTCATTCACCTGTATCCTGAGGAAGGTGGCCTGTAGTGAGTGCTAAGCCACTGTCCCCAAATATATCCAATCCAAAATATGGTAAAATTTGTGATTTTCAGTCATTAAAATTATAAGTGAAATTTTCTTTTCTATTTTTTCCTCATTTCCAGTTTTGCTTCAATGACAACCAAAAACATACTCTGTATTAATTCAGTATTTTGACATTTTAAATGTTTTGCTTTTTGCCCTCCCACACGAATAGTTTTGATAAAGTGTATGTTCACTTCTACTTTAGCTTTTTCCTACTTGTCATTTCTATAAAAAATATGTGCAAAAGTTCTAGTAAGAGCTTCTTGTTGGTAAAATAATCTTTGGTAAGGGTAGGGACGTGAATTGTGCAGATGTAAATTTCTTACTTTCTATAAATTTGTGTGTGTGGATGTGTGAATTCACGTCTTCTGCCAACTTCTAGTCTCTTCACAATTGAAGGGAATCTTTTCACCTGTACCTATAGATTGTACTAAGTATGTATGCCTTATATACATTTCCCTTTATGTTTCACTGATATAATATGTATCATTACACAGTAAATAAGAATGTGATTTCATGAACCAGACTTCATAGATACAGATCAATATTTTTTAACCCAGTACCAGAGTGGCCATGGGCAAAATGCAGAGGCCTTCTGTGTCTTAGATTCTTCATGTAGTCTTCATATGTGCTATAATAAGAATTATAGCACAAATTTTATCATCCAGTTATTGGGGAGATTAAATTATTTAATATTCATAAAAATGCTTACAATAGTGATTGGTACATATGAATTACTAATAAAAGTTACCTATTGATATTATAATAATTAGCTTAATTATTCTTCTGTGACATCCACTGGCATTTGTCTACTTTTTATTTTGCATTTTTTATCAGTTCATTTTACTTACACATAACATTAGGGTTCATTTTGACACATTTTACAAGCATGGGATATAATTTGCTTTAATTCAGTCACAAGTACTTCCCCTTTCCCTTCCCTCTTCCACCCCCTGTTCCTTTCCCCCAATTCTGCTGATCTTTCTATATCGATTTATAGATTCTATTTTAAATTAGTTCCTTATGGATATATATATAAAGGTTAGACTCACTATGCACATTTATGTATGTACGTAGGAAAATTTGGTCAGATTCATTCCACTATTCATATCTTTTCCCATCCCTCTCCCCCCCCGCCCCCCAATCTCCTTCCTCTACTCCACTGACCTCTATTCTATTTTCATGGAATCCTCTCACACCATTTTTTTTTTCCCTTTCCCTTGTTTTGGTCTAGGTTTCATAAATCAGAGAAAACATTTGACACTTGACTTTCTGGGTCTCTTTTTTTTAAATGTGGACACAATATCTTTATTTTTTTTTATTTTTATGTGGTGCTGAGGATTAAACCCAGTGCCTCATGCATGCTAGGCATGCACTCTACCACTGAGCCACATCCCCAGCCCTTGTTTTTTTTTTTTTAACGTAGCATGATGGTGTCTAGTTCTATCATTTACCAGAAAATGCCATGATTTCATTTTTTGTTAAACCTGAGTAACACTCCATTGTGTTTATATATATACCACATTTTATTTATCTATTTATCTGTTGACAGGAACATAGTTTGATTTCATAACTTGACAATTATGAATTCCACTGCTATAACAATTGATGTGGCTGTATGCGTGTAGTATGCTGATTTTAGATGATTTGGATATATGCTGAGGAGTGGGATAGCTGGGTCATATGTTCGTCCATTTCTAGTTTTGGGAGAAATCTCCATACTACTTTCCAGATGGTTGTACTAATTTTCAGCCCCACCAACAACATATGAGTTTACCTTTCCCCCCACATATTTACCAGTATTTATTATTATTTGAATTCTTAATAATTACCATTCTGACTGGAGTGAGATGAAATCTCAGTGTAGTTTTATCTGACTGCTAGAAATGTTGAACATTTTTTCATATATTTGTTGGCCATTTGTATTTCTTCTTTTGAGAAATATCTGTTTAGTTATTTTTCTCATTTTTTAAAAATTATTGTAATTAGTTATACATGCCAGCAGAATGTACTTTGATATATTGTATGCAGATGTAGCACAATTTCTCATTCTTCTGGATGTATATAATGCAGAATCACACCAGTAGTGCAATCATACATGTACATAGGGTGATAATGTCCAACTCATTCCACCAGCCTTCTTACACCTACACTACCCTCCATACCCCTCTGCCTATCCAAACTTCCTCCATTTTTCCTTAGCCCCCCACCCCGTTATGAATAAGCATCTGCATATCTGAGAAAACATTTGGCCTTTGATTTTGGGGGATTGGCTTATTTCGCTTAGAATGACATTCTCCAGCTCCATTCATTTACCTGCAAATGCCATAATTTCATTCTTCTTTAAGGCTGGCACTTCACAGAAGAAAAATGCAATCGATCAACAAATATATGAAAAAATGTTAAACATATTTAGCAATTAAGGAAATGCAAATCAAAACTACTCTAAGATTCCAACTCACTTCAGTCAGAATGGCATTGCCAAGAATGTAAGCAATAATAAGTGTTGGCAGGGTACACTCATACATAGTTGGTGGGACTGCAAATTGGTGCAACCATTATGGAAAGCGGTATGGAGATACCTCAGAAAACTTGAAATGGAACCAGCATTTGACCCAGCTATTTCACTCCTTGGTTTATACCCAAAGGACTTAAAACTAGCATACTACAGTGATGTAGTCACATCTATGTATAAAGGAACACCTGTGTGGGGAGACTTGTGGAGGAGTTGTGCGCGCAAGCGCGCACAGCAGTTGCAAACAGACAGAAGGATAACAGACAAAAGGATGCCTACCCCTCTCTGCCATCATCTTTAATAACACAAAAAGTTACATATTACCCATGACCAATGACACACATTAATCAGTATTCCTTTAATCCTGAGTGCTAGCTAACTGAGATAAGGTCTAGGTTAATGCAAACACAGATCCTCTCTCCTTCAAAGGATGTCACTATGAAAACCAGGTAGTGCATCCACATAGTTATCCTAATAGCCTCATCAGGGAACTGCTGGGTATTCCAATAATGGAAATCAGGGCACCTGTTACCCCCCAGGAGTTTGCTCAATGGGGGAACTCTTCTCTATTTCCATCACAATCAAAATACTTACATCAGTGTTTAGTTATTTGACCACTTATTAATTGGGGATTTGTTATGGTGTTAAGTTTTTGAGTCGTGGTATATTCTGGATATTAATTATTTTTTTTTTTTATTCTCTTGTTGCACTTTAGCTATTAAAACTGGTTCTGTAATGATTAAGTTTTTCAACCAGTTTGACTGATAAAGATCCTTGAGTCTTCATGGCAATACATAGACATAAATTTTACAACAATATTTTAGTTCACCTAGACTTTCACTTTTATGCCCAGCCATTGTTCCCAAAGCAGTAGCACTCCGCTTTGGCCTCCTAACTTTAGACACGTACATAGTGAACATATTGACTCTGATCCCCACTCATAACTTTATATTGGAACCACTTATTAGCCTAGATCAGCATACTGACATGTCCTTTGAGTTTTTGCTTATCTTTTCAGCATCAAATATCAGTTGATATAATTCGAAATTCTCAGGTTCAAATAATGTTCCAGAGAGACCAGAATTTCCCCTCATCTTTTCCCACAGATATAAACGCAAAGACTCTATTTTGTCTTGTAAAACATCTTTTCTTGGGTTGTAGGAATCTCCTTATCACATTTTCCCAGTGTGGATTCTACATTTTGATTGACACTTCAAGTGACTGTTTTCCATAGTGATGAAAGTACCCCGAGGTATTTGCATCTCTGCCTCAAGTTTTCAGAATATTTTCAAATTCTGCCTCACTAGGAATTCAATAACAGAATTCTATGAATCTAAAGTAGATTTTTTAGATTTAAGCAAGCTAAACACTATCATGAGTCATTGGTATCCATGTATAAAAAAGAGAGGACTTTGTCTTCCAAATCATTTGAAGAGCAACATGAAAAGTTAGCAGCATTCTAACAAAGATCTGTTGGCTCCAATTAATATGATAGAGGAGTAATAATAGTAGTTCATGCCACATTTAGGAATTTAATAATTTCCTATCCTTGGTCTGATAAGTTTCATGAAAGGAAACAATTATATTCTCTAATTTAATAAGATAACATTCTAAGTTATATAAGTTATAAATTAAAATATAGCTGTTTTGCCCTTAAATCTAAAGTACGAACAAGAGCACAGCTAATAACCAAAACTGGGTCTAAAGAACATTTTCTAGTAATTGTAACATTGAGAATTAGAACCTGTGAAATAAACACATTGCATTTGGGGGGGTATTTCAATATAGTTCAGCAGTAAGGAACAAGTTATTCCATTGCTTTACTATTTCTCTTAGCAAGGTTTTGTATTATCTCATTAAGTCTTCACAATAAACTGGTGACCTAAAGCAGTACGGTCCTTATATTTTAGAGAAACTTTGAACCTAAAAGAAACAACTTACCTTAGAACAAAGAGCTATTGGTTACAAAGAGAGGATATTTTCTGAGTTCAGGACAATTTTCACTATGTAAAACTAATCTAGTTAATGTATTGAGGTGTATTACCTTTGAATTATTATTATATTATTTTACTTTTTTCCTCTTTTATTACAAGCTTATGGGTGCAGTGACATGTGCCTTAATTTCAGCTACCAGGAAGGCTGAGACAGAAGGATTTCTTGAATCTGAAAATTTAAAACCAGCCTGGGCAATGTGGAGAAACCCTATCTCCGGTGAAAACTCAACCTAATATACCTGATGAACATAAATGCAAAAATAGTTAAAAAAAAAACAAAACACATTAGCCAACTACATCCAAAAATACATCAACAATATTCCATGATCACGTGGCTTTAATTCCAGGGATGCAAAGTTGGTTCAACATATGCAAATTGATGAATGTAATTCAACACAATGGGATTAAAAACAAGAATTATATGATCATATTCGATGCAGAAAAGGTCATTGATAAAAACCCAGCTCCCATTCATGTTAAAAATGTTGGAGAAATAGGAATAGAAGGAACTTAACAGTATAAAGGCTATATATGACAAACCCAATGCCAATAATCATACCAAATGGAGAAAACCTGAAATCATTTCCTCTAAAATCACGTATAAGACATATTTATTTTTAGTTTTAGGTAGACACAATATCTGTATTTTATTTTTATGCAGTGCTGAGGATCAAACCCAATGCCTCATGCATACTAGGCAAGCACTCTTCCACTTGAGCCTTATTTAACATGGTTCTTGAAACTCTAGCCAGACCAATTAGGCATGAGAAGGAAGTTAAAGGTACACAAATGACTTTTTTTGATGACATAATCTTTTAACTAGAAGAGCAAAAAACCCCAAGTAGAAGACTTATAGAGATGGTAAAAGAATTCAGCAAAATAGCAGGTTACAAGGTTGGCATAAATAAATCAATAGATTTCCTATATTGCAAAAGTGATTGAAATCAGGAAAAGTATCCCATTCATAATAACCTCAAAAAGAAAAACTTGGGAATTAATCTAACCAAGAAAGTAAAAGATCTCTACAATAAAAATTATAGAATATTGAAGAAAGAAATTGAAGATCCTAGAAGGTGAAAAGACCTCCCATGTTCTTGGATTAATACTAATATTGTGAAAATGGCCATACCAATGAAAGTTCTATATAGATGCGATACAGACACCATCAAAATACCAATGGTATTCTTCACAGAAGTAGGAAAAAAAAAACAGTTTTAAAATTTATTTGGAAGAATAAGAGACCCAAAATAGACAAAGCAGTTCTATAGATGACATGATTTCATTCTTCCTTATGGATGAATAATAAATTCCATTGTGTACATATACCATATTTTCTTTATCCATGAATATACTGGTGGATACCTAGGCTAATTGCATAACTTGGTTGAGGTAAATAGTGCCACAATATAGAAATGGAGTTATCTCATTGTATGTTGACATATCTTCCAGGAGTAGCACAGCTCTATCATATGATAGCTCTATTTTTGTTTTTTTTGAGAGGCCATCATACTATTTTTATAGCGGCTGTGCTATTTACATCACTACAAACAGTGTATAATGATTCCTCTTCCTTCATATCCTCACCAGTCTTTGTTTTTTTTTTTTTTTTTGTTTTCCAGTAATACCTATTCTGACTGGAGTGAAGTGGAATCTCAATGTAATTTGCATTTCCTGATGGCTAAAGATGTTGAATATTTTAAAAATATATTTATTGGTCATTTATACTTCCTTGATTCTAAATTCTAAATTTCTAGTACATTTTAAGTTGTTTCCAATGTTCGAGGGTCTCAGACCCTAATCTGAATGACAAGGGAATGGATTTCCCCTTAGGCAAATCTCAGTGAGGAGCCATTTGATCCTAGTTCAGGAAATAACCAGATCAAAGCAAAGCATAAATCTTGCTTTTATTCTGAGTATGTCTCTTGACACGGATGAAACATACACACACACATACACACACAAAAGAAAGAAAGAAAAAAGAAAAAAAAATGAAGACAAAAAATCACCATTATAAGACTATATTGCTTAATTGGGTGGAAATTCTTATTGGGAATAGTCCAGATAAAGGATGCAGAATGCCAGGAATAAAGACTGCAAATCTCGAGGTTGCTTTTTTAAGGCAGAAGGATAGGGAAAATTAAGAAGAAAAATGTTAGCTAGGGAATTTTGGAGGCAATTACGAGGAAGCTCTGAGAGAATGCACTTCAGCTGTCTTCATTGTGTTTGCATAACAACCACAAGTAAGACTATTACTCATTCAGAGATATTTGAAGAAAGGGGTAATGGGACAGTTGTGCTATTCTGCAGCTATTCATTTCTCCTTTCCATAATTACCAGGAAGGGAGGATGTTTGTTGCATTAATATAAGTTGTTCAAATGAGATACATATGATTTAAGGAGCATTGGGCATTTTATTAAAAATAGCTAATTTTTCTTTTTTTTCTTTTTGGTGGTTCTGGAAATTGAACCCATGGTCTTGGGCATGCTAGGAATAAGCTTTGTTAGGGAGCCATGTCCTCATCCTTAGCAAACTAATTTTCTGATAAGATAGTCATTTCATGGAAATCCTTGAAAGACTAATAAGATATACCAAACTGTACTCATTTTGTAATCAGAATACATTAATGAGTTTTGAATACCCAATTATTCCTTTTAAGCATATATTACATTATTTTGAAATATAAAAGATTATTGTGTTTTGATAATTGTGCAACATGTCAGTGTGATTTTTTCCCTTCATATTTCCATATTTGAATTTTAAGCTTAGTATACATGATTTCTGAGATGTGATTATTATATCTTATCACTGATTCGATCAAGAAATTTTAAGTTTGTGGTATGGGCTTGTAGTTAGTTCATTGGTGAAGTGCTTGCCTTGAACGTGTGAGGCACTGGGTTCAATCTTTAGCACCACAGAAAAATAACTAAATAAAATAAAGAAACTGGGTCCATCCATCTACAACTAAAAGTTTTTTTAAACTAAAAAGTTTAGTTATTTAAACCAGAGGACATAAGAAATGTGATTGCATCAGTATCCCACATGGGTATAGAAAAAACAAGAATATTTTTATTAGCTGTTGTTCTAAAAGTATATATTTAAGCTGATCATTGCTAAAAAATTTCTTTGATAATAAATGAGTTGTACAATCCACTGGTCCATATCACAACTTTGTATTTATTAACTTGCAAAACAAATGGAGGGATACGACACACACACACATACACACACACACACACACGCGCGCACACACATATAATATGATGGATTAAATAATTCATATATATTTATAATTGCCATTAAATTATATTCTGATCTCTCACCTTTGTTATTTATACTCTCAGGGTCCTGCTTTTGTTCCCTGATTAGAGATCACAGTCCTCTCCATTAATCTGCATGTTTACATGTGTATATATACACATTCCTATTTTATTTGTGGTCATTGGAAATATAATCTCACTTTTGGAAACTTATTTCATATCTCATGAAATGTGTGTTCTTCAGTACATTTCAGTCATGTGACTGCACTAACCACAAACAAGCAAACACACCCCAAAACTAAAATAATAATTGTCAAAGGTAAACAGAGCTCCATACTAATTCAACAGAAGTTATGTTTGGTTTTGTCATATTCATACTGATTATATGTTCCTTTTCCTTTTAGTATCTCATGAAATATATCCTTACTGGGAGGTAATTACACATCTATCATTTTTATTGAATTACTTATTACATATTATTTAACATTTTGTTTCTAAACCTACCATTGAAATGAAAGTTTCTCTTACAACTAAAGCTGGAGAGATGAATGTTGCAAGGATATTTAAATCAGGTAAAATTTGTAATACAAGTTCTCTGGAAAGAAGCATATTAAACCACTTGAAATATTTTCAGTCTTCCTATCCCTAATTTTTTTTCCTCCCAAATTTGGATGACTTCTTACACACACACACACACACACACACACACACAGGCACATACAAACATACACAAAACATAATGTCAATGTTGGCATCCATCTTTTAACAAAAAGAAATTTGTAAACACAAGAAAAGTATTTTTAAAATATAATTTTATCTCAGTAATTTCTATGTTTAATTTCCTCTATTTGTATTAGGACACTTTTTAGAGATTCATGATATTATTATGTTGTAAGTTTTTTTCCAATGTTTTAATATATTTATTGGAGATCTGCACAGTTGGGCACAAGTATGTTTCTAAGGGATTCTTAGGGATTGAGGAAAATATTTTGCTTGAGCAGAGGAGTTAAAGTCAAGACTGGGAAATATGGAGAGCACATCTCTTAAAATTATTGATTTCACTTCTAGTGTGACATCCAGTCAGTTGAGCAATTGCATTGAACCCATGTTGTACTTTCTGTAACACCGCATTCAGTGCCCTTAATAACTAATATAATCAAGACTGCAGTGAAAAAATAAAACACTATATAGAAACCAAAGTTTTGAGATGAAACTCAATTCCTTGCTTCTGCTGGAAGGTGAGATTGGAGATTATCTGCTTCTGCTGCTGGGTGGGATCTGAAAAGTGTTGTAGCTATGCCCCCACAATGTTGCAGCAGACCCCAGCAACTCACCACCAATTTATTCACCACCATTTATTCAGGATGGACAGGAGCAGAACACTTGCAACACAAGAATTAACCCAATAACAGGTTTTCCATCCAAGTGTGCCAGTCTAGGGGTTTACCTAGTACTTGGGTCACAGCTGTTGGTCCAAACTTATGGTAATTAGTATTTGAAAAAAGTACCAATACAGTTAGTTCAAACTTATGCTAATTAGAGTTTTAAAAAGTGCTAAAACTATTGGTTACCTTTGAGTCCCAACTTTCATTCAGGTCTGTCCCACTTCCAGTTTCTCATCACAGGTCAAGAAGCAGGAGGTTGAGGTCAGTGGATGGTCTATGCTTGAAGATTTGGGGCTGTGGCAATGAATGCAGCAGGTCTACAACAGGCATCCATCCATACTCTGCCCAGACCTGCCTGCCAAGGGGTAATAGGTTGGTACATCTTGGCTTATAGCACCTCAGTCCACGACACCTGCATAATCCATGTGGCTGCAGGCCCTTCTCACTAGCTCCAATCTACCCAGTCCACCACTCTGCCACTCCACCACTGCACTGCCACTTTGTGGCAGGGACCAGTAAAGCAGCTCCTCCCTTTGCTGCTGAGAATCCCAGACAATATAATTATATATATATACACATATATTTATTTATTTATTTTCCCCATAACTTTAAATTTAATATTATATTTTGTAAAGAACCATAAGTAATTTCCTAGAGCAATGACTATGAATGGCAAATCCAAAGTCACTTATGTGTACAACTGATGTATTTCCTCTTATTTTTGTTTAATTTATTTTCTATGTGTTTTTCTTTTCCACTGTAGAGATTAAAATCAGATATTTTGCATGGTAAGCAATATTTTACCACTGAGATTCTTTTTAATGTTGATGAATCTGGTAGATCCTACTATTAGTATCTTCCCAATAAAATACCTAAATGATTTCTAGAAACCCAGGAAGGGAGATGTGTAAAGTTAAAACTACATGGCAAACATGAGCAACTTCAAACAATTCATGCATTTTATTTCACATATCATTTGATACTTTTGGTTTGTATAGACATGAGCAGATGATCATTTTCCAGAGACCCATTTAATAAATCTTCATTGAACATTGAGCACTGAAAATTTTCTATCTTACATGTTTCTGAAAACATTTTCTCAGTTCAGGTCTGGATCATCTTAATTTTGCACTGTTGCATTCTAGTTATTAATCTACTTCCATTTATGCATATGCCCCTCATTTGCATTCTCTCCACAGCATTTAGAGTGATTTAGCCCCAATGCAAATATGTTCGTGAAGCACTCCTTAGAACATTAATATCAAAACATCTTAGACTTACCTACAAAATTATCATAGTATAAGCTCTGCTTAACTACCTTTTTTTTTTTCTTAGTTGCCCTTTCCTTGGGCATTATTCCTCATAGTATCTTTAGACAAATACAGACCCCATTTAATAGTTTTCTTCCTCTCTTGCTACCACCTTTTATGTTCTTGTCCTTTGTTTCCCTCTGGCTGGTAATTCCATTTTTAAGTCTCATCTAAGGCATTATTTCTAGAAAGATCATTCCTGACACCATGTGCTCTTATCAGGAGCCCCCCCTAAATTATAATAATTATGAGATCAAATAAATACACTTTACACAATGGTGACCATTTTAGTAAACTTTTACATTGCTGTGACCAAAAGACCTGACAAGAACAATGTAGAGGAGAAAAATTTATTTGGGGTTGACATTTTCAGAGGTCTCTATCAATGGTTGGCTGACTCCATAGCTCTGGTCCCAAAGGCAGACAGAAGATCTTGAAGGAAGGGCATAACAGCCCAGGATACTACAATCAGGAAGCAGAGATAAAGCTCTGCTCACCAGAGACAAAATATAAATCCCAAAAGCAGGGCCTCAGTGATTTATCTTCTCAAGCTACACCTTATCTATATACAGTTACTGTCCAGTGGGCTGTCTATTTGACTGCTTCTGCTCAATTCCTTCAGCTTCCCTCAGCCTTGTTAGTGGCATCTCTTAATCTCAGTGTATCCACGAGTGGTTAAATCCTTTGAATAAATTACACCTTTCATAATCTAATCATTTCACTTCTAAAAATTCTTATATTGTCTCACACATGAGCTTTGGGGGGATACCTCATATCCAAACTATAACATTAAAACCCTAGCTCCCCCAAATTTATGTTAATCTTACAATAAAAGAATACTTAGTCCAGCCCAGTGCGGTGGCTCATGCCCATAATCCCAGTGGTTCAGGAGGCTGAGGCAGGAGGATTTCGAATTCAAAGCTTACCTCACCAACTTGGCAAGGCACTTAGCAGGAGTTCCTATAGTTCACATTAGTCAAGAGTTCCAGCATTATACAAAAGTCTGAGACCAAAGTCTCCTGAGACTCATGGCAAACTCTTAGCAGTAGCCCCTGTAACAATCACATCAAGTGTGTGTGTGTGCGTGTGTGTGTGTGTATACACACTATATAGTGTGAGTATATATACACATATATGTGTATATATTAGCTTGTTTTATACACACAGACTATATATATATATATATATATATATATATATATATATAGAGAGAGAGAGAGAGAGAGAGAGAGAGAAGAGATCCACTCCACAAAGGAGAAATAAAGGCACAGAAAGAAGGGATGTGTCCAAAGGCAAACCAAAATCTAGCTGAACATATAAATCTTGTAGGTCAACATGTAGCTTCTGAGGTACAAAACATCATTATATTCTATCCAAAGCTCCATCCCTATGATCTTGCTGATTGCAATGTGGGCTATTTGACTGTTTCTGCTCAATTCCTGCAGTTTCCCTCCACCTTGTTAGTGGCATCTCTTATCTCAGGAGTCTCCGCTGAACCTTTGGCATCTTTCTTACTTCCTCACATATTACCCCCTCAGAGCAGCCTGCAGGGACTCTGACACTGCTGCACTTTTCCTAGCCTTCCAGACTTTCTCTTAAAATCTCAGTGGGAGCCTTCATGACCCCCTAACTCCAGTATCCTGCATTCTTATAGAACCAGGACCACATGGTTTATGTTTAGGTCTGCCACAATCTTGAGCAGTAGCCAAGCATCTTGATACCACGGCTGTAGCAACCTCTGAGTACCTGGGCAGCTGAGCATGGTGAAGCAACTTTCTAGGCCCCTATGCACAAACAGGTGCCTACATGGTCTCTTCTCAAAGGAACTTTTACCTGTAAATCCTTGAGCCTGAGATGGGAGTGGCCTTGTCAATTTATGAGATGCCCTCCAGGCAACATTATTATTATTCCTGTGCAACTTACTTAGCATTTCTTTATTGACTCTAATGTTTTTAACAACCACAATTTACTTATTCCCAATTTTACTTGCACTTTTGCAAGTTTTTCAAATCTTTCTTTTTTTTTTTTTTCTGCTCTCCTTTCTGCTCCTGATTAGCACAATAAACTTGGCTAAAAGCTGCCAGTAATACTGTTGCTACCACCTGAATGCTGTGATGCCTTAAAATTTCTTTCACCAGATTAATTAGTATATCACCTTTAAATTCCACCTCACAGAAAGTCTCCAGATACAGGCAAAATGTAGACAGTTTTTTTTTTTTTTTTTTTTTTTTCCGAAACATAACATAAATGGCCTCTAATCCAATTTCTAATAGAATTCTCCCCTGAAATCTCATAAGCTCAGTCTGACCAATGTGTCCTTGATTATTTGGCTCAAGACCATCTGCCAGGTTGGTCCATGCTAAAGCTTCTGTTTACTCTTTGCATTTTGTAAATATCTTACGTAGAGATACTTTAGGACTCTGTAAACATCTAATTGCTCCTCCAAATTTCACACACTCAATTGAGCATTTCATTGATGATTCTTGTTTATAAGATAGGAAAGGATAGGCAGTGGAGAGTAGGGAAGGGTCAGTAAAGGTCAACAAGAGGGCAAGCATCAGAACAGCCATTTTCACGTGACCTGACATGTAATAAAACAGTTTCTGTTTTTTAAAGGGCATAAGTTTTCATCTCACATGCACCAGGGATAATTGAAGAACCAATCAGGAGAAGCTTATCATCTCCTAATGTGTATTTAAAAGAAGAAATGTTATAATACTTATACAGCCCTCTTTCCCCTTCTCAGGTGTGCTATGTGGGGAATTCTGACTCTTTTACTCTCCCTTTTAATAAAATTCCTGATTGCTTGCTTTTCTTGGCATTCTGAATCAAGCATTTATTCTTTGTAGATGGGCACTGTTGTTCATGTGAAAGTTCTTATAAAGATAAAGGATGAGAGCACATTTATTTTGGCTGGAAAAAATGCTTTGAGCATACTACTTTGTTCTTGTCCTTTACAAAAAGGCAGAATGTAAATATTTGTGTGTAATAAATTAGCAGTTTTGCTTCTAAAAGATTTTTTATGGAAAAATTCTAAAATAGTTTTATTTATTTATTTGTTTTTAAATCATGAAAATAGAATATACTACATATAAGCTCATCAATGCTATTAATTTTTTCATACCTTAGCTTTTTCAGAAAGAATAAACTTAATTCTCTATGTATTATCTATAATATGAAAGGGATTATAGATCACTTCTGGTATAATAATTTGCTATTATTTCCTCTAATTTCAATTCTAAAATAAGCTCAGAAGTTCTTTAGATATCTTGGACACCAGGTTTCATCTCTGATATATAAAGAGTTTGAAGTCCTTAACCCCATCCTTAGAGCAACAGTAGAAAAGTTGAACACACTGAAAATCAACAACTTTTCTTAAACTGGTTACAGATTTGAAGTGACAAATTTCTAGTTGGTTCCAGAAAAGTTGAAGTGTGTAGACACATGTGGATACAGGGAAATACCCTGCCATCAGCTGACCTAGCGTAGAAGCCATTCGACAAATACATCATCATTTGATGGGTGATGTTGATGAATTGGCGGAGGCTGAAAGCAAACTAGTATGAGAATAAGGAAGTCCTGGGAGCCACAATCTCAGGAACATACCCATATATTTGAGGATTTTGCCTTTTGGAACCCCACCAGGTTATCATGTTAAAAAGGCTAAGGGAAAACTTGTGTCTTTGGCAGAAGGAAAAAATCTAAACAGTTTCTTCTCCGTGACCAAGACCTAATCACCAGTGGAAAAAAGCATTCACCCAAAACTTCTCTTACATTGTGAGCAGGGCAGTCACCCAATTTCACATTTAGATGGTCTTCCAGTCTCAAGAGAGGAGGAAAGGAAGGTAAGAAACAATTGAGTGTCACAGCTGACTTTCAAAGACCCACCAACAGACTGAGAATTGATCTTAGAGTTCCCCCACTCCTTTCCTCCCCCAAAGCAGGGCTTCAGTAGAGTAACAATGGGTTTACCATCAAAAGAAGGGAAACTTCAGACCCAATTTAAGAAGAAGATTTTGGACATACCAATGGGGACCTGAGGAGACCTAAGACAACCGGAGACATGAAAACAAGGACTAAAGGAATTGGCAGCTATAGCTACAGCAAGCAGATTGACACAAACCCTCATACTGAAGACCTAGGAGCCTCAGTTTTTCTTACCCATATAATAGTGTCCAGTTTTAAACAACAACAACAAAAAGTATCAGTCATGTTGAAAAGCAGGGAAAAAACACAGTCTGAAGGGACAAACCAAGCATCAGAATAAAGCTCAGATATGACATAAATATTGGACTTGCTAAAGAGAGAATATAAAAACTGTATTTAGTATGTTAAGTATTCTAATAGAAAAGTAGATCATATTATAAGAAAAGATGGATGATGTCCACAGAAAAAAATGAAAATTCTAAAGAATCAAAAGAAAATGTCAAATCAAAAATATTGTAACAGAGAGGGACTCCAAGATGGACGCGAATAGAGTGCATCACACCCCGTGTACCGTGTCACTGCGCAGGTGAATAATGAGTTAGAATGACAAGGAGGTGCACCGAAACCTAGAGGAAGGATTTCCAGCACCAAGGTCCAGTAATTGAGTCTCAAACACTAGCCAACTGTGCGACCGGAGATCCAGGCTACAGACGGCGGGGCGCTGCAGAGAAGCGACCAGCAAGCAGAGAGAAACGTTGCTATGGATTCTGTGAAATCCTGCCGGCTGTGCCCTCACTGAGCCCTGGGCTGAATTTGGGATTTCAGACAGGGAAGGAAATGGTCCAGTTCTATCCCCCACAATGGAAACTCCACCAAGGAAGCCAGCGGCCATCATCTTGGAGAGCTGACGTAACCACCGCCAGTCTCCAACAGATTGCAACAATAAAACAGGTGTGTGTTACTCAACCCATCTCCCATACAGCAGGGAATTCGCATAAAATCTCTCCTAGGCTTTCCGGGGGAGGGATTATCAGAATGAGCCTGCATAAAGACGCAGGGAAAGCTAGAGACACCTGACCTCCAACTCCCCCTCCCATCAGCGGCAAAAACAAAACCTGTCTTGCCAGCACTGGGGGAGGGGTAAGCGGAAAAAATCAAAACAACAGAGTGCCAGGGTTCCCAATAGCCACCCTCCACACCCAGCAAACTGCAGGCCCATAGTACAGTTTGAACTGCCGAGAGGCATCACTCAGGGGAAGACTGCTCTAGCAGGAGAAGCCAGGACTAGCAGGAGAAACCAGGGGACTAGAGGCCAGGCCCTCGCGACTGGGCGGCTGGAGACCGCCCGCCCTCCGGTGACCGACCGCAGGACTGGGCGGCTAGAGATCGCCCACCCACCGGTGACAGCCCACCCACTGCCCGCGAGACTGGGCGGCTGGAGACCGCCAGCCTGCCGGCGACCAGGAGCTGAAACCAACCAGAGACAGTCCAGTACCACCCCCACATTCGGACACCCCGGCAAGGAGCCTGGGGCCCGCTATAGCAGAGAGGTGACGTCACTGGAGCTCGGCCGTTGGAATTCCTTTCCAGCGGAATCCACTTTAGCAGGCATAGTCTACCAACACAAAGGAGAGACAACAGAGATATACAAAACCAAAACAAATCTATAGAAGAGAGCAGAAACACAGCAATCAAACAGAGCTGGAAAGTAACATGAACATCATGAAAAAACAAGGGAAAAAAGGAGTACAAACAATGCAGGACAACTTAAATCTACAGGAGGACCTAGAAGCATCAGAAACATGAATAGGGAAAGAACTCAAGGCATACCTAACTCAGATGGAAAGGAATATTAGAGAAGACATGAGACAGCAAGTCCAAGCAATGAAAGTATATTTTGAAAATGAATTAAACAAATTCAAATGGCAAAGAACGAGCTTTATCAGGAGATAGAGATCTTAAAAAAAAAATCAAACAGTAATCCTAGAAATGCAGGAAACTATAAACCAAATTAAAAACTCAAACGAGAATATTACAAATAGACTAGATCAAGTAGAAGTCAGAATATCAGATAATGAAGACAAAGTTTATCAACGTGAAAAGAATATAGTCAACACAGAAAAGATGCTTAAATCTCACGAGCAATCTATTCAAGAGATATGGGATGTCATAAAAAAAACAAATTTGAGAGTCATCGGGATAGAAGAAGGCACAGAGATTCAAACCAAAGGAATGGACAACCTATTAAATGAAATAATTCTAGAAAACTTCCCAGAGATGAAAGATGGAATGGATTGCCAAATCCTGGAAGCCTAGAGGACCCCAAACATTCAAAACCGTAATAGACCAACTCCAAGACATATAATTATGAAGATAGCCAACATACAGAACAAGGAGAGAATATTAAAAGCTACGAGAGAAAGGAGGCAGATTACATTCAGGGGTAAACCAATTAGGTTAACGACTGATTTTTCATCACAGACTTTGAAAGCGAGAAGATCCTGGAACAATGTATTTCAAATGCTGAAAAATAATGGATTCCAACCAAGAATACTGTATCCAGCAAAATTAAGCTTCAGATTTGACAATGAAATTAAAATATTTCATGATAAACAAAAGCTAAAATAATTCGCAGCCAGAAAACCAGCACTGCAAAGCATTTTGAACAAAATACTACAAGAAGAGGAATTGAAAAATAGTGCCCAAAACTAACAGCGGGAGGTATCTCAGTAAAGGGGGAGGAAAATAACCAAAAAGTAAAAACTAGCCAAAATAAAATAAATAAATAAATAAACATGACTGGAAGTACAAACCATATTTCAATTGTAACCTTAAATGTTAATGGCCTAAATTCATCAATCAAGAGACATAGGCTAGTAACCTGGATCAAAAAAAAAAAAAAAACAAAAAACAAATCCAACAATATGCTGCCTTCAGGAGACTCATATGATAGGAAGAGACATACACAGGCTGAAGGTAAAAGGTTGGGAAAAATCATACCACTCACATGGCCCTCGGAAGCAAGCAGGAGAGGCCACACTCATATCGAATAAAATCAACTTCAAACCTAAGTTAATCAAAAGGGATAAAGAAGAACACTATATACTGTTAAAAGGAACCATCCACCAATAAGACATAACAATTATCAATTTGTATGCACCAAACAATGGTGCTGCAACATTCATAAAACAAACTCTCCTCAAGTTCAAGAGTCAAATAGACTACAACACAATAATTATGGGTGACTTCAACACACCGCTCTCGCCATTAGACAGATCCTCTAGACAAAACCTGAATAAAGAAACTATAGAACTCAATAGCACAATCAATAACCTAGACTTAACCAATATATATAGAATATATCAACCTTCATCAAGTGGATACATGTTCTTCTCAGCAGCACATGGATCCTTCTCAAAGATAGACCATATATTATGCCATAGGGCAACTCTTAGTAAATATAAAGGTGTGGAGATAATACCATGCACCATATCTGATCATAATGGAATGAAACTGGAAATCAATGATAAAAGAAGGAAGAAAAAATCCTAAATCACATGGAAAATGAACAATATGTTACTGAATGATCAATGGGTTACAGAAGACATAAAGGAGGAGATAAAAAAATTCTTAGAGACAAATGACAATATAGACACAACATACCGAAATCTATGGGACACAATGAAAGCAGTTTTAAGAGGGAAATTCATTTCTTGGAGTTCTTTCCTCAAAAAAAGAAAAAAACCAACAAATAAATGAACTCACACTACACCTCAAAAACCTAGAAAAGGAAGAGCAAAACAACAGCAAATGTAGTAGAAGACAAGAAATAATTAAAATCAGAGCAGAAATCAACGAAATTGAAACAAAAAAAAAACCATTGAAAAAATTGATAAAACTAAAAGTTGGTTCTTTGAAAAAATAAATAAGATCGACAGGCCCTTAGCCATGCTAACAAAGAGAAGAAGAGAGAGAACTCAATTACTAACGTACGGGATGAAAAAGGCAATATCACAACAGACACTACAGAAATACAGAAGATAATTAGAAAGTATTTTGAAACCCTATATTCCAATAAAATAGAAGATAGTGAAGATATCGATAAATTTCTTAAGTCATACGATCTGTCCAGATTGAGTCAGGAAGACACACACAATTTAAACAGACCAATAACAAAGGAAGAAATAGAAGAAGCCATCAAAAGACTACCAACCAAGAAAATCCCTGGACCGGATGGGTATACAGCAGAGTTTTAGAAAACCTTCAAAGAAGAATTAATACCAATACTTTTCAAGCTATTTCAAGAAATAGAAAAAGAAGGAGCTCTTCCAAATTCATTCTATGAGGCCAACATCACCCTGATCCCGAAACCAGACAAAGACACTTCAAAGAAAGAAAACTACAGACCAATATCTCTAATGAACTTGGATGCAAAAATTCTCAATAAAATCCTGGTGAATCCAATACAAAAGCATATCAAAAAAATTGTGCACCATGATCAAGTAGGATTCATCCCTGGGATGCAAGGCTGGTTCAATATACAGAAATCAATAAATGCTATTCACCACATTAATAGACTTAAAGATAAGAATCATATGATCATCTCGATAGATGCAGAAAAAGTATTCGACAAAGTACGGCATCCCTTTATGTTCAAAACACTAGAAAAACTAGGGATAACAGGAACTAACCTCAACATTGTAATAGCTATATATGCTAAGTCTCAGGCTAGCATCATCCTAAATGGAGAAAAACTGAAGGCATTCACTCTAAAATCTGGAACAAGACAGGGATGCCCTCTATCACCACTTCTATTCAATTTAGTTCTTGAAATACTAACCAGAACAATTAGACAGACAAAAGAAATTAAAGGCATAAAAATAGGAAAAGAAGAACTTAAATTATCGCTATTTGCAGATGACATGATAATATATTTAACAGACCCAAAAGGGTCTACAAAGAAACTGCTAGAGTTAATAAATGAATTCAGCAAAGTGGCAGGATATAAAATCAACAGGCATAAATCAAAGGTATTCCTGTATATCAGCAACAAAACTTCTGAAATGGAAATGAGGAAAACCACTCCATTCACAATATCCTCAAAGAAAATAAGATACTTGGGAATCAACCTAACAAAAGAGGTGAAAGATTTATACAATGAAAACTACAGAACCCTAAAGAGAGAGAAGACGATCTTAGAATATGGAAAAATGTACCCTGTTCATGGATAGGCAGAACTAACATCATCAAAATGGCGATATTACCCAAAGTTCTCTACAGGTTTAATGCGATGCCAATCAAAATCCCAATGGCATTTCTTGTAGAAATAGATAAAGCAATCATGAAATTCATATGGAAAAACAGAAGACCCAGAATAGCAAAAGCAATTCTAAGCAGGAAGTGTGAATCTGGAGGTATAGCGATACCAGATCTCAAACTGTACTACAGAGCAATAGTAACAAAAACAGCATGGTACTGGTACCAAAACAGGCAGGTGGACCAATGGTACAGAATAGAGGACACAGAGACCAATCCACAAATTATAACTTTCTTATATTTGATAAAGGGGCTAAAAGCATGCAATGGAGGAAGGATAGCATCTTCAACAAATGGTGCTGGGAAAACTGGAAATCCATATGCAACAAAATGAAACTGAATCCCTTTCTCTCGCCATGCACAAAAGTTAACTCAAAATGGATCAAGGAGCTAGATATCAAATCAGAGACACTGTGTCTGATAGAAGAAAAAGTTGGCTACGATCTACATACTGTGGGGTCGGGCTCCAAATTCCTTAATAGGACGCCCATAGCCCAAGAGTTAATAACAATAATAAACAAATGGGACCTACTTAAACTAAAAAGTTTTTTCTTAGCAAGAGAAATAATAAGAGAGGTAAATAGAGAGCCTACATCCTGGGAACAAATTTTTACCCCTCACACTTCAGATAGAGCCCTAATATTCAGAATATACAAAGAACTCAAAAAATTAAACAATAAGATAACAAATAACCCAATCAACAAATGGGCCAAGGACCTGAACAGACACTTCTCAGAGGAGGACATACAATCAATCAACAAGTACATGAAAAAATGCTCACCATCTCTAGCAGTCAGAGAAATGCAAATCAAAACCACCCTAAGATACCATCTCACTCCAGTAAGATTGGCAGCCATTATGAAGTCAAACAACAATAAGTGTTGGCGAGGATGTGGGGAAAAGGGTACACTTGTACATTGCTGGTGGGACTGCAAATTGGTGAGGCCAATTTGGAAAGCAGTATGGAGATTCCTGGGAAAGCTGGGAATGGATCCACCATTTGACCCAGCTATCACCCTTCTCGGACTATTCCCTGAGGATCTTAAAAGAGTGTACTATAGGGATACTGCCACATCAATGATCATAGCGGCACAATTCACAATAGCTAGACTGTGGAACCAACCTAGATGCCCTTCAATAGATGAATGGATAAAAAAAATGTGGCATTTATACACAATGGAGTATTACGCAGCACTAGAAAATGACAAAATCATGGAATTTGCAGGGAAATGGATGGCATTAGAGCAGATTATGCTAAGCGAAGCTAGCCAATCCTTAAAAAACAAATGCCAAATGTCTTCTTTGAAATAAAGAGAGCAACTAAGAACAGAACAGGGAGGAAGAGCATGAGGAAAAGATTAACATTAAACAGAGTCGAGTGGGGGGAGAGAAAGGGAGAGAGAAGGGAAATCATATGGAAATGGTAGGAGACCCTCAATGTTACACAAAATTACACATAAGAGGTTGTGAGGGGAAATGGGGGGGGAACAAGGGAGAGAATTGAACAACAGCAGATGAGGTAGAGAGGGAAGATGGGAGGGGAGGGGAGGGGGGATAGTAGGGCATAGGAAAGGTAGCAGAATACAACAGTCACTAATATGCCATTATGTAAAAATGTGAGTGTGTAAGGGATGTGATTCTGCAATTTGTATTTGGGGTAAAAATGGGAGTTCATAACCCACTTGAGTCAAATGTATGAAAGATGATATATCATGAGCTTTGTAATGTTTTGATCAACCAATAAAAAAATAAATAAAAATAAATAAATAAATATATATATTTAGATGAGCATATCTATCCACACATGCTTTTTCAAATGTGCTATCATATTCCACACAGCATTTTGTAATCCATTTTTATACATCATCATGTATCTAGGAGTGGTATCTAAAATTAATACTAAGCCATAAAAAAATATATTGTAACAGAAATAATAATGTCTTTGATAGTCTTGTCAACAGACTGAACACAGTCAAGAAAGAAACCAAGATATACCAGCAGAGATTTCCTGGTCCAAAATACAAAAAGGAAAAAAAAAAAATGGAAAAACAGAACAGGAAATTCAAAAACTTTTACAATTTTAGAATGTGTAATCTGTGTTTAATGCTATACCAGATGAAGAAAAAAGAATGGAAAAGAAGCAATATCTGAAGAAATAATGATCAATAACTTTCTAAAACTAATGATAGACATCAAACCATAGAGCTAAGAACCCCAGAACACTAAGAAGGATAAGTTCCAAAATATGTACCTGAACATATCAGAGTCAAACTCTAGGAAACCAAAGACAGAAAGTCCTGAAAGGTGAAATGGGAGAAACATCTCCCTGATACATAGGAGGAAAATGATAAGAATTATGTAGACTTCTATCAGAAACCAAAAGAGTGAAGCAAAATACATAAATGTTAAAAGATAGAAAACTACCAACATAGACTTCTATATCCAGTGAAATTACTCTGCAAAAGTCTAGCAAATGTGAAGATTTTAAAAAAACAAATAAAAACTATTAGAATTTGTTGCTCGAATACTTTCCCTGAAGAAATGTTACCAGAAGGTATTCAAGGAGGTGTAAAATGTTATATGTCTGAAATGAAGATCTATATTGAAAACAACAAAAACATCAGAGAAGTAATAAATAAAAACAAAAAATAAATAAAAACAAAAGAACATATTTTGTTTTTCTTATTCATAATTGATCAATAGATAATGTTACTATAAAATAATAATAGTCACAATGTATTTATTGGGTGATTATAGCACATGGGTAAGTGTAATTAATGACTACAAATTTATAAGCAGTAGAAGGAGGAATTGGAAATACTCTGTTATAATGTATCTGTAGTAACCACAAAGCACTATAATATATTTGAAAGCATATTTAGGGTCAAGCACAGTGGCACATGTTTTTAAGCCCAGTGAGTTGGGAGGCTGAGACAGGAAAATTGCAAATTCAAGGTCAGTGTTGGCAACTTAGCATGACCCTAAAAACTCAAAGAGGGCTGAAGGTGTAGCTCTGTTAGGGTCTGTAAACAAGTCAAGATGGCGCCTGGCATTTTGCCAGAGGGAGTGGTTTGTGAAGTAAAGCCAGAGAGCCATTAAGTGTGGAGATTCCTGTATCTAGTTTATGGCAATTAAGATAAGCTGTGTGTAAAGTATATATACCCCTCCTGTCCTACAATAAACGGCTCCCACTCCTGCTGTATCAATCTACACAAGTTGCTCATCACCCCCCGGTTATTTTGCCCAGCCAGCCGGGCTGCGGCAGATGGTGGCCCATGGGGAGCCCCGGGACACTTGGGGGTAAGTGACGAAAAAAAGCTGCCCGTCCCTAGATAACGGGAGCAAATCTGCTCGTCCCTAGATAGGGCGAGAGGAAAAATGGCCATTTTGAGAAAATGGAGAAGATCGATGCAGTATGTTTCTGTCTTGTTTCAGTGTATTGTATTGTCTTTGTGATGAAAATATGGAAGAGGTGTTAGGTAAATTGATAAGGGAAAGAGGCACCCCAATGGAACCAAGAATAGTTAGGGCATGTGTTGATGGAAGCCAAGGAACTCTAGTCAGAAAGAAGAAAGTTCAAAGGAGGTAGGATTATCAGGAAAAAAAGTTGCAGCAAAAGGCTATTACTGAATACTTTTTGTTACCGGAGGGTGCCTGAATCCGCGCGGAGGCTGCCACGTGCGCGAGCCAGTCATGGCGCAGCAAGGTCTTTCCAAGCGGCTGCAGCCGGCTCTTCCCCGCCCCCTGCCCGGGGAGCTGGATGCCACTGCGAGAGCCCAAATCCAGACCTGACCTGGAGGCACAGTCTCGCAGGCTCTTGCTCCCTGTGCCCAGTGGCAGTTTGAGTCCGGAACATTATAAAAGTAGGTATTTTGGCTCTTGTTTTTATAGCTAAGTGTTAGCCATTTTAATAATCATTGATTCAGTCTCTTCCACAACCAAATACAACCTCCCTCTCTCCTCCTCTTCTTTCTCCCAATCACCCTGATTCAGAGGAACAAACTAAGCGCTTCTGAAACAAAGTGCCCTGCACCATGTTGGGTATGTTTGAAACCAGTTCCAAAAAGTCCATGAAGATTAGAGGGCAGAAAGTGAGCAAACCTAGCAAGGAGAAAATATTCAGTCCTTAAGAACACTTCTTGTTTCTTGTTTCTCAGTGATTGAGTTAGATGTGCACATATGTGCTTCCAGGGCAGATTTTTATTTTTATTTTTAGTATTTATGTGGAGAAAGAAAGAAGAAACTATCTTTGATTAAGAATTAGAATAATATTATCTGAGAAATGTTTCTGAACTTGAACAAAAAAACTAGTCCACAGTGCTTAGGAAATAAAACTGTTTTGGAAAAGCATGATTTATAACTATTTGTATTTAGTTTGGTATAAATTTGGAGTTATAGGAATAGCCAAAGGTGAAATAATAATGTCAGCGTTATAGAGTCAGGAAGTGATCAGGCTGATGATTGGTCCTTGTTTACACCCAGTTATGGACTGTTTTCAAGTTAAGTGACACCATGTCATGGTATGGACATCCCTGCCTTACATATTTATCCCATTTTAAAATCCGTATCTAAATTAGTTAGAATTAAACCTACCTTTACATTAGAGTCATGTCTGCTGAAAGGAAATAGTCCATATTTAAATAAACTAAATCCACAGAAAATGGCAGGTGAAGTCCTTACTAGAATCCTTAATATTCAAAGAAAAAATTTGCTATTAAATTCAAATTACTCTATTAAAGTGCTAACCTATTATTTGTAACTTAGGGCCCGTAATCTCAACTAATTTAGGGGAGAATTTAAGAGCAAAGAGGAAAACTTTCTTATAAAGTAGCATTCATTTGGATGGCCTGGGCCTCGCTCAACAAGAATTTTCTCTTATTTATCTAAAAATAGGCACTAGACAACTTGACATCTCACAAGATCATTTTCTTGAGGTTAAAGACGAGGAGATTCTACTATGTAGAAGAATAATAAGAAAATGAAAAAGGATTTTGGAACTTGGACCTATAGGTTTAACACAAACTGCAGCACTAAAATTAAATATGTGATATTTGTTGATCTAATATCTATGAGACAGTAGAGGACAGGGCAGCTTCATGAGCTACTATAATGATGGAGACCCCCCCAAAAGACATGGGGCTATCGCTGAGTCTGTACTTATTGGGAGCTTCTGACACAGTAGTAGTAGGAAAGACTATTCCAGACTTGGAGAATTTCTTAAAGTCGCAAAAATGTTCAAATCAGTTAATCAATGAGACTTATTAGAAAGAAGGATTCATGTAATGGAGATTGGGAGTAGCTGTTTGCCAGACATAAATTAGTTTGAAGATGGCCTCAAATGCTTAGTTGATCACTTTAGGTTTTATGCTAAACCACAGGACAATTTTGAAGGTCTTGGAGTATTTAAGTGACAGATAAAATAAGTATTTCAGAAAAGTTAGACTCAAACAGAATAGATTGCTTATGACCTCATGTACTTTTGTGTAGTATTATTTCTTATCACTTTCTTGACTTTGAGAGCAAGTTCAGATATCATTTTCCATATGGAAAAGTCAAGGTCAAAGATTAAGTACCTTGGATTATTATTATCACTTGGATGATAAAAGTGGTCAGCCCACTGAGCTGTGAGGCAGAAGGTTTTTATATGGAAAGTATACTTTGATAAGAATTATATTTTGTGAAACATGAATTTCAGCATCAAAACTGCGGTCTTTGCTATCCACCTCTTACTGAAAATTAAATCAAATTATTATTATTGGAAAGGCTACATTACTATAAACATAGAGCAAAAATTCTCAAGTTTATAAGTTCAGCTTGAAATCACATACTGTGCCTATAGACTGCGTGAGAACTTAAAGACATTTAGTGTTTTGATAGCCTATTTTATGGAACCAAAATTTTATCAGCCAGGCTCAGTGTATACAACCATAATCCTAGCAACTCAGGAAGCTGCGATAGGAGGATTACAAGTTCAAGGCCAGCCTCAACAATTTATGGAGGCCCTTAGCAACTAAGTGAGATCCTGTCTCAAAATAAATGAATAGATAGATAGATAGATAGATAGATAAATGGGCTGGGGATATGGTTCAGTTGTAAAGCATCCCTGGGTTGAATCCCTAGATTAAAAAAAAAAGGAAATAAAACAAATTTCATCAGAGTGTGAGACACACAAATGGATGATAACATTACTCATCTAATTCATTAGAGTTTGTTATGGTTTGAAAAGTAGGTGCCCCTAAAGCTCATGTGAGAGACAATGCAAGAAAGTTCAGAGGTGAAAAGATTGGGCTATGAGAACTTTATCAGTGCATTAATCCACTTGAATGGATTAACTGGATGGTAACCGTAGGCAGGTATAGTGTGGCTGGAGGAGGTGGCTCACATGGAGCCTACCTTTAGGATATATATTTAGTTCCTGGTGAGCTGAGCTTAGTTGCTTTCTGCTTCCTGGTGGCCATAGGCTGAGTTGCTTTCCTCCACCACACTCTTCAGCTGTGCTGTTTTGTATTATCTTGGGCCCAGAGCAATGGAGTTAGCTATCTACGGATTGAGACCTCTGGAACTTTTCTGAAATACTTATTTTATCTGTCACTTAAATACTCCAAGACCTTCAAAATTGTCCTGTGGTTTAGCATAAAATTTGAAGTGATCAACTAAACATAAAACTTTTCCTCCTCTAAAATTGTTTTTGTCAGATCTTTTGGTCACAATGGCAAAAAAGCTGACTAAAACAGAGTCCATGTTGTTCATTGGGAAAATGAGTGTGATGTAGTACAGTTGTTTTTTTTTTTTTTAAGCATAAATACTATTTCTTGTCTTACTCAAGCAGCTCTGAATTGACATTAACCATCAAAATTAAAAACTTATTTAGGTTTGACAGAGAAGGGTTATTTCTTTTCAAATGCTGAGAGCATTTTTGCAGACTTTGAGCACTAGATGGCAGAAGTGCTCCGGCTATGATCTGCAGAGCTGTCAAGGAGAGCAAGTTTTTTTTTTTTTTTTTTTTTTTTTTCTCACATCAATGAAGAGCTTCTAATTAGTCACTAAACACATGTAGGCCACATAGGATGTTCTAATAGGAAGAGATGTGGACTTCACAATCCACAGGGAACTTTTTTTTGCAATATCAATGATGTGTCCAGGGATGCATTTTCATGAGTTTCGCTATTCATTTCAGTAATGGAGTACAATCCATTGTAGCGTCTGCCCATTGATCAACAGCAAATATTCAGAAAAGTGAAATCTGAATTAAAACTCTGACAGAGTGTCATATTTTCTACTGAAAATCTCTGACTTATGATTCTTAGTGTCTAAGATAAGACTTAGAGAAAAACACAGCTTATTGCATTTTTTCTTTCTCATGATAAAGGAGAGATGGGTTTACTGCACAGCAGAGAAACCTAATTATAATATTGACCTCAGTGATGTCTAATAACCAGAGTCTAGTTAAGTGACAGTCAATTCTAAGCATGCCTCAATATCGTCTGTGTATCTTTCTTTCCTTTTTTGGTCCAAGAGGTTGAACCCAGGGGCCTTTAACCACTAAGCCACATCCCCAGCCATTTTTTCATTTTTTATTTTAACACAGGGCCTCACTAAATTGTTGAGGCTGGTTTTGAACTTGCTATCTTCCTGCCTCAGCCTCCCGAGTTGCTGGGATTACAGGTGTACCACCATGCCCCATATCATCTGTGTTTCTTCTTCTACTATTACTACTACTGTTACTACTAATAATAAGCAAGTTCTGGACACTAATCCAACCACATTGAGTACCATCTGTATTTGAAAAGCTATAAGGTGATTCTGAAGTGTAGACTTTAACATTTGAGTACCACTGGCAACTCTGAAATAGGAATTAGCTCTACATATGTTAATTATTTTAGAACCATTCAAAGGACCACATTTCCAAATCTAATTTCCCTCTCAGCCTACCAGTAGATAAACAGATATCATTGGTCACTCCTTTGTGTTAAAGACTCCTGGGGTAAAGTGTAATAGTAATATGGGGTGTAAATTATGCATAGACTTCAACTTTATCCATCCAAATAGGTAAGCAGATTTTCTAAAGCAATGGGTAAAGCACTGACTTATAGCACTGGCTTTATCTGGGTTAAAAAAGAATTTGGTTCTTCCTGAGAAGTCCTGACCTGAGTCTGGTACATTTCTCTGACATCACTAGTCACCTGGAGTACAACATGAAGACAGAGATAGGGTGCTATCAGGAAGGAAGAGGACTCAATCAAGGCCTTGGAGAGTCCACAAAGCAGTCTTCATCTGTTTCTCAAATCCACCTTGGGAAAGCTGGCTACCTCTCTGCCTATTATGCAAAATCAACTCTGAGGGTATAATTCTGAGAATAGGAAAAGAGAAGCTGAATCCTGAATCCTGTCATGTCAGTGGTTCATTTAATCCCTGGATGATTGGAGTGTAATAGTTAGGACTTTTCATCCCGATCACTCACTTTTCTTAGTGTTCTGGTCTTGCAGTTGTATGAAGTTGTGGTGTAGATGCTGAGATGTTGCAATGACAGTTCAAAAAGTGAAAAGTTCTATCAATCAGCCAAATGTGTGTGAACTCAAGATGCTTGATTATATTTTCCCTTTCAGCTGATCTATCATTTTAGTATTATGCAGATACAGTTAAATTGCTACTTGATTTGAGTAATATTAACAACTCATGATTTAACAACTAATGTTAAACTAACATTTAACAACTAATAGTTCAGTGAAAGAAATCAATTGAACTTATTATTTGATAACATGAAGTACCCAAAACTCCCTCTGACTTATTTAAAAAAAAATTTTTTTAAGCATGTGTGGTGGCAAGGCAGCCCTAAATAGGCTCAGTTATTAAAAAATACCCAAAGCACCACTATTTTCCACTTTGGGGAAAAAGTCTTGTTTTTAAATTCAACCATCCCTCTGTTTTTTCATTTTTTTACTATAAGTTTTTTTTCCCTCTTTTTCTTTTTCTCTTAGAAGCTTTTAGTAACACATCAATTTTTACAGGACCAAGGAAAGTGAACACTGAATTCAAGAAATATAATAAACATCTAAGCCTGTGACACTTTTTATTCTGTTTAATCAATGTCGTAAATACATGCTTCCAGAAACAGTCTTGCTCAGCTTTTCAATATTTTCAGTTAACTTGCTCTAGTTCAGATATAATGGGTAGAATTCAGAAACAATAAGAAAAACCATACAATCTATAGGAAAATCCAGGTGCAGTGGTGCACATCTCAATGAATAAATAAAAAGGGGTGGGGATATACCACTCAGTGCTGGCTTAGCATGTACTAGGCCCTAGGTCCAATCCCCAGTACCGCAAACAAAAACCCTCAGGAAAAGCTCCCTCATTTATAAAGATATCCATTTATTTATAGCAAAATCAATCTTGAAGCTTTGCCAGTTATAACTATGAAAGGGTATAGAGTTGCAATGACAAACCCTCTTCATTCATTGATATTATGAATTAAACTTCTGCTGAACCATAAAGAAGCATATATTTCTCAAACTACACTTTCTTATTGCAGGCATCTGTGAAGATTGCAGTTATTTCTCAGGGGGAAGCATTCATAAATATTCCATTGGAAGTTAGTCAAACTTGTACAGCTTTAGCTTGGAGATGGAGTTGTTATGGGACAGGCTATATGAGCAATGACCAAACAGACTCCATTTTACCCTGAGACTCCACATCATGTAAGAAATGTTTCTCCCATGGGAACAACCCACCTCAGTACCCATTAATAGTTACCTAGCATAGCATACTTGGCAACACAAAATAGCAATTCTTATACAATGTAAAATTGTTCTCTTTGGTTTCCATTTTTCTGGGCAGTTTACATTGTCAGAGATTGATTGTCCAGACATTAGTAATCATTCTATAACTTGTACAGAACTAGGATCATTTTGACCTACTTCACTTCTGCTTGCTGCTGTTCCAACCTGGAAAGTCCCATGGGAAATACCAATGTACCCATTGCACTGTCTTGCTAGCTGCCCAAATCAGCTTCTGTACCTGCTTGCTTGCAACCATGTCAACCCGGATGTGGTTTTTTTGCATGTTTGCCTTTAAATATCCTAAAATGCTCAGGCTCGGGGCTGTTCCTTGCAGAGACAGTTATGGGTCCTATGGGTGGCAGTCACTGGCCAGCCAGCTAAATAAAAACTCTTTGATTTGGACAAAACTGGAACTTGGTGTGTTTTCTGAGCAACCTGCCCCACAACAGCATTGCTGGCCACATGTCAATATATTTGACACCAGTGTTCAATAATGCCCTTTCTCACAACTTCAGGAAACGTTTGTGCTACTTATTGTATGAGAACATTACAAGAAAACTCATTGGATTGTGTGGCAGTGGTAATGTATTCTCTATGAAAACTGTGTTGTAAGTTTATCAGGGCAAATAGTTTTATATTGGTACAGCCACTGAAAATATAAAATCATTAGTCATTGGTAAAAATGAAGCTGATAATGGTAGACCCTTTTGCAACTATTTATTATTCAGTTAATGATGTCCTTGTTTGTCTATATTAGAAGCAGAGATTTACTTAGAAAACAAATTTCTCTTTTTATCTTTTTACTTAGAAAACAAATTTCTCTTTTCATAATCAATTATAAATGAATAAGATTATGTCAATGTATTGTATATGCTAATAATCAATTGGATAAGAGAGTTCTTTGCTGTGGGACTTCACAACAGAAATTCATTTCTCAATAAAAGTATTTTCAGAGAATGCCTGTTTGAACTACCACATAATGAATTTACAAGATTCCATGGTATTGCCTGGTTAAGTATGAATCCCTTTATCTGATGTGTCAAGGAATAAATTTATCACATTTGTAATTAAAATGTCAAGGGGATGAATAATATGTATGTGAAGATCCAGCTTATCATATATAATCACATAATAGAATTGCTACTTTTCTGGTTTGAACTGTGGTGATGGAAATCAACAGTTACTTTGAAACAACAGAAATTTACTAACATCATTTGACATTGAAGTGAAAGTTTATTCTGTGTATTAAAGAGTTTTTGTGTTTCTCTTTATCTTTAAATCATAACACTATATGTCCTTAAAACAAATTCATATTTATATTTTGTGAGAAAATCAGATTATAAGTTTCATGCCCTCTTAATTACTTTATGAACTTCAGGTAACAATTGCAAATTGATCTCAATATTGCTCTTTCTTGTTGGTTGTAAAGTTTTGTTTTTTTGTAACTGAATTCTGTGAAATAATAAAAGATATGGCAATACGGATCCTGTGTTTCTAGAGACACAGATGGTTTGGAATTGAATAGCAGCCCATTACATCCAGGAAGAAGAAAAGTTCTCTGGTTTATGGTTTTTACCTCCTCCTTCCTAAGATTGTTAGCTATCATTTATCATTGTGTTTACATTGCTGCATTTATTATAGTAGAGCTAAAGGGAAAATAAAACATTTCTTACAAAAAACTGCTCCTTAATGGAGGAAAACCAGAGCCTCAGCTTTGGGTCATACCGTTTCAGCAGCAGTAAATAAGATTTTTTATTGAAATCTATTTTTCTTGGGTTCCTTCCATCTACTTGTCCATGAGGCAGAAATGTTCATATTCTGAAGAAGCTCCAGGCCACTGTGCTTCATGGTTCAAATCTTTTCTCTCCTGTTATATGCGGCTTCTATGGCACTGATATCATTAGCGATATGGTTAATTTATTCCTAACAATAGGACTTACTGAGGACAACTGTCAAACTTCTCCCAATATCCTTGGTAAGATTTTTTTGTTGTTGCTTAATTTTTCTTCTTAACAAAGACTACATGTGTATTTCTACACTTTTGTTGATCAATTAAACTTCTTTGACAAATTATAGAACAAATAGACATTTTGGCAATTCTGTTTTTCTTTAATGTTTCATGATGATCTATTATTCCCAGTGTCTCAAAGAATGATCATATGGATCTAGAAATCAATCACACTTTGTTGTGGTAAGCCATTCTTATAGACCGTGGCCGCCATTAGAAGATGGCGCCGGCTTCCACTGTGGCCTGTGATAAACAACTCCTTTTATGGAGAGTTGGCACGCAATCCCTTACCACCCTATGAGAGAGATCCACGTGGCGGCTTGGGATTGGGACGCGGGGGGCTTTATTAAGCTGTGCTTGGGTGTGTTCGGGCGGCGGGCGCTAGAAGATGATACATGACTCAAGGCCTGAATAAACTGCTGAAAGAAGAATCCTGTGTCGTGTTTCCCTTGCTGGCGAAGGGTTGCGACACTTTGTCTTCTAATTCACTTTTTTTTTTTTTTGACAGCAGGGATTAAACCAACAGCTTCCTGCACACTAAGCCAGTTCTCTACCACTGAGCTACATGCCCTGTCTTCTAAGTCAACATTGTTAAACTATTGAGTTTATAGAAGAGAGATGGGCACAACTGAAATCCAAGAGAAATGCTGCTTTTGTAATTATGAGAAGTGTAATGGTGTTATTTGAAAAAAATATGTAATGATGCAATGATGCTCTATATAGGTAAGGTTTTCCAAGTCTCCAAAGAGTCTTTTTATTATTTTGCTATGACCTTGATACTAAAACACGAAGTATTGTATGTAAATAATCTGCCTACACCAAGAATTGAGGGATTTCTTACCAATATATAATCTCAGCTACTTTCTATCCCTCTGAAACCTACCTCTGAGTGTCAGATATTTAAATTACTGCTTTAATGACAAGGGTCAGAGGCAAAGTGAAAAAGGAGCATCAGCAGCAATCCACACAGTTTTTCTCACCAGTCAAGTGAAATAAGGTAAGTCTAATAGGAAGAACATACAGAAACAAGCTGCCTTTAGCCCATCTCTGCATTTTTTCTCAGGCTTCATGTAACAAGAGTATCAAAGGACAAATATTTATACATTATATTTAATTCCTATCAAAGATGCAAATCTCAAGACAGTGATCTGGCCCATAGACAGAGTCTTCTCCTTTGAGGATTAATCGAATGCAATCTCCTCAAAACAACAGCATCAATTCTTAGGTCATTATATGTCAGTCAGCTTGTCATCAATTTTACTGATATAAGGTACATATATAATTCAAATTATTTGATAATAATAAAATATACAATACTCTTCATTGTTGGTTTCATTTTGCCAATTGATACTTATAGAACATTTTAATTGATTTTTCCCAGGTTCTAGTATCATGGCCATATTATAATTACACTTGATGAAAGGGTATAGTTGTGGCATGAATGCTAGTTGATATTTTCATTTACATTAATGACTAATATGAAAAAAACATTAAGGATGTAGGACAGAACTTCACTCATTTTCAGCAAATTGAGTGACATTACTAAATGAAAATACAATTTTGAACACTGCATGACTACATCCTCAATATTTTTGTGCTATTCACTATGTACTATCTATAAGAACTACAAATTTTGACTTTAACATCCTTTTTTAATATCGTGTACATTAATAACCAACCAAACAATAATCAAGCTTAGAGTTAAGGACATTTGCAGATTTCTGTCATGTAAACACTGTCCTTGATTGAAGCTGTTAGGAGCAGCCGCAGGTGTTAAGGAGCCCTTGCAGTGGAAGGTGTCAGGGCTATCTGCTTGACACGTCTGAGCACGCAGTTAAGAAGCACACTTATATTTCCACCATCTAGCTACAACAGAGTCACTGACAGCAGGGGCACAGATAATAGTGAGATGTAGTAATCTAATTACAAAGGAGTAGAGCTTTTATTATTGTTTACTTCCGTTTTTTAAAAAATAATTTCATTGTTAGTTCGCATAATTAAAATTTTAATAATGGTTATGTTTAAAATCGGCTCACAAAATTTCTGAGATTTAAATGGTCTGTTCTTATGAGTCAGTACCAGCTAGTTCCTACCCATCACTGGGTGAGAGATACCCATGAGGGCATCAGGAATACCTTAATAACATTTTTATTGACCACTAACTTAATTCCTATTTTTACATCTGATAGAGGTGAGATGGGTCAGCTAATTCTTGAAAATTTTTATGAATTCTGCCGTGGAAGCTTTTTAAAGACTAAGCCAAAACCATAACATAGGTCTTAGATTTGGATTCATCAATTACTAGCTGTGTTGACCATAGTTAACTTGTTTGATTTTATCTGAGCCTTAGTTTCTTTATCTGTAATTATAGTGCCTGTAATAGGATCCTAGTAAACAAGAAATGGCAGGATGGAGGATAATGCTTAGCACAGAGCTTTGTACCTCATAAATTCTTGATCAATGGTAGATATTCCTCTCCTCTTGTTCCACCTTATTTAGCTTACTCCCAGGCTTCTGGAGTCTAGCTTCATCCTGTCACCACCTTTGAAGTGTCTGTCTTCCTTTGGACCTGAGTTTGCTCTTTAGCATCATTAAGTATCCATGAAATTGAAAAAAGACCAACTCCAACTCTTATATATTTTATTTTCCAAAAATCAAAAGGATTACATGCATACAAGAATTGTAGCATCTGATGTTTTTTTGTAGTAATTCTCAACTAAGAGGCAGTTTCCTTATATTACAATACATCCCAAGCAAAAATATGAATCTCAGAACACATAGAATAGTTTATTCTAGAACATATAGATGTAAACTGTGTCAGAATTTTATCTTGGAGAAAAAATGAGATACAGAGGAATCAGAAAAGAGCCAAAAATCATACCTCTATCTGTTTATTATTTATCTATCTATCTATAAATTTTCTGAAGTCTACAGCATGTGAAAGAAACCTCAGGAGAAACCTTCCATCAGAAAGTTAATGATCTTGGATCTTTGGATGCACTGGGGTTCACTACTAATACATAGTAACTTCTCTCCTAAAGTGATATCTAAAATTTTGAGCTATTTAAAATAAAAATTGACTGTAATGGAATTTACCAATCCTCAGAACTTCCTTGATCCTACCTTCTTTCTTTTCATATTCATTTTGTATGTGTTAAATCTCTGTCCTTTTTGTAACAGAGTTTGGCTGTCAGGAGGTTCTTTGCCTCACAAATTCAAAGAATATGATTCATAGACAAGCAAAAGGTAGATTAATGAGATTTATTTAAAGCAGAGAAAGACTCCTGCAGCAAGAGATGAGTCCTAAGGGAGGGTACCACTGGCAACTCTTTGCCTGGGGTATTTTAGGTAATTGGTGGGAACTATGGTAATGAGAGATGCTAACATGGAGCAATTAAGGTCTTTAACATCTGTGTTGAATAAGCTAACCAGAAATGTATCATTTCAATCCTTTATTTACATAATTAAAAGGACAGGTCCAACCCTGTGGTTTGACATGGAGAGTAAGTGCTTCGGGCAAGGGTAAATTTGGTGATGAGCCATTCCTAGGGGTAGGTTTAGGGGTAGCTAAGGAAGAATTACTGTGATTAAATCTGTTAGTAACAGAAGCAGGTGTTAAGGAGCCCTTGTAGTTGAGCTGTCAGGAGCAGTAGTAAGGATGTCTCCAGACCTGGGGACCCTGTCCAGAATGGCATGATGTCCTCCTCCTCTCCTTCCTTTTTCTCTGAGGTGTGAAAAAACAGCCTCTACCTCAGAGCAAAGCCTGTCCAAGGAAGGGACATGACCTTAGTCCTTGGAAAAACCCACAGAGCACTCCTAAGCACATTCCCACCCTGCTAAGTTGTTTATCTACAAATAACAGGAGAGATCTGCTGAGCCAGGTGTCCTTGACTCAGGCTAGGTGGGGATCCATAGCAGCCCCCTAGCAGCCACCAATCAGCATGAGACAGGGAAATACCTGGGATGCCAGATGACCCTCCCAGTGGTTTATGGTGGTTGATAACAAGTTGGGAAACCATGTAGTTCAGCACTTACACCCCTCTTGGCTCAAACCAATCAGTTCAAACGAATACCCCTTTTGTACTGACAAATCACCCCTACCCAACTTGTTCCAGCCAGTGAATGTGCTAATCATGTTTTAGAGTTGTTATTTGATTTTCCCGCGGTGTGTGATGATTTGCTAAGGGATGCTATGATGTATGTGAAGTCCCTGCCTTCTCCAAAGAATGTATAAAACTGCTGCAAACCCTGGGCTCCAGGCCTCTCAGCGTCACCAGTTGCTGTGTGTGTGTGCGGAGGACCAAGCTAGCTCGCAATAAACACCTCTTTGCTGCTTGCATTGATCTTGGGTCTCTGGTGGTCTTTGGGGGTCCCGAATTCGAGCATAACAAGGTGCTTATCCTGTCTGCCTACCTATCTGCCTCATTCCCTCACTTTCGACTTTCTCATCCCCTGTCACCTGCATATCTGATGTTCCAATATTGTATTAAGAGAATCTTCATCTAGAGATGAAGCTTTGCCGCAGTCTGGCTGGGCACAATCAGGAGCCACTTGTCAAAAGAAACTAACTTTATTTTTAGAACCACACACGCCAAACAAAATAGCCTCTCAGGAAAAACCCTCAGAGCCTCAACTGCCACCACCGGCTTTCCACAAGCCTCTCTCTCCCACACAAGCTTCTCTCCACCTCCCACAATCCTCCTCTCTTGAGGCCGATTGGCTGGGTCACGTGGGCGGAGCCAAAAAAGTCCCCCAATGAGCAGCTCCGTGGTCTGAAAGGGCAGGGAAACAGCCCAATGAGCATCACCGCAGAGGAGCCAATCAGCTAGATGTTGCTGGGGCCGAGGAGCCAATCAGCTAGATGTTGCTGGGGCCGCTGTGAGCCAATCATCAGCCAGCAGCTGGAAGTTTGCTGGCAGCTGGAAGTTTGCTGGGGCCCCTTTGGCTGTGGCTCTCAACATCTCCCCCTCTCTGTTTAAACAACAAGCATGTGGCTTAGGGACCCTGCCTGTTAGGCAGTCCAATTCAACATATGGTCCTTACCCGTCATCGGATGAACTGACCTCTAGGCGTCAGCCTCCTGTCTTAGGTTGGTACCACTGCAATTGGATCATACCCGTCACTGACTACCGGTCCAGCATACAGCCATACTTGTGGATAGGCCTTTGCACCTGTGGGGGGGTGAGGTTCTTTGCCTCACCTCTGTTGGCCCCCAAATTTTAGACCATCACTAGTAGAGGAGGATGCAAAATGCCATGACATTAAGCCAATTGAGGGCTCCTTTGAAAAATTGTACCACCGGTGACACCATCAGCAAAAATACTCCAGCACTACCACAATTCGCTGTACCAACAGATAGTTCACAATGCATACAGGTGAGCTCACAATGTGTCCAGGCAAGTTCTGCAAGCAGTTCAGTGATGGCTATTGTAGAAGCTGTAGATTGGTTTTATCTTTGACTTCACTAGCACTGGGATGAAGATAGGAATTCTGGCAATAATGGCTAAAGAAAAAATTATGTAACATTACAGAAGGCACTAAAAGAAAACAATTTTCTTAACAATTTACATTATCTTTAAGAGAATTATTAAATATAATGAAAAGGAAAGGTGAAAGTAAACAAACAGATCTGTTAACCTTCTTTTTTGTTTACATGTTAAAACAATCCTCAAGAGTTGTTTACCCAATTTAAATTAAACCATATAAATCACGTGAAAAAAAATATTTGGATCCATTTTATCATGAGCGCTCATCATATATGATATATGGACATACGTACATTCAAACATATAACACAAAACACAAGTGTGCACACATAATATAATACATACAACACATAACATAATAGTAAAGGCCTTATAACTTTTTACAGGTGAAATCTCCATTGCAATGTTTAAAAACTCTATAGTCAAAAAATAGAACTGATCAGCAAAACATTAACCTAGGTCTGTATGAGCTCAAAAAACAAAATAGAACTTTATGATATGGCAAAGGGCAATAATAAAATAGATATTGAAAAAAGCATCCTGGTTCTGTTGCAGATGTAAGAATAGCCAAACTGGAGTTTTGGATATCAGTTGTTATGGATTTGAGCCAAATCATCTTCTTTTTGGTCTGTAGAAATCGCTTTAGTTAATCTTTCTGGAATCCAAATCGGCTGCTGTTCTCCCTGTGGAAACACATAAACAGACCCCCGACTCCAGACAATCACTGGGTCAGGACCTTTCCATTGTCCTGTTAGAATATCCTTCCAAAGTACCTTGGGCTTATGTACATTTTTTGGACACATATGCCTTTCCGCAGCACTAAGTCCTGATGAATCCAAATTTAAAAAGTTTAGAGTAAAAAGGGTTATTTTAAGTTTATCTTTGGGGAATATATACCCCTTCCCAATTCCTTCTTTTTGCTGTAATAAGTACATTTTAATAGTTTGATGAGCTCTTTCAACTATGCCTTGTCCCTGTGGATTGTATGGGATTCCTGTTATATGAGTAATGCCAAATGTTGAGCAAAATTGTTTAAAAGAGGTAGAAGTATAACCAGGGGCATTATCTGTTTTCAACTGTTTTGGAACACCCACAGTGGCAAAATTTTGTAAGCAATGAGCTATAACATCTTTAGTTTTTTCTCCGGCATGAAAGGAGCCCATCAAAAATCCAGAAGAAGTATCAACTGTAACATGCAAATATTTTAATTTTCCAAATTCTGGCAAGTGTGTGACATCCATCTGCCAAATATGGTTAGGTATCAATCCTCTAGTATTGACTCCAAGATTAACTTGTGGTAAAAAGGTCACACAATTTTGACATTGTTTTATTATTTGTCTACCTTGTTCCTTAGTTATTTTAAAACGCTTTTGTAAAGTATTAGCATTGACATGGAACTTTTTATGAAAATTTATAGCTTCTTCTAGTGTAGAGAAAATATGTATGTCATGTGTAGTTTTATCTGCTAAATCATTGCCCAAACTAAGGGCTCCAGGCAATCCTGTATGTGCCCTGATATGTCCTATAAAGAATGGATCTTTTCTGTCCCAGATTAGACTTTGTATAGTGGAAAGCAAAGAGAAAACAGTAGAAGAAGGGGAAATCTACCAGCATCTTCAAGAGATACTATAGCATTAACTACATACTGACTATCAGAAAATAAATTAAATGCAGAATCTTTAAACATCACAAAAGCTTGTAAAACTGCATTAAGCTCTACCTTTTGAGCTGATTGTTTGGGTACTAAAAATGTAAAAGTTTGATCAGGGGTAACTACTGCTGCTGTACCATTATTTGACCCATCAGTGAATATATTTGGAGCATTCATGATAGGTGTTTTTCTTGTCATTTTTGGAAAAATTACAGGATGCAATGACCAAAAAGACAATAAAGGATTAGATGGTAAGTGGTTATCAAATGAAACATTAGATTTGCACATGATTATTGCCCAAGTATTTAACTCATTAGCTAACTCATCAATTTGATGCATAGTATATGGAGTAATAATTTTATTGGGAGAAATTCCAAACACTCCCTTTGCTGCTTTTATTCCTTTGAGTATTAATTGTCCTACAGCCTCAGGATACCTAGTAAGAATAGTGTTAGGAGAATAAGATAAATGTATCCATAATAATGGACCTTCTTGCCAAAATACTCCTGTAGGAATATTTTTTGTTGGTAGTACAATAAATAATAAAGGCAAACTTATATCAATTCTATCCAAATGCATATTTTCCATATATGTTTCAATGATTTTTAATGCCTTTCTTGCTTCAGGCATTAACATTCGGGGTGAATTTGGATCTGATGGACCTTTTAGGATATCAAATAAAGGTCCCAACTCTCCTGTTGGTATACCTAAATAAGGCCTTATCCAATTTATGTCTCCTAATAACTTTTGAAAGTCATTAAGTGATTTGAGTTGATCTACTCGTATTTGAATTTTTGGTGGACGGACCATGGTTGAGGATAATAGAACTCCTAAATAATTAATTGGAAAATTTAATTGTACTTTATCTATTGCTGTCTCTAGATTATAATTTTTTAATAAGTTTGTAAGTGTGGCATAACATTCTAGCAATGTGTTTTTATCTTTGTGTGCTAATAATACATCATCCATATAGTGAAATATTTGTAGTTCAGGATTTTGATTTCTAAGTGGCTGGATTACTTTGTTAACATAAATTTGACACATAGTTGGGCTGTTAGCCATCCCTTGAGGGAGTACTTTCCATTCATATCTCTGATCAGGACCTTCATGATTCAGTACAGGGATAGTAAATGCAAAACGTGGACTATCCTCAGGATGAATTGGAATTGAAAAAAAACAATCTTTAATATCTATAACTAAAACATACCAGGTTTTTGGCAAAGCAGACAACTGAGGAATCCCTGATTGAGCAGGTCCCATAATAACCATCTCATTATTAATGGCTCTTAAATCTTGCAATAATCTCCATTTACCAGATTTCTTTTTGATGACAAAAATGGGAGTATTATGGGGAGATACAGAAGGTTGTATATGTCCTTCCGCTAATTGTTGTTTGACCAGGTCATGGGCTGCTTGTATCTTTTCTTTAGTCAGGGGCCACTGAGGAACCCATACTGGTCTTTCTGATTTCCAAGTAATTTTTATTGTCTCAGTGGCCCTTTCTGAAAATCCAACCCATGTCTTTCTGTTCCTTGATCTATTTGTATTGGTGCTGCTATACCTTGTTCTTGTTTTTCTAATCTTTTTCCTTTCCTAAAACCTTGTCTAGTCATAATAGTGGGTGCATTTTGGTTGATGTTATTTGTTAATGTCAAACCTAATTGATCTAGGACATCTCGTCCCCATAAATTTATGGGAAGATGATCCAATACATATGGCTGTATAGTTCCTTCACATCCTTCAGGATCCTTCCAATCTAATACCATTGCACTTCTATGGGGATTAGTCACCACTCCTAGGCCTCGAAGCGTTTGAGTGGCTTGTTGTAATGGCCAATGTTTTGGCAATTTTTGACGAGATGATGCTAAGGTCTGCACCTGTATCCAGTAGTCCATTAAATTCATGTCCTTAAATATTTAGTTTTAGCATGGGGCGAGAATCTAAATTTAAAGAAAGCATAGCCCAATCTACACCTGTGGAGCCTAATCCCTTGGAACCTCTTTCTACAGTACGACTGGAAAATTTATCATGTAGGCTGGGTATTATTAGTAACTGTGCTATTCTATCTCCTGGTGAAATTACTGATATACCCTTTGGAGAACTGGCTATAATTTTTATTTCACCTTCATAATCAGGATCAATTACCCCAGGACTTATCATAAGTCCTTTTAGAGTAGAAGAGCTGCGTCCCAATAATAAGCCTACTGTTCCTTTGGGAAGAGGTCCTTTCACCCCTGTGGGAATGATTTGAACTCCCATCTCTGGAGTTAGTACTGCTCTGGCGGAGGCGCAGATGTCCAACCCTGTGCTCCCTCGGGTTTGTCTGATGAGGGATCTGATGGACAATGTGTCCTGGGCACTACCCTGATGGGGTTGCTGGGTTTCTCCAGTGCTCCGTATATTTGTGGTTTTGGGCCCCGGAGCATTGGGCCCCCCTGTCCATTTTTTGGCAATGGAGCCCGATGCCTTTCTCCACGATATCGTGGATAAACACCTGGTCCTTGTTCGTTTTTTGATAATGGAGTACCCTCTATGGTGGTTTGAGAACGGCATTCATTAGCCCAATGTCTCCCTCTACGGCATCGTGGGCAAATACCTGGTATTCTACTCCTTTGAAAGCTAGTTTTGTTAAACCCTCCTCCAATGGGGCAATTCCTTTTAAAATGTCCTGTTTGTTCACAATTGTAGCATGTTCTTGGCCTGGCATCTAAAGCCTGTTTTACTGCAGCTGCCACAATTTGCCCTTGTTCATTAATGTCTCTGGCATCTAAAGCCTGTTTTACTGCAGCTGCCATGACTTGCTCTTGTTCATTAATGTCTCTACATAATTTAATATATGTGTTTAAATCTTCATGTTTCCATGGTCTAATGATATCTCTACACCAACGATTCGCTTGCTCATAAGCCAGGTGTTTTAGTAATGGCATTGCTTGTTCTGTATTCCCAAAAACTCTGGTAGCTGTTTGAATAAGCCTATCTACAAATTCAGCATAAGGTTCATTAGCTCCTTGTATTACCTTAGATAATTGACCTTGTAAACCCCCATTTCCTTGTAAAGTCTTCCATGCCTTAATTGCATCTGCAGCAATTTGTGCGTATACGCCAGGATCATATGCAATTTGTTGCTGCTGATCCTCATAAGGTCCCTTTCCTAACAACATATCTAGATTTCTCTGAGGATAACCAGCTGCTGCATTTCTCCTAGCTGTCTCCTTGCAAAATTCCTCATTGGCAAACTTCCATAACAGGTATTGTCCTCCATTTAGCACAGCTTTACACATGTTAGCCCAATCTGCTGGCGTCATGTTCAAGTTGTTAATGGATTCGACCATGCTTACAGTGAAGGGTGCTTGAGGACCATAGGTTGTTACAGCCTCTTTTAGCTGCTTCACTGTTTTGAAATTTAAAACTTGGTAAAATCGCTGCCCTCCTGCCTCAAATACAGGGCATGTTAATATTTGAGATCTTGTCTCAGGATCCCAACTATCAACTGTGGGGGTTGGGGGCCTCCCAGCATATGGAGGTGGCGCTGTTGGTTGGACACTTACGCCCTCTGGTGATAGAAAGGTGTTAGTAGCAGTCTCCTGTAGAGGTGGTGCTGTTGGTTGGACACTTACACCCTCTGGTGATAGAAAGGTGTTAGTAGCAGTCTCCTGTTGTAACTTTCCCCCTGATGGCTTTTTCTGTTTTACACTTTCTTTCTCTGTCTGACTAGCTTGAGAGGCCTTCTCTTTTACTTGAATCTTTTCCTCTGTCTGACTAACTTGAGAGACCTCTTTTACTTGAATCATTATGTCTTCTCCTTCCTCTACCATTGTCTGAACTGAAGGCTTTGGACTAAGCAAACAAGATACGAATGTCCACAATGGCAATGTGCCAACTGGCAGAGTCCCTGGGCTTTTCTTTTCTATTCTTTTTAAATCTTCACCATGATGGTTCCATTGTGATATATTTAACAACTCCTCCTTAAAAAGCCATGGGCTACATTTTTGTATTGTATCAACGTATGCCCTGACTGCTCTTGATTTTACTGGGATGCCTCCTTCCTCTAACAATTTACTTAACACTCTTTCAGTTTGTTTTTTACTAATTTCTGATCCCATATTTCTACTATAATACAACCCAACAAGATGACGCCAAACAAAACCGAGACAGAATGAAATAAAAAGGGAACAACAAAAAGTCATTATAGCCTTTCTATCCTCCTGACATGTGCATCCGTCTTTTCTCCCTATCTGTTCCTCAGACGTAAATAGTTTTTCCTCAGATGTGAGCGGTTTTTCTTCCGTCTCACTCATCTCCAGGGACAGGCAACTTAAAACAAAAGTGAAGCAAAATAAAAGAGGAATCTTAAAATGGCTACCCATCCTCTCGCCCTGCCCTCAGGGGCGAGCAGTTTCACTTACCCTCAGTCGCTCCCCGTGCGAGCCACCAAATGCCGCAGTCTGGCTGGGCACAATCAGGAGCCACTTGTCAAAAGAAACTAACTTTATTTTTAGAACCACACACACCAAACAAAATAGCCTCTCAGGAAAAACCCTCAGAGCCTCAACTGCCACCACCGGCTTTCCACAAGCCTCTCTCTCCCACACAAGCTTCTCTCCACCTCCCACAATCCTCCTCTCTTGAGGCCGATTGGCTGGGTCATGTGGGCGGAGCCAAAAAAGTCCCCCAATGAGCAGCTCCGTGGTCTGAAAGGGCAGGGAAACAGCCCAATGAGCATCACCGCAGAGGAGCCAATCAGCTAGATGTTGCTGGGGCCGAGGAGCCAATCAGCTAGATGTTGCTGGGGCCGCTGTGAGCCAATCATCAGCCAGCAGCTGGAAGTTTGCTGGCAGCTGGAAGTTTGCTGGGGCCCCTTTGGCTGTGGCTCTCAACAAAGCTTAACTTCTGCGTTTCTGGCAGACAACTCTCCAGAAATATTACCTGATCCAGTTTATTTTCTAATTTCCTCTGCTCAGAGCACTATGCTTGCTTCCTTTGTAGAATTCTTCTCATCTACAAATCTGCTCATCATTAAAAACTTGGAGTATGTGGACCCTTTTTTATAATCAGTCATAGAACTATGAGCAGACTTTCTTTCAGGAGACAGCAAACCCTCAGAATTGTTATGAACTCTTTAGCCTCTGAAGGAAGAAAGTGTCCATTTGCATTGAACTTCAACTGCTTTTAAAGCTCATTTCTGGAGACTGTGATCCTGTGACCTACCCAGTCCCCAAAGCAACAAAGTCAGAGAAGAGGGATAGAGAGGAGCCAGGGACATGCCCTGATTTCTGCAGCAGATGATACCCTTGTTGCAAGCATGTATCCGTAAGACACTGGAACAGCCATGTCTGAATCTCTGCTTTTTTTCCTCCTCTTTCATGATCTTTATCTCTATCATCATATTATACAATTTCTTTCATCATCTTCATCTTTAGCAGCATCATTAGTTCTACCTGATGTAACACTGCAGTAAAAAAGAGGATTCGAAGGAGAGTATTGTGAGGGAAAAGGAAATAGACCCAGGATGTGTAGGTGATTTTATTGGTGGCAGCAATAATAATTAGTAGTTATCATTTTTGGAGTACTTACTAAGTTACAAATACTAGTAAGTAGCTTATGGGCATTGCTAGCAAATTCTTATGATTCATTATGATCAGCGTTATCTCCTTCAGCTTGCAAAGTGGGGAACTGAAGCTCAGAAGAGTTAAGCACAGAGGGCATATGTAAATGTTGAGTGATAAGTGAAACCAGGTCTCCCTTTTTCAATGTTTATCTTTTTTTGTACCCCCTGACTCTATAAAATAATAGAAAAAGAAAAATGGATAAAAGGGACAAAGACAAAGAAAAACGGAAAAGAGGAGAATGGAGGAGAGAAAGAAAACAAGCTGTGCTTCGTCTTGAATACATCAAGTAACACATTTGAACATGAATAGAGATGCATAGTCTCCAATACCCAGAAAAGATCCTTGGTAGGACTTAGAAAGTATACATAGGCTTGTGGGTAGGAGTGGGGAGGTGAGTGGTATAAGTGGGTGGGACACAGAAAGGCAGGGAGTCTTCTCTCAATTATATCCAGCAAGTGATGCTTAGGGAAAATTGGTACTGGCTGCTATCCCTTCTATGTTTTTTATAGGTTTATTCAAGCAGAGGGGAGAAGAGAAGTAATTGACCAGGTAGAGAATCAAAGTTGCTTTGTGAAGGAAACTGATAGTCATTTCTGATAAATGCCTTGGTTTAGATTTGGTGGTTTTCTTGTTGTCCTGAGAAAGAGTGAATGTGTTCCCACAAAAATAAATTGTTTGCTTCTCTATTTTAGTCATGGGCACAGATTTCTAGATTATTACAAATTCCTGATTCCTTTACATTGCTCTCTACTGATTTTCTCATTCGCTCTTGTATATGCAAAAAGAGTGAATGTGAAATGTGACCCCATTAGTTCCTGCACTGTCCCTTGCAAGTAACCATCCAGTGAGGGTGCATTAGAGAATGGTCAACAATTCTCCCATAGAATGTTGGCCTTCCTTCTACTCATTGCTACTTTTTTTCATGTCTCTCCCCCAAAATGATTATGAGCTGCCAGAGCATAAAGTATCTCATTTACTCATTCATTCATTCATATATGAAATTATATGTTAACTAATTATCAAAAACTCAAGAAAATATCAATCAAGATAGTTATATTCCAGATATTCTTGTTTTTTTCCCCATAGGACAGAAACTTGTTTCCTCTTTGAGAAGAATTTTCTAATATGTTCTTTTTAAAATGTATAACTACAATCCAAACCTGTTTGATTTTCCCTTATAGCATCTAGGGTTATGTGGTCCTTCTATGTAAAATCCCTATTGGTGCTTTAGTTATCAGTCTAGAGTTAGACACCAAACTAGTGGGATCAAAATCTCTAAAAGAGTACTATAACAGAATTTCAGTGGTAATAATGTTCATGTGCTGTGGAACCTTATTCTCCATACAGGTTTCCTGATATTATCCTTGGATTAAAATGAGATGTGTTTTACCTCCTCCCACTCAATCCTACAAACTTCTTCCAATCAGAAGCAAATCTCATTTTAATGGCAATTATGTAACAGAATATTTATTTCATTGTCTTCCTATCATTGAATATAGCTAGAAGCAATAGCATATACTGTATATCTCATGATATTTTTCACCTAACATTTCAGAATTTCTGCTATCTTGACCTCTTGGATAAGCTGATTACCTGTTTAGATTATTCTTAAAATGTCCATACTTTGTATTTGAGTCAAGGGAAAATTGTTTGCTTTTATGAATTGTATGCATTTTTTTTCTAGCACAACCTCTCGAGTTATTGGATTCTAATTAAATGGAGGCTGCAAAACTTTCATTTCTTTGAGATATTTTACAACTCCTCAAGTTTTAGACAGCAGTGTAAATAATTGTGGTCTATAGTGGAACAAATAATTTGGTTCAGTGGAGGGACAACTATGCTTCTACTGTGAAAAAGATAGTTTTTCATCCATTTGTAAATTCATGTCAAATGCATCTTCTTTATATATGAACCTATCTTTGGAATTTCTCTAATTTGATGAGTTAAATAAAATCACTGCTGGGTTTCCATTTTTGTATCTACATGACAATAACAATTTTGCCTTTAAAAATTATTTTCATTTAACAATCCCGGTATATCAACCATGGAGCTAGAAGAGCTCTTTCCTTTTATTTGTATTCCACTTCAGCCACAAATATTTAGAAGCAAGTAATAACTCTCCTTTGGCTGTTGTCCTGAGGGCTTTGGAATCATGATATATTTTGAGTAAAAACTACCAAAGGCTTTCTAAGCTAGTTCTCTGGAAATCAGTTGCAGCATATTTAATAAAGTAGCAAAGGCTGTGGCCAAAGATGTGGCTGCTGGGAGAGTTTAGAGCTTAGGCAGGAAGGCAGACATTTCTGCTATGAAACAAATGCAGACATGAAGATATCACTCATTGGAAAGTGAGTGTCTATAAGCAGCTTTATAATTTTGTGAACTTCAAGGTAAAATCATTTATTTTTTACAATAAAATTCCTTATTGCTGTGAAATGCAAAACATCAATTATTAATAGGATTCTCCTTTACAAGGTAGCTCTCTTCATTTATTTCAAAGAGGGTTAATGCAATTATAATCTTTCTTGTGAATACCATTCATTTAATGCTAGTGAAGGCTACATTTACAGTGGGAAAAGACCAGTTTTTAAGTGCCCAAAATAAATATCACTATTAATTTTTTTTTCACAAGAGAAACTGGAGTCTCAAGAAATATAAAATAATTCTTTTGGATCTCTTAAAAAATTGTTTATATCCCTATATATGCCTGTGTTGTGTGAAGTTTGGCAATCACTTTCCATAAGAAATATGAGGAGAGTAAGAGGGCTCATTTATATTCAGAATATTAATATTCAGGACTGCTTAAAAACATCTTTGTTCTGGTGGAACTCCTTGGAAAAAGGTTTCTAAGTGCATTTTGAAGGAAATTATGCTTAGTCTTTATCAAATGCTTCCATTTCTATGATAAGCTTTTGGCTCTGTGCCAAATGAAGGTAGAAAAACTACTTGAATGATAGGAATTGCAGAAAATTATTTGGTAATATTTAAATGATAATTTTTAGCAGAAAAAAAGAACGAACTTGACAGTGACATTAAAATGTTTGAGAGGATCCTGATATTTGGCATGTGAACTTTATAATAACTATGTCTGTTCCTGAAGGAAATAGTTACAGCAGAAAAAGTGTATAAAAAGGCATTAATTTAGCCATGTAGACCCTGCCTGGTAATGCACACACTGGCTAAGAAATAGGCACTAACTAGCAATTCATTTCCTCTCCATCCTTATTCACAAAATAAAATGGTTGGTTGAGATAAGTCTGAAGGTCTTTTTAAGCTCAGTTATTCTCTGAGTCTATATTTTGGTGTTTGAGACCTCATTTTTATCTTTTGTTTTTTTGGTTACCTCAACCAATTGGAAAAGATTGGGTAAAAAGATCTTAACTCGATAATGTCATTTAAAAACACTTAAGTTCTTGAATAGTAGGAAGAAAAATTAGTGAATTAGCCTGGAATATATAGTAAATATTATATAGTATATGCTATAACTTGGTGTATGGTAAGAGAAGGATGAGATAATCTTCATTGCTATTTCAATCCTTTAACAACAAATGTTTATCACAAAAGACCGCTGGTGAGAAAAATGAATAAGTGAAAATAGAAGACTATCCGTGGCAGAGCTGTTTATTATTAACATGAATAAGAAATTGGAACAAAAATGAAAGCTTTTGTTGCCTAAACAAAAGAATATTATACAAAGAAAAAAAAAAAGAAATGAAAAATCTCAAATCTCTTAGTTATTCCCCCTTCAAGCAAGTGGGTTCAACTTTAGGAAGTTAACTTATTCAGTTCTTGGGGACACATTAATGGGAGAGCTTTCACTTGCTGCTTAGAAAATTGCAAGATTCATTAGTGACTAGAGCGGAGATGTATCTGTTGGATCCTAATTTGACCTGTGCATATCTTTAATAACAATAAAACAAAAACCCTGTCAGCCATAATGATATGTTGATTGTGAATATTTATAAATATAAATGGTCAAGATCAAGAAAATAAAAAAATCATGCATTATCATGACATCCAGGTATAAACAATCTTATATGTTAACACCTACTTAATAAATTGTTATTTACCAAAAATGGAGCTTTTATACTAAAATGGATGCAATTTTAGAATCTCTCTTTTTTACTTCTCATGTAATTAATATTTGTGTACCATTAATGCTATTTTATTTTTTACTATAAGGTATTCCATTGTTTGGGCATACTAAAATTTATTGAAATAAACTTTTTGAACTTATGTCTTTTCTATTTTTCACACTTATCTTTCCTTAAGTTCTTTCAGTCAACAAATATTTATTGAGCATTTACTATATTCCAAACTCTGTGGTTAATGATGGAGATACCATGTAGAACAAGAGAAAAACAGAGACTCTGCTCACATGGAAGTGCAGTGTAGTGGGAGAGACAAACACAAACCTGAGACTCATCATACCGGAGACTTACCTACCTATTATCCCTTCTAATATACATCCTGAATCCCCATGATTCACTTGAACTTCTAATTCATTATATTTAAAAATTTACTACTTATTTCCATTATGTTTTGTACCTACTTAAAAAACCTGGAAGTCCTTTCTATTCTATAATCTTATTGTCATTTCCCTATTATAGAGTCTCAGTCCCATAGGACTAATGCCATTATTTGTTCCCACTATGGAGAATGGTGGATTTCATTGTGGCATATTCTCTCGAGCACATATTTGGATCAATTTCATTCTCTAGTACCATCCCTTTATACCTTTCTAAAAAGTAGTATACCATTTTATGACCCTTGATCTTCTAGCACTCTAATTTTATCATTTTACTTTCCCACTAAATCTATTCTACAAATTTCATAAATTTTTCTTCCCCTGGATTCATCATTTTATCTCATTTTATAGATGTCTGCTGAGTTTGCCTCCTTTCCTCTTCAGCCTCCATGTAATAGTGTACACAAGCACTTAAGTCTTTGCTCTCTTCCTGCAGTTCTGTCTGGTAAAAGCTCAATCCTAAATCAACCCAGCACCACTGCTAAACCATGCATGAGGAACCCTGCCTGTGAAAATTGCATAATCGTGTTGATTTCTGTTCCGATATGTTCATGGCCTCCAACCTCACTTAAGACATCCCTGCTGCCAGCACTCTCTATTATATTACCTGTTCCCTTTCCCATTCCCCAAAATAGTTACTCTAAAACTATAATTTCTTTCCCAGATGACTGACTCTATTTTCCCTCAACACAAGATAACCCTTCAGAGCACTAAACCAAAAAAAAGAAGTGAAGGCAATAGAGCCCATCAAATAGAACTCTTGGTGTCCACTTAGAAACATCAAAATTAGACTTTTTGCTGGTTCTTTCATCTTAGGGATTATGGTGGAAATTAAAAAGTGTATATTAAAGTGAAATTAACAGATATGTATCTGATAACAGTGAACCTGCTTTCTTTTCAAGCATCAAAGAAATAGTCCTTTAAATTTTAACATTGAAATCACAAAATACTACATTTTCTTATAATAAAATAATAAAACTACAAATTAATAATGAAAATTAATAAAAAATATTATTTCAAAATGCTAAAATGAACACATTTGAAAAGATAAAGTAAAATCATATTTAGAAATAAAACAAATGAAAATAGTACATATGCAAACTTTTTGAGATATAATTGTACTCAAATGAAAACACAGTTTTTAATATTTTCATCTCAAAATAATAAAGAAAAGGTTAAACCTTCAAACACAACGTTGAAAAAAGAAGAATTACCGATTCAGCTGGGCCACGGGTTGAGGGTTAGAGATTACACAGCTAAGCATGCCGTTTACACTTCCCAGTGTATGCAGTCAGTGACACTTAATGCCACATATTGCACATGGTGGACAAGATGTGAGGTAAAGTGTTGCCAGCCAGCCATGGGCTGTGTGTGAGCTGTGCGCATTTGAACGTGTGAGAGGACTGGTCTGGTGTTGCAGGATGATTGGGCTGTGCAACCCCAAACGTGCCTTCCCTCTTGCTCTGCCTGTGATCCCACACAGCACCTGAGATGGATGTAACTTGCCAAGATGTCAATCAATCTGCTGATCACAAGACATCACCAAGCAAGACTCCACCCTTGGAAGCCCTACCCTTTGCCTTATTTGGATGGAATATTCTATCAAATGTCTTCTCCCCAATAAATAGGGGGTTTCCTGGTGTGCTCTCTCTCTCTTTTTCTTTCCAGCACTGGCCAGTGTGGAGCTGACCCTTGGGGTCACTGAGCTGTCCCGCCCTCATTCTTAGAAAATCATGTTTGCATACTGCATGGTTTCTTCGCCATTTTCTTAGTTATTGATGCAGCCAGCTCCTTTGAACCCAGCTTATCTTGCCATCCCGGCCAGCTGGCGACAGCAAAGCAACAGGCACTGGGGCGGTTTTTCCTTTTCCCTAGTTTCTGTGTAAGACTTGTACATGGAGCGTGATCCTTTCTGTACAGTCAGGGCCTTTAAAAAGTGGAGAAGAACAACTGAATTCTGGTTGAAAATCTTTCTTTATGTTGTTAGGTTTTCACATCCATACTGGAAAACGTGAGCAAGCAATGTAAGTATGTATGCTTGAGGGGAGTGTTTGGAAGTATGTAAGTCCTGCTTATGCCTTCACAGGGAGGAAAGCAGCGGGGATGTAGGCATCTCTGATTAATATCCCTGGAACCACCTCCTCAGCATTCATAGCAAACTGGTCTCCCTTTAAAAATAGAAAAGCCAGGAAATAATAGTGGTAGATGTGGCAATTAATTACTTTGAAAAATGAAAACTAAGGTTGATAATTGGTTTCTTAAAAGAGCCATTAAAATAGTCTCGCCTAATCAAGACTAGCTTAATAAACTGGGGAGTACAGACAGTGGTGGAAATACAACATTCAAATTTAAAAAGCAGACATAGCTGTTTCTTGGAATTATGGTGCTTATTTTTCTTTCTCTTGCTTCATTATTCAATTCTTTCTACTTCCTGGGAACCAACGCTTTGCAAACATTTCTACCTCCCTAACTTCCCAAAGAGCTTACTTTCTGTAAGTGGGTGTGTCTGTGTACTAGCTCATCTCAGAAGGTCTCTGGGGCTCAGTATATCCCTGGAATGAGGCCTGAGGTGTTGCTGCTGGGCCTGGGTCAGCTACCTGCATAGAGAAGAGCTTGGGGAGAGGATAGCCCTCCCAATTCAAGGTCAGATCCCACTCTGCTTCTGCCATACGTGGCCTAAGAAGTGGTGAAAGGGGTTCATTGTGCTGCTCCAGACTGTGATCTGTGGGTTAAGCAACATGTAAACAAGAGCCAAAATCCATTGCTGCCTTGGCCCTGTGCTTGCTGTGTTGATGTTGCCTTTTTTTCTCCAAGGCCCTGATGCAGAGTTTGAGATAGGTAATACAGAATTTCTGATGGTAAAGTTCATTTACTTTTGCCATATTTATCTTCACCATTTAACAATTTCCTCCTCATTTTAATTGTTTTATTTTCAACTTTAATTTATGTGGTTGTATGAATTCTCCTCTTCATCTCTAACTTTGGCACAAAGTAATTAAATCTCCAGACTTAGAACCCATTGCTTTTTCATTTCAGCTTTACAGAACTAGTAATAAAGAGAGAAAAACCATTATTCCCCTTGGCAGAACTTATCTTTATTAATATTATTTTCAAAACAGGAAATTACTAAGTGTCCAAAACTTTGAGATGGAAATTATATTTTTTTAAAAAAGATATTCTTTTAATTTTCTACTTCATGAAACATTAATGAATAACCAACTATTACCTTGTTTTAGTCAGCTTGTTCACTGCTGTGACTAAAAGATCTGACCAGAACAATTTTAGGAAGGAGGAAAAATTTATTTAAAGGGGACACAGTTTCAGAGGTCTTAGTCCATACAGGGTCAGCTCCCTTCCTTGGGGCTCGAGGTAAGGCAGAACATCATGGCGGAAAAGTATGGTAGAGCGAAGCAGCTCACATCATGATCAGAAAGCAAAAAGAGAGTTTCTACTCTCCTGATACAAAATATATACCCTCAAAGCCAAGCTTCCAAGTCCCACCTCCTCCAGCCACACCCTTGCACATCAGTTATCACTCAGTTATTCCCTAACAGGGGATTAATTCACTGATTGGGTTAAGACTCTCACAACCCAATAATTTCTCCTCTGAACCTTCTTGCATTGTCTCACATGTGAGCTTTTGGGGGACACTTCACATTCAAACCATAACATACCTTCACAACTTTTCCAACTTTTGGCTGTTGAAGTCCCTTTTACTGAGATATTCAGAGCAATGGAGACTACACTCCTGACTTAGGAAGGACAGACTGGTTAAGGTCACCATGGTCTACCTCTGCAGGTGTGGCTGCCAGCAACTCCTCAGGTGTCTAGTTGACCTGTCTCCTCTTGAAAAGCCAGTGTAATTGGAAATGACAGCATCAAGTAGAAATATGTCTCATATCATCTGTATTACCATCCAAGAATGAAAATATATTTACTAATAAAAGTCGTTCATTGTTCTAAGCAGGCAATATCTATATGATGTCCATCTGAGATAGACAGATTGAAGTCACTCATATGTTTTTGTTCCTTTCCAATATTGAAGGATTCACAGAAGAAATCCTACTAGTCAGAGTATTAACTAAACCACTCAGATATCATTATGTTCAAGCAATGCAAAAGATTTCTAAGGTGAGAATACATTGAACATCTTCAGTTCTTTCTTTTTGTTGGTTCACTCAAACTGAATTGTCCTTTGTGCTGTCTTCTGGAGAGCAGATTTTAAAAAAACTTTTTAAATTTTTTTTATTTATTCTACTTTGTTATATATGACAGCAGAATGGAATTCAATTCATATCACACAATAGAGCATAATTTTTCATGTCTCTGGTTGTACGCAAAGTAGGGTCACACCATTCATTTTTTCATACATGTACTTAGGGTAATTATGTCCGTCTCATTCTATCATCTTTCGTACCCCCATACCCCATCCCTGTACCTCCCTCCCCTTTGCCCTATCTAAAGTTTGTCTATTCCTCCCATGCCCCCCTCCATCCTCACTATGAATCAGCATCCTTATATCAGAGAAGATATTCAGCATTTGGTTTTTTTGGGTTTGGCTTACTTAGCATTATATTCTCCAACTCCATCCATTTACCTGCAAATGCCATGATTTTATTCTTTTTTAATGCTGAGTAATATTCCATTATATATTCCACATTTTCTTTATCCATTAAACTACTGAACTGTGTCTAGGTTGGATCCTCAATTTAGCTATTGTGAATTGTGCTGCTATAAACACTGATGTGGCTGTGTCCTTGTAAAATGCTGTTTTGGGGTATAAACCAAGGAGTGGGAGAGCTGGGTGAAATTGTGCTTCCATTCCCAGTTTTCCAAGGAATCTCCATACTACTTTCCAGATTGGTCACACCAATTTACAGTCCCACCAGCAATGTAAGAGTGTGCCCTTTCCCTACATCCTTGCAAACACTTATCATTGTTTGTATTCTTCAGAGCTGCCATTCTGACTGGAGTGTGGTGAAATCTTAGAGTAGTGTTGATTTGCATTTTTCCAATTACTAGAGATGTTGAACATTTTTTAATGTATTTTTTGATTGATTATATATCATCTTCTGAGAAGTGTCTGTTCAGTTCCTTGGCCCATTTATTGATTGGATTATTTGGGATTTTATTTTCGTTTGTTTTTAAAATTTTTGAATTCTTTATATATCCTAGAGATTAGTGCTCTATCTGATGTGCATAAAAATTTGCTTCCATCCTGTATGCTCTCTATTCACCTCACTGATTGTTTCTTTTGCTGAGAACAGCAGATTTTTATTAAAGTCATCATGATGGCATAGTTAGAGCCACAGCAGCTGTGATGCAGCCAGATCACCTGCTGCTCTTCTATATAAGTACCTGTAAGTGGTTGGTCATCATTTTTTTCTAAAGATCTCTCTCCCACAGAGTATGAAGAATCGATTCTTACTGTTCATTTTGTTGAAAAGAAAGAAAAGACTCAAATTATTGCTGGATACCAAGTTATCACTTAAATAAGGCTTTATTTGAATGCTTACTTCTGGGCCTTTTATGTGGAACTTAGAGATAATTTTCTGATGAACTAGGTCTTCTATTTCTTTGTGATTTTTTTAAATGTTGCCATCTAAAATGACTTAAAAGATATTTCTTTTAGTCAGAATATATTTTTTTCTTTGGATCTTGTATTCTCCTGAAAATAGAGGAGCAAAAGTATTCATTTATTCCTTCTGTTGTGAAAGCAATGGAAATATTTTCCTGTTTAATTTTTTTTCCATTCAATTTCTTTTGAGTTTGACATGGGAACTGAAGGCATAGAGGAGTGCATGCCTATAGTAATGACATTCCCTGAGCTTCTGTTGGCCAGATTTAACTTGAATGTGTAGACCACAGAGACAGACTGAGAAATCAGCAGAGTGCTGTGTTGCCATATATACCACATGTCCAGGGTGTCAAAACATCCACTATCTGTGTAAGGAATTTAATCAATGTACACAGTTAAATGTGAATTGTGCAATTCTTTCCCCCTGCTTAGTACTATATCTATGAGTAAACTCAGAAATCAGAAAAGTTCTTTACCAGTTATTTACCTGTCTTTTGTTTAAAAAATTTCGTCACTGTAATTAATGTGTATTCATAAATATATGTTAGAGAGTAATGCTGACTTCAATGCTATGCAAAGCTCTCATTTCAACAGTCTAGGGAATATTTTTATTCATTTTCCTCTGCTTTCATTATTTTTTGTTCTGGCACCCCAGTGCTATCTGGAAGTGAATTAAATAGCTTAGAAGCTGTGATTCTATAACTATCAAGATATTGAGATGAAAATGACTATCTGGAGGTTTTTACATATAGAAGGAGCTCTCCAATGTACTCATGTGCATGGTAACCCCCAAAATAAGCAGGCAGCTTGTAGACACCTTAGTGTTTATATATATATATTGTAGATGAACACAATACCTTTACCTTTTTTTATTTTTTTATTTTTTTGTGGTGCTGAGAATTGAACCCAGTGCTTCACATGTGCTAGGCCAGTGCTCTGCTACTGAGCCACAACCCTAGCCCAATGCATTAGTTTTTACAACATTAGAAACTACTCAAATTTCAGAGCACTGTGGAGTTAAAATTAAAAAAAAATATTTAAACAGATTAGAATGACAAGAATAGTTTGGTGACATGACTTCCTTTTCTAGCACTAGAAACATTGTACTTCACAAAAATATGTTTTAATGAAAATAACAGAAACAAAGTTAAAAATTGTGCCCCATGTAAAAAATGATGCACTTCCACCCTCCAGTCAATTCCATAAAGTATTAATAGAATGAGAAAGTAGTGTTCAAAGTACTGTAATGAGGTTTCTCCAAATGGAACAGATAAGCTAGGCATGATGGTGCATGCCTATAATTCCAGAGGCTCAGGAGGCTGAGACAGGAGGATTGTGAGTCCAAAGCCAGCCTCAGCAAAAGTGAGATGCTAAGCAACTCAGTGAGACCCTATCTCTAAAAAAAATACAAAATAGGGCTGGGGATATGGCTCAGTGGTTTCATGCGCCTGGTGTTCAATCCTTGGTATATCCCCCTCCCCTGCAAAAAAAAAAAAAAAAAAAAAATTAAAAAAAGGAACAGGTCACAGAGGACACAGTCCGGCTTGATTTACAATGAATGGAGAACTACATTAGCTGTTCTCACCAACTAAAGATTAAATTTTATTTGAAACATGTTACTTCTTTGTCGTGTTTGCCTCTATTAGTCATTTCAAAAATTATTTGCACTGGGCATAATAATACATGCCTGTAATCCCAGTGGTTCTGAAGGCTGAGGCAGGGGAATTGCAAATTCAAAGCCATCCTCAGCAATTTAGTGAGGCCCTAAGCAACTTAGCAAGTCCTGTCTCAAAACAAAAAATAAATAAACAAACAAAAAAGGGCTGGGGATGTGGCTCAGTGGGTAAGTGGCCCTGGTTTCGATCCCTGGCCAAAAAAAAAAAAAGAAAGAAAAAGAAAAAGAAATGCTCCTTGCAAAGGCTACTAACCTATTTTCAAATAATGTCACATTCTGAGGTATAGGGGCTATGTGATTTTTCTACTGTGTTATTGTGGAAAAATTTGGTTTTGATCCACTAAACTAATTTTGCCACACACTCATATAAACAAGCCCCAGTTGGAAAGACACTTCTTTAGAACAAGAAATAAGCATGCACATGAATATTTACAGTATACTATGATGTGTATTCATACAAGAATATAACATGAGAAAAATTTGTTTAGGCAAGTAATGAAAAACTGCATAGAGTGGTGATTCTAGTTGAGTTTTAAAGAATAAATAGGAATCATCAATGAGGTGCGCAAAGATTTTCAGGAAAGATGAATGAGAAGAAAGTCAGTATGTAACGATTACTTGATTTTTAGAGGATAAATAGGAATTCATGGAATAATAAGGTCAGTTTATAAAAAGGTCTTATAGGTCATGCTAAGAAGTTTGGTTTTTAATATTATGTAATAATTGAGAACTATAAACAATAGCAATGGGTAAGAATTATTTGGGCTCAAATTCCAATGGAATCTTGAGTCACTTTTTCCTTAACCTTGGTTTTCAAATATGTGACTAAGAATAACAACACCGGACCTGCCTTATTGATACATTATAGGACTAAGTGAGTCTTTCCTGTAAAGAATCTGACCTGGTACATAGTAAGCCTACAATAAGGGTTACTTCTTTTGTAATTATTATTGAAAGATTTTAAGCTAGGAAGTAAAAGCAAGTGAACAACTGTGACTGGATGGTTTGAAGGTCATTACACATAACTTTAGAGGAGACTAAAGCCACTGGTTGAAGAGAAAAACTAATCAACCAGTGCTAGAGAATAGTCTACCAAAGTTCATCTGTCATGTAATTCTTCTTCTCTGAGGAAGGTAACCTGGAATAGCTAGTTGTTCAGGTTCCTACAGACATGACATGCACTGCTTCTTGACAGTCCAGTTGAGACAATTCTTCATCATTTTATAGCCTAACTCCCAGGGTAGAGCAGTCTTTCTACCTCACAAATGTATCTTCAAGGGAAGCCACTGGAGATGTGTCATTATAATTGCAACCTCAAAAGATGTTTTTTCTTAATAAGGCAAGTTTCAAATAGGGCACATTAAAATGATGTTCTATAATTATTGTCATTCTATTTTGTACAATCTAAATATGACATTTCACATAAAACATTTCAGAATCTAAGATTTGCTCAAAGTCAAAAATTTAAAATACATTTTTATTGGGCTGGAGTTGTGGCTCAGTGGTAGAGCGCTTGCATGTGTGAGTCACTGGGTTTGATTTTCAGCAACACATATAAATAAAATAAAGGTCCATTGACCACTAAAAAACATATTAAAAAAATAAAATTGTATCATTGTTTGGGATTCATGCTGGGATTAAATACTCCAGAGATATCATAATGCAATCCTTTTCTTTTGTGTAAGCAAAGTTCGTTTTTCCTCAGTGCCTCTGCACCCTACCCCTTGACTCTAAGTAATAAAAATGGAAAATTCTGAACTCGAATTAGTAGCTGTTACTGCAGGTTCACTTCGCGTGCTGGATGTAACTGGGAAGAGGACCCACGGGCAGTGGAGCTAGCCAGCCAAAGGATGAATGGATATCAAAAGGAAAGGGGAGAAAAACAGCTCAATTCAAGGCGGGCCAATTGAGGGTCCTGGGAGCAGCCCCTGCAGTCTCTGTTGCCAGCTCAAGCCCGCAGGGGGCGACGAGTGAACTCTGTTTTCCCAAAGTCTTGCAAAACTCACCAGTTAACTGATGCGCTGGCGTGAACATACCCTGATTCCTGCTCCGCAGCTTTCTGAAGGTTTCATTTCTCATTTGTCCTCGGGCAGTCGCGAGGCTGCAGAGCTGAGTGATGCATTGACAGAGGAGCAGAGATTCTGCAAAGGATTATTTTGCTCTTGCTAAAGGCGGCCCTGTGGAGTGTATCTGTGAAGGTCACTTGCACATGCTTCTGGCTGTGGCTCTGAAAGAATTCACTTTCAGGGCCTGGAAACTAAGGTCAGAGAACTCGCAAGGCAATAGGAAGGTTTTGTAAATATCTCCTTGGGCAGAAAAAGACTAATGATTGTAAACAGATGATGGTCTAGGCCTATTTTAGCACACTAAATGGGGGTGAGGTGGGTGGGAGGGAGATGTGGGGGACAGAACTTTAATTTACATACCACAGTTTCTTATTAATACAACATCTGTACATAATAACAACTGCTAATGGGTTAAATCTCATGTGGATAGTCCAGAGTAAAAAGAATTTTTATATCCCTCAGTTTTTTTTTTAGTGCTTGCAAAGAGAGATGCCCTTGCTTAGTTTGGTAAACTTTTCAAGCGTTTTGGAAACTAAGCTTTCTGTCCTCCAGATTTTCATGGATGCTTAAAGCACATCATTACTGATGATAATCATGTACAATGATACCTACATGCAATTTGTTACACATATTGGTGAATACATTTTCTGATTTATATTTTTAAAAATAAGGAAGACCAGTTGGTTACAAGTTTTTGTGTTTTCAAATAAAATTTTTGTTACATTCTATCACAAAATAACACATATTATCAAAATTTTATGAAATAGACTAAAGAAAAAAAAAGATAAACACTACCATAGACATACTGTCCTGATATCAAAAAAGGTATAATTTGTATCACAGATTACTTCCTTCTGAATTTTCCATAGGGCTAAGTTCAGGGTCTTGCATAGAGAAGGTCAATGGTTTTTACCTTGACTATCTAACATCTGTGGGACTAAAAAAAAACATAAGCAGAATGCACATATATGGAATCTGCCTCAGTCTTATGTTTTGGATTTTTTTTTTTAATGGTGGCATAGGTGGTAGAATTAAAAAAAAAAAAAAAAAAAAAACACTTAATGATTCTGTCAATGTTGCAAGGTGATGAATCCAATACTGAAAAACAGCATCTAGATCAAATCCAAAGTTTTGGTATAAAATAAAAGTGGTCCACAAACAGGATATAATAATGCTTTTCCTTAACTATGGCATTTGCATGTACTCAAGCCAATAGGGAATTACTGTGCAAAGGAATGTCTTGAGAGTTCAGCCTGGATCTCTTTGAACAAAGCATGGTCCATGCTTTTATTTAATGACCACCTTCCTAGACATTTAAGGTTGGCTATTCCATGTGTCACTACAGCATCTAAGAGCAAGCTTTGATACATGCTTTGAATTATTGAGCTATCTTTATTTTCTATTAACTGAACTATGCTTTCTCTGAATTCTTTTTAGTTTGGAAATACGTGGAATACATCTTTTGGCTTCTTTGTCTTCAGTGTCCCATTAAATCTGATTCTGACTTTTCTCAATGTCTTCCTCTTAGATATTCTTTTCTCTTGTAGTAGCTGGAGCGCTAAGGGTTTGCTCATAGAGGATCTTCGAACTCAAAAACCAAGTTGTTAAGAAATACCAAATTTAATTGTCCTACAATTTTTCTTTTCACTTTGGAGGCCCCCCACATTTTTTCTTTAAGATTCTGTATATAGGTCTACAGTGTTCAATTTTCTTCATCCACTCAACAGATCCTGATTGAGTACTTATTATGTCTAGGTACTGATTGATGTTCTGGGAATACAACAATTAATAAAACATAATAGTCACATGGATCTTACAATCTAGTGTGTATGGGGTATTGAAAAGAAAACAATAAGTATATAATGTCAGGTGCTGATTTGTGTCACAGGAAAAAGTAAACAGCTTAGGTAGGTATGATCAGTGGGAGGACCGGTTTTATACATGGTGGCCAGAGAAAGATCTCCTGAGGGTGGTGGTGTCTGTTTTATATACGATAGCCAGAGAAGGCTTCTCTTTGTTCAGAGAATCTAAGGCTGGAGGAAGTAAGCTATGCATACATCTGAGACAAAGGGGACAGTGTGGATAGGTACAATGATGGCAGAAAGGTAGAAGATAAGATCAGGACATCTTTCAGGGAAACAATGAGATTATGTGGAGACTTTCAGGAAAAAGTAAGAGTTTAGATTAACTAGAGATAGGAAGCCATCCCAAGGCTTTGGAAAAACATTGTGACATGATCTGACATATTCTTAGAAGATCATGCTCATTCATCACTGGGAGAGAATACAAGTGGAGGCTATTGCAAATTTCTAAGTGAGAATTAAGGCAGCTTGGATGAGGTTAGTGATAGTGGAGGAAGTGAAAACAGCCAACTTTTGATGGTAGAACCAATCAGATTTGCTGATGGCCTAGCTAAGACATGTCAGAAAAAGGAAGAATAAACATGACTCTAAGGTTGTTAACTGAGTAACTGATAGGATGGAGTTTCCACTTATTGTAATGGGAAAGAATGTGGAAGAAGGCACTTGAAGCATAGTTAATTTAGGGGTGTGGTTTTAGACACATTAGATTTAAGATACCTGTTAGATATCTACATGGCTATTTAAATTGGTGGATAGGTGTGTGAATTTGAGTTCATGAAAGAGATTGGAACAGGATTTATAAAGTTAGGGGTTGTCAGCTTAAAAAATGGTGGGTCTGTTAGGATTAGATTTGGTTGTCAAAGCAAAAATAGCAAATTCATATTGTTTAAATGAATTACATGTTCTTTTCTCTTCCATACAGTCTGAAGGTGAGCAGTCCAGGAGTGTGACTCCACAGTCATGAGAGAACTGGTTCATCTCCATCCTGTTGCTCTGTCATCCTTAATGTACAATTTTGACCTCGTTGTCTAATGTGGCAGCCTGATCTGCATTCTGTCTCTGTTAATGACAGCAGGTGGAGGAAAGAATAAGAATTCATGTTCTCCTTCCTTTAAGAGCACCATCCAAAAGCTGTATGTGACATTTCTGATTATAGCCCACTGGATAGAACTTAGTCATTTAGACACACCTGGATGCAAAGGGGCCGAGAAATGCAGTTTTTATTCAGGAAGGTCATACACTAGCTAAAAATCGAGATTTCTCTTACTATTTGAGATTAATTCAAATGCTGTGTCACAGGAGATGTTTAAAATACTGGTTGTGAACACTTGAGTGTAGAAAAAGAAGGATCAGCCTATATTTGCCTACAGGCACAGATATTTCTAATTCCTTGGTCTTTCTGCAAAGGTCAAAGTTGTGTCTCACTCACAGTTAACTATTACTGTGGAGCAAATCACTCCAAAGCTAAGTGACTTCTAATAACAACTATTTTGTTATTATTTATGCATCAGTGGGTTTACAAGTGTTTAACTGAATGATTTTTCTATTGATTTCCCTTGGCTGAGGCTGCATGCAGTCAGATGGCAGCTGTAGCTGGGCAGTCTGAGATGGCTTCACTCTTTTCTCCAGTGCCACGAAAGGGTCTAGGCTTAGCTGACATGTTGGGATAGCTACACCTGTCTCTCTCTCTGAAGTTTCAAGACCTCTTTCCTTTCCCCATAGCCTCTCTGTGTTTTCTTTCCCCCCATGTGATCTTTTCCAGTAGGGTAGCCAGATTTATGACATGACAGCTCAAGGCTCACAAAAGCATAAACACAGAAGGTACCTGACTTTCTTTCTTTTTTAAAAATTGATTCTGTAGTTGTAGATGTACAGAATTCCTTTATTTTATTTGTTTACTTTTATGTGGTGCTAAGGATCAAAGCCAGTGCCTCCCATGTGCTAGGCAAGCGTTCTGCCACCGAGCTACATGCCCAGCCCTGGTAACAGACTTTCTGAAGGCTTAGTTCCAGAACTAGTGCAGTGTCCATTTTAGTCAGCTTTTTCATCACTGATTCCAAAGATTTGACAAGAACAAAGTAGAGGAGGAAAAGTTTATTTGGGGACTCATGGTTTCAGAGGTCTCAGTTCCTAGATGGTCGGCTTCATTGTGCTGGGCCCAAGCTGAAGCAGAATGCCATGGAAGAGGATGTGGAGGAGGAAATCAGCTCAGGACATAACAGGACGCAGAGAAGGCTCTGTTCACTAGGGACAAAATATAAACCCCAAAGGCAAACTTCCAGTGACCCACCACCTCTAACCACACCCTATTTGTCTATCATTATCACCTAGTTAATCCACATCAGTGGATTAATGCATGGATTAACATAAGGCTTTGATAATCTGATCATTTCACCTCTAAAATTTCTTGTATTCTGTCACACATGAGCTTTGGGAGGAATATCTTATATCTGAACCATAAATGTCATTGTTGCTACATGATCGTAGATAAGTGACCAAATTTATTGTGGAGGGGACCTGTACAATAGTGTGAATGCCAGGAGGCACAGTTCATTATTATTCTGGGATTTTTAAAAGATTAAGCTTATATACTCTAATGATCAAAGAAGCTGGCACATAGGTACACCTGCGTCATGTAGAAATTAAGTTGAAGACATTATTTTGTCCAAGTCGAAAGTCACTGAAGTCTTTGCATAGATTCCTGATAAACATAGGAATGCAATAATGGAGACTTGTAGAAAGTCAATTGAAGGTGACTAAAATGTTCAGAATGCTTCTCTGCAAATCAGGTCTAACAAACATTGGAGTGCATCTCATGTGCCAGGTGTCATGTTAAGAACTTTGGCAAACACGATCCTCTTAAGAACACCATGAAAGAAGTGTTATCTGCATTTAACACATGGGGTTGAGCAAACTGTCCAGGGTTATACATCTAGTTAATATTAGAGCTTGTGGAATTTAGCTCCTGTCATTCTCTCAACACCTGCTACCCAGCTACCCAGGCTGACTCACTTAGCATTTTGTCTCTCTCTCTCTCTCTCTTTTTTTTTTTTAGAAATAATATTCCACCACGAATGCCTGCTTCTACTCTGGTTGCCTGGACATCTGTTTTCTAAATGTAGCTCAGAAAAGCATCTCAGAAGCCTTCCCCAACAGCCTATTCCTTACGCTCTGATGACTGAAGCCCTCTCTCAACCTTCTTAGGTGACTCGTTTATGCTTGTAGTTGTAAGTGTAAATCTAATAACTCTATAATATTTCTCTCTCTAATCAATCATGAACTTCAGTGTGGGCACAATTGAAAAAAATCTTTTCCACCCAGGAAACAGCCCAGTACCTGATAGTTAGTGATTTTATTGATGAAGGATTAAATAAATAAATGTATAATCCCTTTCCTTAGAGTAAGGCATAAACTTGTGGAGCCAAGATGTCAGTACAGACAATTAGGCTAGCATAAGCAATAGGGAATGGAGAGGCATGGGGGAGTGATAAGGTGATGGTGAAAATTTTTCCACTGAAATATATCCAAATTCAGACTTTTAATGAAAAACAGCTTAGAAAAAGAAGTGCATGAACTAGAATAGGTTTTTGGGATATGGATGTAGTTTTTCATCCTTGCCCTAGAGAGTTTCTAATCTCATAATGGGAAAAAAATCTGACAGAAACCAAAAGAACTGGATAAAATAGGAGGACAGTTGTCCATTGAATTCTTATGTTATGAACTGCACTAAGAGCATACAGTAGATTAATTACACGGCTAGGTTACAGGCCACATCTTGAAGAGCTTCTGAGGTCACAAGAACATTCCCCTTCTGTATTTAACATGTTCTTTATTTTGAGTCTGAAGAGTGCCCCCAGGGCAGTGCATAAGTTTACACAGCCTCCAAAGACTTTTTTTGTGCTGTTGAATCTATATCAGAATTTTTCTTACCCTGTACAACAAACGGTAAGAAACCTCATAGTAGAAAGGACCACTCTATGCATGGACTCTTAATTAGAAATGGGAGGAAACTTGGAGTCTTGAAATATATTGTTAAATATATGGCTTCAGGTCATACAGGTGGTCTATGTCTGGGCCAAAATTAAAACTTGGGTCCCTGGATATCCATTCTATGCTTTTTTATATAACACAGCATGGGAAAGCCTATGCTCTGACTACTGATCCTCTAGTTGAGTCCTTTAGAGTGTTTTCTATGGATTTCTCATGAGGGCCACAGGCTAGGGAGAAAGGGTCCTGGTATCTAGTAAGAAGAGCTCAGTACAGATGCTGATGATGTACAATGGAATTGTACATGTGCTTAAGTGGAAAAATATTGTCTAAGTAGTGAATACATTTAGTACCTAACAGCACTTGTCATAGCTGAGCACCACAGAACATTATAGAGCATAGGTTGTTGAGCCTTGTGATCATACGCATAGCCATTGCCCAGATTATTAAACTTAATATTTTGCTATATTATAATTCTCTCCTGCCCTTTCTGTCTTCCTTCTCTCTCCCTCCAAATTCTCTTTATGTATGCCTGCCTGTCTTCTTTCCTTTCTCCACTCCCTCTTTCCTTCTGTTTTCTTTCTTTCACTTTAAAATAAACAACCCTTTACAGATATGTATAGAGACCGCTGTGTGCGTCTCCCTCATCCTATTCCCCTCTTTTCTTCCCCAGAGGTCACCTATTTCCTGAGCTGGTATTTCTTATTCCTAAATCTCTTTTATCCCTTTATCTTGTATAACCAAGAAGAGTATGCAGCATTTTTTATAGGTTTGCATGATTTTTATACAGGGTATTTGTTGCATGTTGAGAGTTTCCTATGACCATTGATGTGTAGGGAATTTATTAGGAAATATTCTTGGGGTAAGCACCTTACAAATCTGAGAAAGAAAGCACAATATGTCTCAGAGAAGTTAATTTGCAGTCCCCAAAAGTAGTTTGGCCAACTCTATTCTTTTCCAACCAAAGCCCTCTCTTTAGAATAGTAGACCTACTTTGATTGAGAGTCTGACTTATTTGGAGCTGACTATTCTTTAAATTAATTCCAGAGCACTGTCCTTAGCTTTCTTTCCTTTTTACTGCAGGAAGTAATGATATGATAACAGCAAAACTCTTGACTTTCCCAGTTAGCTTTTAATTAGCAATTAATCATTCTCAGGTCTCTTTTTTTTTCCCATAGTTTCAACTGAGTTTAATGATAGTCACCCAATTCTCTTGTACTTATTGTTACTATATCCTTATATATCTCAAATGCCTTACATAGCATATATTAACTGGTGATTCATTTGGTTCCATTGGTTGGTGTAGCATTTTAGTTCACTATCTGCAAGTATTTTAAGATATGAACTGCTATTTGTGCTCAATTTTCTAACAGCAATGGTATACTCATTAAGTTATCTTGGACTTCAGCTATGTATAGCACATTGTTATTATTGTTATTATTTTAGTTACAAGCAGATGTATTTATTTATTTATGACCACAGAGGCATTCTTAAGGTGGGGCTAATTTGCGTTTATATTTTAAATTTATAATTCTAATTCTGTGAGTGTATTTAGCCCCAATAATCCTTGCAAGTTTTGGACCAATGAGAATTATTCCTAACTACTCAGAAGTCAGAGCAAAGGTTTAAGCTGGTGATGTCTATTTATTTCAAATTTTTTGATAATTCAATAATTGGTGTTTTAGTATCAGAAAATTTTTAAATACTCCCCTAGATTATACATTTTCAAATTTTAGGTGCTTTGTCTTGTTTAGGTAGCAAAATTCAGAGGTCAAACTAGAGATGGTTGTGGAGGCAACCAGTTACTCCTCTTTCCTTTTACTCTAGAAGCAAGCAATTACTTTTCAACTCCTCCTCCATCACTGGAAGTTATAAATTAATTCCTATTAATTAAAAGAGATAGTACCCTTTGTAGAACTTTGATTGTCAAATAAGATGTTAGCAGTCTTCTTGTATTTATTTCTTCATGCCAGTCTGTAGCTCTGTAAATGTCAGAATGATTTATTATCCTGGTAGATTTTGAGATTCTATTGGGAGCAAGCAAATGGAATTTTGTATGGAAAAATTTAATTTAACTCAAGAATCTTCCAATCTAAATCCATTTTCAGATGTTGTGGTCTGAAAGTGAGATTCTATTTACATTGATATAGTGGGGTTGTGTGATTTTTCATCTATTACTGTTGTTTTGTCAACAAGAGAAGACAAGATTGCATGATTTGGTAGAGTTTACTCTATTGACTCTACCATATCCCATCTTTTTTTATTAATTAAAAAAATGATGGTGGAATGCACTACAATCCTTATTACACATATACAGCATAATTTTTCATTTCTCTGGTTGTATATAGAGTATGTTGTATGTCTTCATACATGTATGAAGACAATTTGTGTCTTCATACATGTACTTTGGATAATGATGTCTATCACATTCCACCATTCTTTGCTAATCTCCTGCCCGCTTCTTTTCCCTCCCACCCCTCTGCCCTATCTAGAATTCATCTATTCCTCCCATGCTCCCCCTCCCTTCCCTACTACGAGTCAGCCTCCTTATATCAGAGAAAACATTCAGCATTTGTTTTTTGGGGATTGGCTAATTTCACTTGGCATTATCTTCTCCGACTCCATCCATTTACCTGCAAATGCTATGATTTTATTCTCTTTTATTGCTGAGTAAAATTCTATTGTGTATATATGCCACTTTTTTATCCATTTATCCACTGAAGGGCATCTAGGTTGGCTCCACAGTTTAGCTATCATGAATTGTGTTGCTATAACACAATTATAAAAAAACTGATGTGGCTGTGTCCCTGTAGTATGCTGTTTTTAAGTCTTTTGGGTATAAACCGAGGAGAGGGATAGCTGGTTCAAATGGTGGTTCCATTCCCAGATTTCCAAGGAATCTCCATACTGCTTTCCATATTGGCTGCACCAATTTGTAGTCCCACCAGCAATGTATGAGTGTACCTTTTCCCCCACATCCTCACCAATGCTTATTGTTGTTTGTCTTCATAATAGCTGCCATTCTTACTAGAGTGAGATGGTATCTTAGAGTAGTTTTGATTTGCATTTCTCTGATTGCTAGAGATGATGAGCATTTTTTTTCATGTATTTGTCAATTAATTGTATATCCTCCTCTGAGAAATGTCTGTTCAGGTCCTTGGCCCATTTGTTGATTGGGTTATTTGTTTTTTCAGTGTTTAGCTTTCTGAGTTCTCTATATACCCTAGAGATAGTGCTCTATCTAATGTGTGAGGGGTAAAAAATTTATTCTCAGGATTATGCTCTCTCTTAACCTCACAGATTATTTCCTTTGCTGAGAAAAAAACTTTTTAGTTTGATTCCATCCCATTTATTTATTCTTGGTTTTAATTCTTGCACTATAGGAGTCTTATTAAGGAAGTTGGAGCCTAATTCCACATGATGAAGATTAAGGCCTACTTTTTCTTCTATTAGATGCAGAATCTCTGGTTTAATTCCTAGTTCCTTGATCCACTTTGAGTTGAGTTTTGCACCTGGTGAGAGATATGGGTTTAATTCATTTTGTTGCATGTGGATTTCCAGTTTTCTCAGCATCATTTGTTGAAGAGGCTATTTTTCTCCAATGCATGTATTTGGCACCTTTGCCTAATATAAGATAATTGTAAAAGTTAGTCTCTGGGTCCTCTATTCTGTACCATTGGTCTACCAGTCTGCCAGTCTGTTTTGGTGCCAATACCATGCTGTTTTTTTTTTTTTTTTTTTTTTTGTTTGTTTTTACTATTGCTCTTTAGTGTAGTTTAAGATCTGGTATAGTGATGCCACCTGCTTCACTCTTCCTATTAAGGATTGCTTTAGCTATTCTGGGTCTCTTCTTTTTCCAGATGAATTTCATGACTGCTTTTTCTATTTCTATGAGGAATGCCATTGGGATTTTGATCAGAATTGCATTAAACCTGTATAGTGCTTTTGGTAGTATGGTCATTTTGGTAATATTAATTCTACCTATCCAAGAGCAAGGTAGATCTTTCCATCTTCTAAGATCTTCTTTGATTTCTTTCTTTAAGGTTCTGTAGTTTTCATTGTGTAGATCTTTCACCTCTTTTGTTAAGTTGATTCCCAATTATCTTATTTTTTTTTTCTTTAAGGTTATTGTGGAGGGGGTAGTTTTTCTCATTTCCTTCTCAGAGGATTTGTCACTGATATACAGAAATGCCTTTGATTTATGGGTGTTGATTTTATATCCTGCTACTTTGCTGAATTCATATACTAGTTCTAGAAGTTTTCTGATGGAGCTTTTTCATATCCCATCTTAAAGGTTACCTTCATAATAGGGATTTTCTATCTCTAAAAGAAAAATATCCATTTTACTTGTACACTGTGGAGGTTTTATATGCAAACACCAAATCTAAGAGGGAGGGAAGTGAAAAACTTCCAAATTCAACAGGAGAATAGTAGTCTTTATTGAAATTCATAATAGAAAGGGAAAATGCCTACTTATAGGGTCACCTTTCCTTTTTTAGAAAGCTTAAAAATAAATTCATAATAGAGATGAAATAGCATGAACTTAACTGAGAGTTAAGGAAAAGAGTCCCTGGCTTTCATAAATTTAGGCATCATGCCACCAATTACAATAGTGATAACTAATAATTAATAAGAGATGATGATGATGATGATGATGATGATGATGATGATGATTACTATTATTATGTTAGTGAACTGTATTTTGACTGTTGTGTTGGAGGACTGTGTGTGTCTGTATGTCTGTTACAGGAGAGCTGAGCATGTGCTCCACAGCAGTCAGGTCTGTCATTAGATCTCTTTTAGAACATTCTTATATTGGGCCTGTAAGCTGCTAAACCACTGGCACAATTGAACACTGGTGATGACATCCTGCAGCAGATACGTGCCAAATGGAGAAACTCAGTTATTGCTACACCATTGCTCATTTATTCTGTTTTCATCTCTATTTCAGAAGAACCTACTCTGGCAATTGATGTAGTTCAGTTGAAAGGACTATTGAGGACATTTTTGGAGTTGATCTAGGAAGCCCTTACATTCAGATCCTCAGACCTCAGAGGGAAAAATACAATGAGTGCTTAGGTATTAGTGAATAGTGTGCTTGCCTCCAGCTCTCCAGACTTCTGGAAAGCCCATTTCTTTTTTCATAAACACTTATCGTATTCTAGGATTTCATTTTGTTTCCACCATTTTAATAACTTTGAACTCACTAACAAAAAAATGCAAAATTATGAAAATGACCCCTGCAAGCTATGAAGGACTAAAGCTAATAAATTTAAGTTAAATTGTTCTCAAACTATAAATAAAACCTATCTTAATAAAGCATTTTCTAGAAAGTACGTTTTGACTTAACATCTTGATAAACAAAGGCCAGATCCTGAGTTGAATCGGATTACTTCTAAACTCTGCTCTTACTACTTTAGGGAGCAGTTGGTCAGCATCCTACACAAGATTCACAAGGTTCATAAAATAACCTCTCCCCTGAGCCCCTGGCATCCAGGCGTTCAAGTGCATGCAACTTTGTAATATTTTCACAGCAGTCTTGCTCCCTTTGAGTGATGTTGCCGATTGCTGGAGTTCTCTGCAGTGGAGCTCTTCCACCCAGTTGCAACCAATTTCACTGATCAGTAGCTCCGGCTTAGCTTCACCCTCATAAATTCAATCATTCATTTGGCAGGTGCAAAGCAGACAGATCTCAAGAAATGCGCAGGTTCTTAAAAGAGCCAGGAAAAAGACTCACTGATTTTTTATTTGCTTTTAGATCTTGACATTTAATTTTGGATAAGGGGATGACTCAGTAATTCTAGAATGTTCAGACATTGGCAATTCTTGAAATATTTTTAAAAATGTTTTTCTTCTTTGATTTGTAAAATGACTTTGATCTGGGGAAGACATTAAAAAGCCATAGATATCAAGAAGTGGTTACATGTGGCTATTCACTGGACCATAGAGTTGGACCAGGGAAGCACAGGAATAGGGTGTCAGCTTTGTGTCTGTCTTGGGTATTGCAGTAGGTACACCCGACTGTGGTCTATGGAGACCTGGATAACAATTCCATTTTATGTGTGTGTGTGTGTGTGTGTGTACACAGCCAGAAAATCCTTCTGGTGTTTACTATCTGATACTCTTGTGCATGTTATTAAACCTTCTTGTGTCTCATCTTTAATTTTCAAAAACTGATAAGCTCTCATTGTTTTTAAAAATTAAAGAAGTTAATACATGTAAAATGATTTTAACAAAGTGTATGTTAACATTGCAGTTGTTTGCAATTGTTATTCTCATTCTCATTATCTATAATTTTTTCTGTATTTATATGTATATATTCTTGAACAGGAAATATATATATATATATATATATATATTCTTGAACAGGTAAGGTATTCATATGGTAAAATTTTCACAAAAATAAAATATATAATGAGATATCAGTATTCTTCTAATCTACCTCCTGTCCCCCAATCTCCTCACATGAATGATTTCTCCATTTCTCAGGTGTCTTCCAGAGATATTTTGTATATAAAGATATATTTACTTAAAATCTCTTATTTGTAATTTTAAAATATATTTTGAAAACCAATTGAATTTTATTACCTATTAGGAAAAACTAAATTTGTCTCATTTTTACTGTGAGTAGCAAAAAAAAATCCCAATAACCATGATTTGAATAATAGTAGCTATTTTTGCTATGCCACAGAAACTTTATTAAATTCTAAACCTACAGCACCTGACTTAGTATCTACAACAACAATCTTTTGAGATGGGTATTACTATCATTCCTATTTGACACGTGAAGAAGCTATTCAAGACTAGTTGTGTTACCTTCTGATGGACACTCAGCTAATTGATGACAAGCTGGATTTTGAACCCTGTGCATTTAAGATTCAAAAAAGTTCTCAATAGAAGACCGAAATCTGTATATTGTTCTGTTCTTTTCTTGGAAATGTTTTGTACATCTTCATTTTGGTTTTTCTTTCTTTTGACAGGGTTTAATCTAAAAGAAAGAATGTCTCCAACTGGACTCCTCATACACTCCACTTCAGTTCACCCTACACCCTGTCTATTGTACATCCTTTCCAAAAGTCCCCCTTTACCAAGCCTAATCAATACTCATGTTTTTTATTGATGACATTTAGTCCTATCCATCCTTGGGTCCTTGGGTATAAGAGTATTTTGAATTCCTGGAAGTCAAAGTCTGTCTCTGATTCCTTGTCTGCAAGACTGAGGGAGGACACATTTCTTGGCACATACTTGGAACTGAGGAAGTATTGGCTAAATGAACAGATGGACACAGGCAGTGAGTGGCTGCCCATTAAGGGGATTTTGGATAGCAATTTAAAAGTGTGGATCTAGGATGATAACTGTAAATTCCCTCACGCTAGAGAATTCTAAACTGTAAAATGAATAATTTTGGCCCGTGGAACTCATTAGCAACTTGGAGATCTAAACATCTAGATGTAATTACTTCCAGGGCATACTGGTGATGTAAGGTTATCTGATATGTCATGGTGCTATCCTCCCAAGTAAGCTTCTGATCTGAGGGTGCTAAAAATTGTCAGGTGTACTTTGATTTGTCTCTGAGTCATTTTGTCTTTAACCACTTGAAAACTGATCTCACTGAGGAAACTGAAGCAAAATAGCTTTTAGGTTGCATTCAAATAATTTCTTATTTGAGGAGAAAGTTTGGGTTTTCAGAAACTGAAGGAAAGATAGATGGTTAAAGTTGGAAGGAGTTTAAATGAGCTCAGAAGCAAATTAAGAAAACAAAATAAAATGGTGGAATAGGAAAAATTGTGTTCAGTAATAGGCTCCCCTTCTGCTAATTGCCAATGAGCTTTATCAAAGCCACTTTGTACTGGGGGAAGGCTCTTGGTGCTCATGTAGTCCTTTCTTTTTTGAAAAAGGACCTGTTATCAGACAATTGCCTATGAAATTATGCCATAAAGTGTAATTGACAAGTAGTAATAAGGGCAAATACAAATTATAAATAAGAGGCTTAATTCTGCCTGTTGAAAATAAAGGAAGAGACTCCTCCCCTCTTTTTTTTTCTTTGAGCATTTACTTTAGAAACATTATAAGTGAGCTCTTTTCTTCTCTCTTTGAAATGCATGTAATTCAAAACCTAAGTAAGCCTCTTGGCAGGAATGTCATTCTCAAGGACCTGGAATATACCACCTTCAAATGTAATCAATTAAGGAAGACAGTACACCTACCTCCTGGTTCCTATGTGAGAAGAATTTAACTTCAAAAACGATGTTCTTTGATGGAGCTACAAAATGTTTAATTTTCCTTTGGTCAAATCCATGAATGCCAGAGGTGTTCAACATAGTTGCCAGGGGAATTTAGGATGAACTGTGTGACACTGGTGTTCTCAAGTCCTCTCTTTGAGGACTAGTTACTGTTTACCTTGAGAACATGTGTATTGTAGGTTGTCTTTGCTTGGCTAAGGGGGAGAATTCTTTGTCTTTGCAATTGCTTAACAGACTACCTGTGATACACTTCTCATTACAGTTAAATGCTCATTCAGTGATATCTGATTCCTTTCTCTTCTACCTTTGTAAAAAGGTTTACTTGGTTGGAAGGATGTTTTGATTTTAACTGTGATTTCTCCAATGTGTTATGTTCTATGTTCTAGTTTAACTGGTGCTAAACCTTTGAAGATCAGAACAGTAAATTACTATAGAATTCAAGCACCAGTGAACTGAGATGGGAGGTTATCAGGAAGCGTGGGAAGAAGATACATGACACAGCACTATCTGAAGTTGTACCCAATAGCCAATCTCTTTGGGGTGAGGAGCACTTTTCTCGAGGGAAAACAAATCAAAATGCACTTCACCATTCAACTTCTGCCTGGGGAACATCTACACTATCACTCTGAAAGAGAGCAGCTGCACTTCACCCATGGGAATTTCTCTTTCCTGCATAATCTGAAATTGCCATCACTTTTAAATTTAAGTATTTTTGTTATGTAACAAAAGACATAGTTTCAAGATAACACATTTCTTGAGCACCTCAATTATCTCTTTTACTCTGGTCCTGTTCCAGATTCCTTATCCATCTTTCCTGGGGTTCGGTGGCTCTTTAAATATATACTGTAGTTTATCTAGCTAATGGTGATATAATAAATTGGATTCATGGGTGCTTGAAGATGAAGACCAAATCTTTTCATCTCTGTCCCCCCAAATTTTGGGACATGAATTGTCTCCTAACTGTTACCCTTTGAATACTTGAACAAGAAAATGCATGGAAAACTTCAGTGTATGAAGACAAATAGACTGAGAAATACATCAATGGTAAAAATAGTTAATTCAATTTTTGAGTTTTTTTGGAAAAAGCTTCACTCATTGGAGGCAGTTTTTAAACAACTTTATTATTTCTCCCTATTTATTTTAAATTGGTTCTGTTGGGATACTTCTAAATGTAATTTTTGTTATTTCTAGGCATAACTTGGTGAGATAAAGTATGAAGTTGAAATTAACATCTCTACATATACACACACACAAACTTTGAACTTGGGGCTTCTTATCTTTGAGCCCAGGACTGTTGAAGTATCTTCTGTTACAATTGGGAGTGGTCAAGTTTTTTCTCTTTTCTCATGATGCTTTTTGGGATTTTATTTTTATGGAGGTATGGTAATCTCCAGGAACTTAGTTTCCTCCAGTCTTGGATTGATTTACTAAATGGAAACTCGGTTGTGTTAGTTGTTCAAGTAAAAAATCTTTAAAGTCATTTTTGACATTTGCCTTTCCTCCATACCTTCCTTTCAATTCTTCAGCAAACCCTCCCCAATACGTCCACATCCCACCTTTTCTCCCATTTCCACCCTACTCCTCTTACCTTCATTCTAAGTCCTTGCAGTAGCCTCCTAAGTGCTCTCCCTTTATCAAGCCCCTTCCACCTCTCTAAGGCAACTTTCTACATAGTATTCAGGGGATCCTTTTAATATGCCAAATGATATCATTCTTCTATCCTGAACAAAAGATTCCTAACCCTCTTCGTTTGCCCGTGAATGTGGATATTGACCATAAGCTGATAGGAGGAGAAAGGGTACAAAATATCTTATCGCCCAGTGTGCATATCCACAGATAACAAAGGTCAGCTGCAAATGAATAAGACAGTTGTCGTTTCTCCTGGTGGCGACTAGATGGCACTGTGGGACCGTGCAAATTTCTACCTCTGTTGTGGTTCCAGCGAGGCTGGTGCAGTTATTTTAAGCTGAATCCTTGCTTGGAGCACACTGTGCTAAAATCGACAGAAGTCCCTGCTCTTTTTCTTTCTTTCCTCTTCTTGTCCCCCTACCCCCTTGGAAGGGGACAGATTGCGGATTACAAAATAATAATAAAATGAAAAGATTTTTGAAGGTGCTAGATTCTTTCAGAAATCCATTGTTGTTTGAGAATGTTATTCTCTACAAAGTCTGGACTTCTAAAATGAAAGGTAGCCTGATTATAGAGTAAAATAAAATTCAATCAGCATTATGTTCCTTTTGTGGACATTCAGTTAATTTCCAAAAGAACTTCCTAAAGACCCTCATTTTTTAGCTCACCTTGAATAATCCGACAACATGCACAATTGCTCTTTCTTCATCATCCTATGCCAATTATTCATAGACATCTTAAATCTGGTATCATTTCTTCATATTTCAGAGAAATAGCTCTAAAATAATAAGATGATCAGCAAAATAGCTGATTTGTTAGAGACCTTCAGCTTATTTGTCTATTCATCTTTATGTCATGAATACAACAGTAAACACAACATAGCTGTTTTCACATAGTTATATTCCCAAGAGGAAGACAGTTATTAAATGTTTACATCACAAAGGACAATGAGAACAATGAAGCAAAAAAGGAGATAGTAAGGATATGAAAATTGAGTACCATTTGGGGGTATTTCTACTGAAAGAATATTTAGATAGATATTTAAATAAATTTGAGAAATAATAACAACATTAGTTAAAATTGCTTTCTTATTTTCACTCTTTTTAGGAGCACAAAATCATTTTACTGTTGATGATGACCTTTTCTCCCAGGTATTTATTAAGTCCAATGCAATGTTTGCTTTGCCATTGAATCTCTCTAATCTTTGGTTTATAAATTTGCGAGTGGGATATTAATATATTCTAAGCCTACTCTTCAGAGTAATTGAGCCGATCAAGTGGGAAGATGTATGAGAGATGGTTTCAAAATCTTGAAAGAGCAGTAGAATAATAAGAGATAACTGTCGTATATAAATTCACCCTTCCAATTGACCTCATCTTGTCCTTTATTTGAGTTTTGTAGTGATAGCCCAGCAGGGGCTGAAGGATACTTACTGTATCAGTTAAGAGTATAAATACTGGTCAATAAGTTTTATCTCACATGCTGGTTTTGGTAATTGGTAATGACTTCCCCGAGTCCTACTGGGAACTAATGTTCTCCCATTGTGTATCCTCTGTGCTCAACTTCACCATTCTTCATCCTCCATAGATCATTTTAATACTAGTATTGTAGCAATAGTGCTTTATGAATAATGTTTATTTTGTCTGCCATTGCAATGGAAGCGAATCTAGTAGTAACACTGACAATTATTTATTGAAATATTTAGCTCACAGGGACCTATCAGAGGTGATATAAATTGTTGTTTCTGTATGCCTATTACTCCTCTAGTATCATATAAAGCTGATGAAAAGCATCCAAGTCCAGTCCTTTCAGTTCTAATGTAGATATTCCTGGCATGTCTGATCTCCTTAGCAGCCCCTTGCCTCCTCCTGGCAGGCAGACTGACAAACGCCAGATGTTGGCTTATGGCTTCCTTCAATTTTCATTTCAAATCTATGGCCCACATGTTTCCTCATGTGATGAACTGGTAATATATTTTGTGTGTTCTTAAAAGACAGGATTCTAGGCAGAGACATGTTTTTGAGAGAAATAATTATATAAAAAATTTGTCTTTCCCTGACTGGAGTAAAACATATACATTAAATTGTTAGAAATTTGGGGATTGATTCAAAATCAAACATTACAAGTCTTTTAGTGCAAGATAAATGTTTGCCAACTTTAGATCATGAGATCATACTATTAGAACTGTAACAGCAAGACAAGCAATGGTCCATTTAATTCGGCCTGAAATTTTGCCTTCCAGGATGTGTTTAAGAAAGCCAGGGAAAAGCCATCCTCAAGCAAATTGAAAGGGAAGTTAAATTATGCCTATGCATATTTTCAGGCAAAACTTATGGATTTAGAATCTAATAAATTAATCAGAAAGAGCAAGAGGTGAACTAATAGCACAGACAAGAGGAGGTAGGTGGCTTTATAGGGAGGACTGCTTGGAGTCTGAATGATGTGACCAGTTTTAAACTTAACTGAGTTCAATTTGAAGTGGAGCCTTCAGGGACCAGCTTGCGCAGGGCAGAGCTTTCTACCTCAGGTTTCTGGCATTCACAAATTAACTTTATTGTCCTTCAACCGAGTCTTGATTTCTTTTTCTTTTTTAGTTGACATAAAAAAATGTACATATTGATGGGGTACCACGGGATGTTTCAGTTGAGTAATGTTCAAATATGAGTAAGTATACCTATCTCAATTATTTAGCATTTCTTTGTAGTAAACATATTCAATAGCCTTTCTTTTAGCTTTCTTGAAACATGAATATATAGTACACCATGGTTATCCATAGTGACCTTACTGTGTAATAGAACAATAGAACAGAACTTATTTCTCCTAATTGTAACTTAGTACCTCCTTCTCCTCTAATTTCTGCAGCCTCAGGTTACCACTATCCTTAAGACAACTTCTAGGAGATCAGCGTTTTCATCTTTCACATGTAAGCAAGAACATGTGGTCTTTGTCTGTTTATACCTTAATTCACTTAACATGACTTCCAGTTCCTTCTACATTGTCATAAATAATAAAATGTTATACTTAAGACTGAGTAAGATTTCATCATGTATATGTATCACATTTTCTGCATTCATTCATCAGTTGATATCCAAGGCAAATTAAGTCAGTAGGACAAGCCATTTTATCCCCATTTTTATTGGTATGTTACAATTATGTATAATAGTGTGATTCATTGCTACATATTCATACATTCCCACAATATAAAAATATAACTTGGTCAATATCACTCCATAGTATCTCATCTTGGGTTCTCATACCATGTGAATACTAAGAATGTATGTCTCACACTTCCAAACAAAGTAGACTTGGATTCCAGCTGCTCTCTTGGCAACTGAAACTCAGGAGGGGAGTTAGCTTCTATTGTAAATGCTGGAGGAAGTAGGCAGGGATTTTTGTTGATTGGTTTTAGGTTTCTGTTTTAGATGGAGTAAGTCCCTAGTTTTTGCTTCTGGTTTTTGAAGGAAGCACAGTTCATCATGGGTGGCCATGAAACCAGTGAATCTAGTTTGAGTGATGAAGAATGAATGCTCAACTGGAATTAAAGTATTGTCCCTTTTGTACTCCAAGTCATGTTCATTGTTGTGGTTTTCATTTCCCATTTCTGCTCCCCAAAGAGTGCTCCTTGCTTTTGAGATTTACATAGGTTTAAAATATTTATTTTTAAAACTGCATACAATATTCATTAAATGTTTGGAACTAGGGAACTGGAAGTTACCCAAGTTTCTGTCTTCACTGGATGCTTCTGAACTTCTTATGGAAAATATTAACTGAACATGAATATTAAAATATTGAACAAATTAACTCAGACTTCAGGAAAAAAATGTCTTTATGAAAAATAAAAGTGAAACCAACATTTGTTAAGTAAACTTGAAAATAAAAACATTGCAATGTGTGTGGGCACATTTATATCAACTCATGTTGTTTTATAAGCTAAATCGAAGGCAGTTTTTCTAATTTAGTAAAAAAACTTTTCTGCACTTTAGTATTTCTTTTGCTAGTACTTGGTCTTCTCTTTGTAGGTCTATAGTAGTTTACTTGTAGAAGACCTGGAAAATAATAAAAAGGCAAGAATAATAAGATAGTCTTAATTTATACTGTTGAGGATTTATTAGTAGATATTTATTCAAAAGTTCTAAGTCCTATGCTTTGAGGGATATAATAATCCTTATTCAAAGATGCTTACAATCCTAACCATGATTATACAAGTGTCAATGAACATGCAGAATCACTGTAAACTCCTTGATAGACCCTGACTGCAAGTGTGGAACTTAATGAAAGGGAAGAGTAGGTACCACAGTGGGTAGCTCAACACATCAAGCTCAATGGTTTCTTTTTCACCTCCAGAAGGAAAGGAGACTTTTCTTTCAGAGAGCTGAGTCTTTTCATCTCTTTACCAACACAAGAGAGTAAATGATTGAAAATCCTGAAGAGTTTTGGAAAGAGATAGCTAAGGAGGATGTGAGCAAGATGGGAAGATTGTAATAGCAGATTTCTGTTCACCTGTAGTTGCCATAAATGAATCAAATCTGATTTAGAGGAAGGAGAAAAATATTTTCCATTACTTTAAATTAAATTTAAAATTCTATCTTCCAACTAAACACTATTAGCAATCAGTGGTCCTTCATATTTCAAGTCAATGTTGAGAAGTATTGATTTCCCTCAGATGGTGTATTTGACTTAAGGTGATGCTTTAATATTTTAAAAATTTTCTAAAAGTGTCACCTTTTATTTTTAAATTTTCTTCACAATAACATCTTTTTTTTTTTTTTTTTTTTGGACAGTGGACAATAAGCATTGGCCTCAATTCAAAGAAAATGGTTACAAATCTGATATCTGAATTTATAATGATGATCTCTATTTTACTTATGTGACTTTTTGTAGGTGACTTATATATTTGTTATTTAACAAAATTTTTAATTATCTTCCATATGCTAGACAGCACTGTTAGGCATTAGGGTCATGACAGGGACTCAGACATAATAGTAGATAAGACAAACACTGTTTCTGCTTTCATGGAACATTTATTGAAGTTAGGGAGTGCAGGGTGGGTAGAGGGAAAATAAGTAAAAGTAAAAAATCAAACACGATTTTAGGAGAAGTTCTATAAGATAAAGATAAAGAAGTAATGAAATCAGTTGTCTTTTTCTCCCTATCCCCAAACTGAACTAGGTGGGACCCAGAGTCTCTGGGTTTCTAGGCCTTGGTAGAAACAGCGAAAGATTTGGTAGAGGAAGATTTGTTTTAGGTCCTGACATTGGCAACTAGAAGCTCAGCAAACCTGACTGAGTCATCTTGTACTGAGTTTCCTTTAAACTTAGTAGGGTTCTTTGTAGATATGAAATATGATTCTAATGAGAAATGGTACAGTATGGTCATGAAACAAATACCTATGATGTTTGAGTCATACAAATAGACTACATACAAATGACAAATAGTCATACAAATAATAAAACTTAAAAATTGGCTTGTCTCCATGAGTTTTTAAAATTGTGTAAGTATAGACTTTAAATTGATCGGAGGTGTACTGACTGTTATCAATATCTTGGGGCTAATAAAGGGGCAGTTGTCTAGAACACAGTCCTCTTTCCTGCTATCTCAGGAAATTCACATACTTCAGGAAAGAAGCGATTTACCTAGAAGTGTCGCGACCCCCTCGCCAGCAAGGAAGACACGACACAGGATTCTTCTTTCAGCGGTTTATTCAGGCCTTAACTCTAGTTTTCTCTCAAGCGCTCTCTCCCTCACGCACCCCCACACAGCCTAATAAAGCTTACTCAAGTCCAATCCAAAGCTGCCACGCGGGGTTTTCTCATTGGGTACTGAGGGACAGCGCGCCAACTCTCCCAAATAAGGAGTTGTTTACCAAGATCCACAACGGAGACCGGCGCCATCTTCTAATGGCGGCAGCGGTCTACAAACACGGCTCACCACATAGAAGAATATACAAACCAAAGTGGAAGTTAGAAGGTGTTATGTAGCTCATTTGATGAGTGACAGATAAGAGGAAAGTAACATTATAATCTATAATGGCATTTATTAGTATGTCATGGATTCCACAGAGAGCTGACAGCCTACTCTACGATGTACAGAGCTTGTTTCTGCCTAAAGCAAATGTCCAAACTCACAAGGACTGCATTTACTAGAGGTCACAGGGGCCACACAATTTCATGGTGCTAGTGGCCTGTAAAAAGACAATCACACTGGTCATTTGATTTCATGTTGCTTAAAACTCTCTGGATTTGGATGGTTTTAGTTTGCATCAAGAGTATATTTGTGCCCTGTTGGCATAGCTCACTGCTGATGAGCAGGATTGGGAGGAAAAGGTTTGTTTTCTCTCCAGTTGGCCCTGAGCCATTTTGATACTTAAAGAAATATTGATCCTGGAGCTTCTGAACACAGTTTGAGAGTGAACATGGGGAACAAGTATTAACTTTTTTTTTTTGACAATTTATATTGTTCTGGAAAAAGTGTAAACTTTATGAAGTTCAACACATTTTAAAAAATTGTTAAATTTAGGTTTGGAGATGGAAAGGAATACTTGCACAATTGTTTTGCTTGTACAGAGGAAAATCTGTCAGTTACCTCCTAGCTGTTCAAACTTGCTTAAATTTTGACTTCTCTTTGAACCTTAGTATTCTCACCTTAAAAATGTAGGAAAATAACACCTTCTATGGGTCACTGTGAAAAATGTGATGATATATATCTTTAAAAATTGAATGACCCATAGTAGGCATTGTATCAATGTGATTTTTTTTAAGTAAACCAGAAAGGATATGTTGATGCTGAGATCTTTGACACAGCACACTGACACGCTTAGTTTGAATATGTAAAATACCAAGAATATTGACCTTTGGCTGTGATGTATACAGTTTTTTTTCTTTAATTTTTTATTGTTGGCTGTTCAAAACATTACATAGTTCTTGATATATCATATTTCACACTTTGATTCAAGTGGGTTATGAGCTCCCATTTTTACCCCATATACAGATTGCAGAATCACATCAGTTACACATCCATTGATTTACATATTGCCATACTAGTGTCTGTTGTGTTCTGCTGCCTTTCCTATCCTCTACTATCCCCCCTCCCCTCCCCTCCCCTCTTCTCTCTCTGCCCCCTCTACTGACATTCATTTGTCCCTCTTGTATTATTTTTCCCTTTCCCCTCACTTCCTCTTGTATGTACTTTTGTATAACTCTGAGGGTCTCCTTCCATTTCCATGCAATTTCCCTTCTCTCTCCCTTTCCCTCCCACCTCTCATCCCTGTTTAATGTTAATCTTCTTCTCATGCTCTTCGACCCTACTCTGTTCTTAGTTACTCTCCTTATATCAAAGAAGACATTTGGCATTTGTTTTTTAGGGATTGGCTAGCTTCACTTAGCATAATCTGCTCTAATGCCATCCATTTCCCTGTAAATTCTATGATTTTGTCATTTTTTAATGCAGAGTAATACTCCATTGTGTATAAATGCCACATTTTTTTTTATCCATTCATCTATTGAAGGGCATCTAGGTTGGTTCCACAGTCTTGCTATTGTGAATTGTGCTGCTATGAACATCGATGTAGCAGTGTCCCTGTAGCATGCTCTTTTTAGGTCTTTAGGGAATAGACCAGGAAGGGGAATAGCTGGGTCAAATGGTGGCTCCATTCCCAGCTTTCCAAGAAATCTCCATACTGCTTTCCAAATTGGCTGCACCAATTTGCAGTCCCACCAGCAATGTACAAGTGTACGCTTTTCCCCACATCCTCGCCAGCACTTGTTGTTGTTTGACTTCCTAATGGCTGCCAATCTTACTGGAGTGAGATGGTATCTTAGGGTGGTTTTGATTTGCATTTCTCTGACTGCTAGAGATGGTGAGCATTTTTTCATGTACTTGTTGATTAATTGTATGTCCTCCTCTGAGAAGTGTCTGTTCAGGTCCTTGGCCCATTTGTTGATTGGGTTGTTTGTTACCTTATTGTCTAATTTTTGGAGTTCTTTGTATACTCTGGATATTAGGGCTCTATCTGAAGTGTGAGGAGTAAAGATTTGTTCCCAGGATGTAGGCTCTCTATTTACCTCTCTTATTGTTTCTTTTGCTGAGAAAAAACTTTTTAGTTTGAGTAAGTCCCATTTGTTGATTCTAGTTATTAACTTTTGTGCTATGGGTGTCCTATTGAGGAATTTGGAGCCCGACCCCACAGTATGTAGATCGTAGCCAACTTTTTCTTCTATCAGACGGCGTGTCTCTGATTTGATATCAAGCTCCTTGATCCATTTTGAACTAACTTTTGTGCATGGTGAGAGAAAGGGATTCAGTTTCATTTTGTTGCATATGGATTTCCAGTTTTCCCAGCACCATTTGTTGAAGATGCTATCCTTCCTCCATTGCATGCTTTTAGCCCCTTTATCAAATATAAGGTAGTTGTAGTTTTGTGGATTGGTTTCTGTGTCCTCTATTCTGTACCATTGGTCCACCCGCCTGTTTTGGTACCAGTACCATGCTGTTTTTGTTACTATTGCTCTGTAGTATAGTTTGAAGTCTGGTATCGCTATACCGCCTGATTCACACTTCCTGCTTAGCATTGTTTTTGCTATTCTGGGTCTTTTATTTTTCCATATGAATTTAATGATTGCTTTCTCTATTTCCACAAGAAATGCCCTTGGGATTTTGATTGGCATTGCATTAAACCTATAGAGAACTTTTGGTAATATCGCCATTTTGATGATGTTAGTTCTGCCTATCCATGAACAGGGTATATTTTTCCATCTTCTAAGATCTTCTTCTATTTCTCTCTTTAGGGTTCTGTAGTTTTCATTGCATAAGTCTTTCACCTCTTTTGTTAGGTTGATTCCCAAGTATTTTATTTTTTTTGAAGATATTGTGAATGGAGTGGTTGTCCTCATTTCCATTTCAGAGGATTTGTCACTGATATATAGGAATGCCTTTGATTTATGCGTGTTGATTTTAAATCCTGCCACTTTGCTGAATTCATTTATTAGCTCTAATAGTTTCTTTGTAGACCCTTTTGGGTCTGCTCGGTATAGAATCATGTCATCTGCAAATAGTGATAATTTAAGTTCTTCTTTTCCTATTTTGATGCCTTTAATTTCTTTCGTCTGTCTAATTGCTCTGGCCAGTGTTTCGAGAACTATGTTGAACAGAAGTGGTGAGAGAGGGCATCCCTGTCTTGTTCCAGATTTTAGAGGGAATGCCTTCAATTTTTTTCCATTCAGAATGATGCTAGCCTGAGGCTTACCATAGATTGCTTTTACAATATTGAGGTATGTTCCTGTTATCCCTAGTTTTTCTAGAGTTTTGAACATAAAGGGATGCTGTACTTTGTCGAATGCTTTTTCCGCATCTATCGAGATGATCATATGGTTCTTATTTTTAAGTCTATTGATGTGGTGAATAACATTTATTGATTTCCGTATATTGAACCAGCCTTGCATCCCAGGGATGAATCCTACTTGATCATGGTGCACAATTTTTTTGATATGTTTTTGTATCCGATTCACCAGAATTTTATTGAGGATTTTTGCATCTAGGTTCATTAGAGATATTGGTCTGTAGTTTTCTTTCTTTGAAGTGTCTTTGTCTGGTTTAGGTATCAGGGTGATGTTGGCCTCGTAGAATGAATTTGGAAGTTCTCCCTCTTTTTCTATTTCCTGAAGTAGCTTGAAAAGTATTGGTATTAGTTCCTCTTTAAAGGTTTTGTAAAACTCTGCTGTATACCCATCCAGTCCTGGGCTTTTCTTAGTTGGTAGTCTTTTGATGGTTTCTTCTATTTCCTCAATTGATATTGGTCTGTTTAGGTTTTCTATATCCTCCTGACTCAATCTGGGCAGATCATATGACTTAAGAAATTTATAGATGCCTTCACTATCTTCTAATTTACTGGAGTATAAGGATTCAAAATAATTTTTGATTATCTTCTGTATATCTGAAGTGTCTGTTGTGATATTGCCTTTTTCATCCCGTATGCTAGTAATTTGAGTTCTCTCTCTTCTTCTCTTCGCTAGCATGGCTAAGGGTCTGTCGATTTTGTTTATTTTTTCAAAGAACCAACTTTTAGTTTTGTCAATTTTTTCAATTGTTTCTTTTGTTTCGATTTCATTAATTTCAGCTCTGATTTTAATTATTTCTTGCCTTCTACTTCTTTTGCTGTTATTTTGCTCTTCTTTTTCTAGGATTTTGAGATGAAGTATGAGATCATTTATTTGTTGGTTTTTTCTTTTTTTAAGGAATGAACTCCAAGCAATGAATTTTCCTCTTAGAACTGCTTTCAATGTGTCCCATAGATTCCGATATGTTGTGTCAGTGTTTTCATTAATCTCTAAGAATTTTTTAATTTCCTCCTTGATGTCTTCTATAACCCATTGATCATTCAGTAACCTATTGTTCATTCTCCAAGTGATGTATTCTTTTTCCTTCCTTCTTTTATCGTTGATTTTGAGTTCCATTCCATTATGATCAGATAGGATGCATGGTATTATCTCTACTCCTTTATATTGTCTAAGAGTTTCCCTGTGACATAATATATGATCTATTTTTGAGAAGGATCCATGTGCTGCTGAGAAAAAAGTGTAACTGCTTGATGTTGGGTGGTATATTCTATATATGTCAATTAAGTCTAGGTTATTAATTGTGTTATTGAGTTCTATAGTTTCCTTATTCAGCTTTTGTTTGGAAGATCTGTCCAGTGGCGAGAGAGGTGTGTTGAAGTCTCCCATGATTATTGTATGGTGGTCTATTAGACTCTTGAACTTGAGAAGAGTTTGTTTGATGAACATAGCTGCACCATTGTTTGGGGCATATATATTTATGATTGTTATGTCTTGTTGGTGTATGGTTCCCTTAAGCAGTATGTAGTGTCCCTCTTTATCCCTTTTGATTAACTTTGGCTTGAAATCTATTTTATTTGATATGAGTATGGACACTCCTGCTTGTTTCCAAAGTCCATATGAGTGATTACAGTTTTTTTTTTCAATCAAGAAATATTAGGTTACTGAGCTGGGGTATACATTTTGAACACCACTTAGTGGGTGTTTTTCTGAATAATTTTTAGGATTTGATGATGTGTGGAACAGACTTTCATATCATCTAGTCCTTGTTTTTAATCCTGATTTTATCACTTATTAGCAACTGGAGGGGAGAGAGAAATTATACATTTTGGAGCTTGCAATTCTTTATGACATTGCTTGATCCCTACAATGTAAGGAGGAAAAATGGGCTTTACTTTTTGTATCTTTATTTTATCGTAGAACTCAATGACTATGGTTGCAAAAGACGGAAGGTCCTGATAGCCAGAATTCTTATACCTTGCTCCAAATCTTATTGATCCTAGATTATGTTATCACATGACTGCTGGACTCTGATTAGCCATTGTAATTTCAACAGAGGTTAGTAGGGTAAATAATGGCTAAACACATGACCCCTCTAAAGGACTATTTGTACAAGTTGCAGAATGTTAAAGCAGAAGGTGTTATCATTAGGAAAAAATTTAGTCCTGTGTTAAGGTAAGTTAGATAAATATTTTTAGGCAGCTGGTCTTATCAATTTTTAAGTTAAATCACACATAAACTAGAAAAGGGAATTACTTTAAATCTAAGATTTTTTTCATCATAAAACCTGTCAATGATGTCAAAATTATTTTGTTCTGATTTAAGAACAAATTCCACCCACTTTCAGTCATAGCACTGTTGTCACTTATGAAAAGAATGACTATACTTGCTAAAGAAGTTTGTTAGCACCAATTATATTTCTAGTGGTGGAGATAGTAGGTGCTGGGATGCCCTGCTCCCACCTGCCTCACATTGAATTGAGACCTAAAAGGAAATTACTACGGCTAATTGGACATACAGATTAGAGATGGTGACAAATGGTAAGTCCAGTCTTCAAGAGGCAGGTAACCGGAGACCCACAAGCCTCTGATTGGTCAGCATGGACTTCTCAAAGTCCGCTTAAGCTGAGACTGTGAAGAGTATAGGAGTTATATATGGACAGTGGTGGCTCCACAGGGGATGATGATTGTCTTAGGAATTTTCTCTGAATTCTGTGAGGTTTACCAATTGAGTATATACCAGCTTATAATTGTGGTAAGATTAATTGAACTTCCTTCTTTTCATGAATATTCCAATAAATCCAGAATGATAGATACTAAAGTTTGATTAACGTCTTTAAGCTCTTCATTGGTGTCCTGACTGCAGAATTCAGAGCTGGCCTTTTTGCAGTAATTTTTTCTTTATTTCCACAACATCACTCTTTTTTTTTTTTTTACCCTCATACCTCACTAACTGCTCTTTCTCATTAATTTTTGTTTGACCTTAAGTTTTTGTTGCCTACCAGTGCTTGATTCCAGGCAACCTCATTTCTCTATTTATACTCTTTACATTCCCTACATAGCAATTCGTGATTCCATCCCAAACGTCCGTCCCTTCATTCATCTCTATCCTGTGCTGCCTGTCCCTCCCCATATTGTCCTTTAAGATATCTTTTTGATTACTTCAAAAAAATGTTGATTTTTATTCTTACTATACAGTCTTAGTTCACTTACCGTCCTTTCTCCCCTATCTTCAGAAAATACCTCAAACTGGTCTTTCCATTTGTACTTTCCCTTTTCCATTTGCTACATCAGCCAAGCTCATCATTTAAAATTATAAGTCAGGTCATGCTTTTCTCCTACTTAAAGACTTTCATTATTGTTCTCAATTCTCTTAGCAATGAAACTCCGACCTCTTGTAGGGTACAGTGGCACATGCTTGTAATCCCAGCTGCTCTAGAGGAGAATCAAGGCTGACCTTGGTAATTTAGTGAGACTCTATCTCCATATATAATATAAAAAGGGTTGGGGATGTAGAGTAACCAAGAGATCAATCCCCAGACACACACACACACACAAAACAACAACAACAACAACAACAACAAAAACAAACTTCTTCAGCCAGGATCAACCAGTGCAGGACTATCCCTGCCAATCTCCTGGATCTGTCCTCCTACCTCCCTCTATCCTACTCACCACGCTCCATGAGCTTCATGTTCTCACACTTGTCAAATTTGTTTCCATTTTAGCAACTTCACTTGCTGTCCTCTGTGCCAATAATGCTTATGTCCCTACATTTGGAAAAGTGTTTTGACCTCTCAATTCAAGTTTCACCTCAAATGTTATGCCAGAGAAGCTGTCTCTGATCATGCCTTCTACAGAAGACTTCAGTGCTTTCTGTCACTATTATCACTCTTTGAAATGGTCATAATTGTTACTCTTTGTAATCCTTCCCACCATTGGATTATAAAATTGAGCCTCTCACCAGGTTGATGATTTGGTCCACAGCAACAGATACAGGTTCACAGTTTTTTTATTGAAAACTTTTGGGGCTAGAAATATTTATGAATTTAATCGAGTTTATTCCAATTTAGTACTGTAGATGGTGTTATGGGACTTCTATATTACCTTATACAGTATTACCATGCAGGGCTATATCCCACAATCAAACTAAATATTAATTTCTTCAGGGAAATATTAAATAGTCACATTAAGTGAAATAAATAAAGATGCCTTGTCACTAAGGTCACATTTTGTTATCAAGTGCAACATTTGTAAACAATCTTTGGTTTTCTAGTTTTGGAGTTGTTTGTGGGTTCATGTGATGTTTCAGTAATGGTGGTTAAAAACAACTTCTATTTTTCATGAGATCTTTTTGTCCCCAGATTTCTGGAGACTGTTTAGATGCCTACCCTTTATTGGACACAAATAATCAAATCAGTATTAAACAAACCTTCATTATTGAGGGTTTCCTACAAGCTTGAGTTCTCACACACAGCATTCCTAAGCCAACCAACACTTCTGGCATCCTGAGTCCAACTTCTGAGTACTGAAATGCTAAAACAGAGGGGTGATGTTGTAGAAGAGAAAGGCCAGTTGTTCAGATTACATTTAGGCTTCTTTGCATGCTTTCTTCTATACATTTTCCTTTTGCTAAGGTTCATTGTCACTTTAAGACTTGAGTTGAATCTCACTCAACAGAACATGACTCTAAGAAAAAAATAATGGCATAATAGTAGAAAATAAAAGGCTGAGAGTTAGTTTATTTAACAGTGTTTATATGCTTCTTTAGTATAGACCATTTAGAGTTTATAACAAATCACACATCCAGTTATTATTTCCCTCTACTGCTTTTTAAAAATTGCTAAAACTTATTTAAAATTCTAATCAAATCTCAGAAGATGAATTTTTCTTTGTGTTAAATTTTATATAGCAATTGGCATAATAAAGTGCCAGAATAATCTTTGTTTACCACCAAATGTGTAAGGTTGGAAAATAGAATAATCTGTTATGCTATTTGCATGGTAAATATTTCAGTGTTAAGTTACTTCTATTTGTTTCTTTTTTTTGAATATCAATATGTATGTAGATTCTGAAGAGATTGTGAATAGAGTTATTGTACTTTAGATATCTCTTAGCTTCTCTACATTTAAAAATGGAATCATTTCATTCTATACCACAGCTCCTCATTAAATGACTTGTGCCTTTAAATTTTATTTTTAAATGACAAGAACTCATTTCTGGTTGTTGAAATCAGGTACTATGCAAGTAAAATGAATTGCCTAGAGGAATATGATTTATTCGCTGATTTGTCCTAAGTCAACTGCTTTAATGGGGGTGCAAAGTCTGCTAGATACATTAATATCTGATTTTTACACAATTGAGAAATTAACTCCAAAATTGCTAAAACCAATTAAGTTAGGTCCAAATACTCAGTGGATTATGCCACTGTCAAGGAAGAAAATTGGATCTTGTAGGGAGAACTTAACAAGTGGATAAGGTAAGGGAATTCAGGATATCATTTCTCGCTGACACAGATAAAGCCTACGAGAACAGCTTCTTTTTCTCACTGGTAAACCGTGACAGGCCATTGTCATAATGATAGAGTTTCTTCTTTTCTCTTTCCATTTTTAACTTACTCTCTCCTGCCTACTCTCTAAAAGAAAGTCTATGAAAAGTAAATTTTCTATGTAAAATTTTTCTAATCATGAAAGTTTTCCAAGGGTGATTCAAGTATAATAATTTGCAGTTAATCTCAAGCATTAAAATTTATCTGTTTAAGTAGGTGAATTCTTGTTGTGTGCCCCTTTCTAAATTAGTAAATTATCAATTTAAATTTGTGTTTGAAGAAAAATTATGCTTCAATACTAATTGGTAAAAAAATGATAAAATGATTGTTATAAAATATGAATTTAGCTTGATGTACTCATGTGCATGTAATGAACATAAGGAATAACTTGTTTTTGGTCTGAAATCAATGAGGCACATATTGTATACTATGGCTATCTGACTATAAAATCACATATAAAAATAACAATAAAACAGTGTGTTTATTTCATTACCTCTTGCTAGGAATGCAAAATTAATTTTGTTAACCATCACAGCAAAGAAATATAAATTTGTGCTTAGATGTCAATGAATTCTTAATTTTGTTATTATTGTTCTATCACTGTTTAATAAATATTCATTTTCAAAAGTCCCTCTTTGTTTAAATAGCAGCATATATGTTTGTCCAAAACAGGAGGTGAGTATAAGGATCTACTGAGAATCCAAAATTGATCTATTGAAGCACAACACATTTTGTTTTGAGTCTGCCCTTTCAGGGAATATATTTCAAACCTGAAACTCTGCAAAACAAGCACTTCCCAGAACACATTAGCAGAGCAGCCTGTTCACAACTGCAGTTTTGATTAGCTCTGTAGGACTCCAGAGGGGAGGTGCTATGCTGGGCATTGCAATTCCCCCTGTATTCTAACACAGATTTCTCCATATTCCCTCATAACAAAACTATGTCATACTGAGTACTAGGATAAATGATTTGCAATTACGTGAGACTACTAAGAATATTTATTACATCCATCCAACTGTTTTTTCTGTATTAAAGAAGAAATCATACCAAGAAATTCTCTAAAGGGACACTAGTCCAGAGGCCTAGTGACTTTTGTAAAGATGTGAATAAAGGTATTTTTGCCTTTTATCCTTTCCCTTTCTGCTTTTTACTGTTTAGTATTGTTAAGTAAAGAAATGAAGAAGATAATATATTAGAAATTATTTTAAAAATTCCTTTTTAAATTAAAGTCCGTTGTTGATTTATTTCACGCATAATGATTTTGTGGAGAAATTGGATAAAATGAATTTTCTCCTTCAAGAGCAAAATTCTTTTCTCTATATGAATATTGAATATAATTAAGTAGATAAGGAAATAATGCTCTGTAATACTGGTTGTTGAAAACAGTGTTTGATTTTTTTTAAAATTTCAGGGAAATTTTATAAAATTTAGATTACCATGATAGAAATGCAAGAAATGGAGGGTGGGTACAGATATCCATATATGAAAATAATCAGCACAGGTGTTTCTGATGTAGGTGATTCTCAGAAGTCTACTGGTGGAACATCATGCCTATTGGTACTTAATGATAAAATTATTGTGTATTTGCTAATGGCGCTCTCTTTTTTTCTTTGCTAGTTTTAATATATTTTGATGTTTTCATTAAAGATGATTATCTAACCCTTGTTTTTGTCAGAGTCAAGCCTTTTAAGGCTCTTGATCATCCAGTTTAGAATCTAAGAGTTATTATATTTATCTAAATAATGTAAAAAAAATCTTAATTAAAATAAAATAAGCTAAATCTTCCTAAAGCCAAGATTAAAAACTTTATTAAGGAAAATTAAAGAAAAAAGTTAAATCTAATACTTGAAGTAGAGAGGCAACCTGTCAGTTATGTATTAATTTAGAATCTCATGTACACATGTAACACTAAGGTACTGAGGTAAAATAATTTCTTATTAACTGTTAAGTAAGATAACATCTAATCTTTTCAAAGAGGCAGAAACCAAAGAAGTTTAAGCTTGTACCTTGTCATTGAAAGTCAGGCCTCTAACAGAGCCCTTAATTAGCACATGGATTATTATAGCTCTGAAAAATCTCCATCAAATGATTTCTTTCTTTCTTTTTCTTTTTTCTTTTCTTTTTTTTTTGTGTGTGTGCATGTGCCAGTTCTCTTATATGAGGGAAAGAGAGCATTGAAACAACTTGTGGTTAAAACTTAAGTTGCATTGGTTTTCCATAATGATTCTGTATTTTCTGTGTTCATGGTTTTACTGCTGACCAAATTGTCCTGAGGAATGGATAAAAGAGGAGCAAACATTTTCAGGATGGTGAAGGACATTTCACATATCATGGAAATGTGAAATTATATTGGATAGCAATATAATTTATTGGCATTTCTTTGGGTTTTGGTTTATTAATTGCCACAAATATGTAGGGGTTTGCTATAGTTTAGATATGAGGTATCCCCCAAAAGCTTATGTATGAGGCAATGCAAGAAAGTCTAGAGGTGAAATGATTGAATGTGAGAACCTAAACCTAATCAGAGCATTAATATGTTGATAGATGAACTGAGTGGTAACTGTGGGCAGGTAGTCTGTGTCTGGAAGAGGTGGGTCATTGGAGGTGTGCCTTTGGATATACATTTTGTTGGTAATGAAGAGAGTCTTTTTCTGCTTCCTGGTACAATATCCTGGCTTGCTTTATTCTGTTATACCCTTTAGCCATAATGTTTTGCCTCACCTCATGGCCCAGAGCAATGGGAGTGACCATCTATGGACTGAGACCTCTGAAGCTGTGAGTCCTAAAAACAAAATTAATCTATATTGTTCTTGTTATGTCTTCTGGTCACAGGTGTGAAAAAGGTGATTAAAATCAAGATTATAAGTATTGCCTTAAAATGCATAGTGACATTTTGTGTGTTGTGAAAACTCATTGTGGCAATATGAGTTTTAGTCTTATTTTAGATCCTTGTAGTTTGCTCGAGATTTACTTATGTTGTCAATATTATTAGGAGATTTCTGAGATCCATATGATTTTGATATTAGCCCATCTCCAGACCTGGAATATAATCATGTCTTTATGTTAAAGCCTTTCCAATAAACAGTTAAATGAAGAATTGCTGTTAGGTCTCAGGAGACAGTGGGGAAGGCCTTATTGTCATACTACAAAAATTATCACACTGCCTGTGAGTAATCACTAATTCACAGATATTGTGGGGTAGAAGGCCTTTTGTGGATTTACTAGTAACTGACTCTTTAATATTACACAAGTCATGTGACCTCTCTGGCATTCTTATGTACAAACAAAAAAATTGTGCAGAAGAAATAAATTGGATTAAATGTTTTCTAGGTTTTTCTCGACCAAAGTCTTGGTCATCCTATTTTTTTAAAACTTCTTTGCATCTTGTTTAACTTTCAAAGTTGAATGCAGAAGCAATTATTTGGGGACTACAATTTTATCAATTCAATTCAAAATAGTTAACTTTCATAAAGAACCTACTCTGTACTGGGTACAATAGAGAAAGTATTTTTTTCAATCTGGTTAATATTCTACATTGTTGAGAAAATGAAGAGCTATGCTAGGGTAAGCAGCAGGGCTTCTTTTTGCATAGTGAAGGAGAAAAAACTAAAGAAGCATCTGGGGAGGTCAGTCCTGGGGCTGGGGAATAGACAGGAATATAGAGGGACCAAAGAGATGCAATCTCCTCTAGTGTGAGCAGGATATAATCAGGCTGGTGCAGCCATCTCTTGTTCTGGGATTCTCAAGTATCTGAGTGCACATAAAAAACACACACACACACACACACACACACAAGGAAGGACTTCTCTATTGATCTGAACTCTGTTGACCACAGTCAACATTGAGCTCAAATCATATATGAGAGGCCCTTTGATAACATCTCCAGGAAATCTTGATGACTAAACTTTTTTAAGTAAAATTTTTAAAAAATAAACTTTTGGTGCATTTTTAAAAAATGAGACATACAATTTTTCACCTAGTGCCTGTGTAGCCAATTAAATGTAAATACAAACCGGAGAAGAGATCCTAACTAAAAGAAGGAGCCAGTCTTAATCCTTTCCTCTACTTCTGGAAGAATGAGACAAAGGGTGTTCTGAATAAAAAAATGGCAAAGTTTGCAGATGAATGAGTAAGATACTTCTTTTCTTTGAGTACTGAAGGAAAAAAGGTTTTGGAGGAAGGATTCTTTATTTAACTTTTATGATCTTATCCCCTGAGACTTTGCTATTGCCTAAAGTCATTTCACAATTAATTCCTACAATTTCACATGAGTTAATTAACATGCTTTGGGGCGTACTTCTGACCATTTCTGTATCATGGCACTAATAGCTTTTAATTTTCTCCCCTGTAAATAATTTTAGGGAAATAAGATTATTTTAGTCAGCTTTTTTGCTGCTGTGACCAAAAGAGCTGAGAAAAACTGTGATGAGAAAGAAAAGTTTATTTGGGGCTCATGGTTTCAGAGGTTGCAGTCTATAGAGGTCGACCCCATTCCTCAGGGCCTGAGGTAAGGCTGAACATCATGGCAGAAGAGTGTGGCAGAGAAAAGAAGCTCAGAACATTGCAACAGGAAGCAGAGAAACTCCCCTCACCACCACTAAAATATATACCCCAAAGACATGTCCCCCAGTGACCACTTATTCCAGTCACAACCTATGTCCCTATGTCCCTACAGTTACCACCCAGTTAATCCCTAACAGCAGATTAATGCACTGATTAGGTTAAGGTTCTCATAATCCAATCATTTCACCTTTAAATTTTCTTGCATTGTCTCACACATGAGCTTTTGGGGGACACCTCATATCTAAATAATAACAAAGATGATTCTTATTAAAGAAATAAGATCATTAAACATTTATTTATTTTCCTCACTCCAGGTCCATTTTAAAGATACCATTAATTTGAAGTGAATCATCCTTTAAAATATCCTTTTTTTTTTTAAACTGGTCCTTATGAACATTAATACTTTTGTGCTTTGCTGAATTGATATAGAGGAAGCAAGAATGCTTCTTTGGATTCTTCATTCAGGGCATGATTTACTCAGTTACATATAACCTCCGAATTGAAGGCAGTTTCCAGTCTTTCTCTAGAACACTTTCAACTGAGAGAATCCAAGAACTACATTACTGCTTGCTCTATTGTCCTTCTGGTTCCTAAAGCAATTAATCATGGTGGGTGTGGGGGAGTGAATTTCAGTAGAAAGTAGTAAGTGTAATGCATTTGGGACTGCTGCTGAGCAGATTCTCATCAATTGTTTATTTTTTTTTAAATAGGTTTTGAAATGAGATAAAATCCACTGGCCATAGAGGTAGGAAAGAGGACAGATGACTTTAAAGGTAGGTACACCATCCTTTTCATAACAAGGATACTGGCAACCAGTATTTCTAGACTGAAATGATGCTTCTTGTTTAAGCAAATATCAATTCAACTTCAACAGCCAGCCACGCAAACTTAGTTTTGTATCTCTACATAATATATTACTATTGTGTGGTGCCACTATTCCTAATGGTCACTTTTTATGAAGACATTAGTCATTTTATATTAGAGGCTTACTGATTCAACTGTGACCCCAGATTAACAATTTACATTTGCAAAAACCCTATTGACAAATAAAGTCACAATTCCCATTAATCAGAATAAGTGATATTTTGCCATGCAATTTCTACCTCCTCTTCAGAGAGGAGGCTGTAGGCAATGCACTTATATTACTAAAAACAGAAACGTGATGATTTCTAAAATAATAATCACTCCCATTTATTGACTACTAGCTATATGTCAGAAACTGAGATGAGTTTTTTTTATGCATTGCTTCACTATTCTCCCAATAACCCTATGATCTATGCTTTATTATATTCTCACTTTACAGAGGCTTAATGAGGCTAAATGATTTACCCAAAGTCCCACTGCTAGCAAGCAGAAGAGCAGAGATTTAAAGAGAATTTCTTTTTGCCCCAAACACCACACTCTGTTGTACTCCGTATCTGAAGGGAATGAGGGAAGATCCATGAATGGATGTCATGGGTCATGACTACAGACACCATCCCTATGTCTACACAATGCCTGGTATGTAGGACAAGTTCAATAAATACAGAATGGACAAAATTATTTTCAATTAGTACATATGTGCATGATTATGTTTTTACAACACCAACTACCTTGTGTCTTTTTTCATAGGTAGTACAAAATGTACTGAGGGGATAAATGATAATATAACTAAAGTATCCAGTTCATTCAATTTCCTAGACACTCTGAGTCTAGGAATAATTTATTGAACCAACTCTGTCACAAATTTAGATTGTCTCCTTTGGTTGAGAACCTGAAGTTCATCTAGTTCAAAATCCAATAGCAGGTCCTTATGCTCAGAGGGGCTTCTTTTGGAGAAAGCATTGGCACTGCCCACCAAGACATGGGAATATATTCTACCTCCTTACATGTCTTTAGTTGGTCTGGTGGTCTCTGTCATCTTTTTCTTTCAGGTTTTAATAAATGAATTACTGACCTTTTTTTTTTACTTGAGCCATGAGCTACATACTACCCATCTTCCTTTTTTTTTTTTCATTTGCTCTCTCCAATATGGCCATAATCCTAAGATTTCAGTAGTAAAGTTATTCTTTATCTTCTATCTCTCTCTCTCTCTCTCTCTCTCTCACACACACACACACAGTGAAGTCACAGAGCCTCCGTGAAAACAAGAACTGCAGTGCAGAGTCAGTAATGAACACTGCAAACATTAGAAATTTGTAATCCTCAGAAGCCCACTAAGTCTTGATTTATCAACAGTACCTTCTAGGGATTCATGAGGACCCCATAGTAAAAGAGGTACATGTTCTTACATGACAACACCTTTCAGTAGTACTACTGATCAACTGCTCAAGCAGGGTTGGTTTGAACATTTTATGCTAAGAAAGGCAAGGTGGTTTACAGTTTGGGGTATGTTTGGTTCCTTCTTAGTACATAAGTGTATTTCCTAATGCAATGATTTTGAGGCCTGCTTAGATCATGGTTTCAATGGAAGAGTCATTTATTTAGAGGCTGCTTTAGTTCTTGCATCTCATTCACTTACTTATTTTTATACATTAGTCACAAAAGCAATAAACAACTACCAAATGAGTCAGTGCTTAGAAAGACATTGGTTCATTGGTATAGGAGGGAGGGAAGGAAGGCAAGGAGGCAGAGGCAGATGCCTGCAATGCACAGTGGTCACCACCAAGACTCTCCTTAGCACATGGCACTACACAAAGAGGCTCCTGCTATAACTGAGGCAGTCTTGAGTGGGGCCCCAACTCAAAAGATGGTGTTAATGACGAGGAGGAAGAGAAGCCAAAATATTGAGACAGCAGAAATGACAGGATGTATGTCCTATACAGAAAACGTTCCTGTTAGTACTCTAAAACTGAAGCAAGAGTGATTAATTGTAAAGGCTATGTGTAGGTAAGCGCGTGGTACGTTTCTGAACTTCAAGTGATTTAGAAACAGTAGTATCACAAGTTTGAGGCCAGGTTTGGCAACTTATTGAGACCCTGTTTCAAAATAAAAAAATAAAAAGTGGGGGATATGACTCAGTGATAGATCACTTGTATAGCATGTGCCTGGCCCTGGGTTCAATTCCCAGTACTGCCAAAACAAACAAACAAACAAACAAAAACTATGTATTTTTTCCCCCTCAGGAAAAAATTTACTTCTTTTTCTGGAATTGATAAAAGTATACCTTCAAATTAAAATTAATTCAGTCCACATTTTTTTTAGTTGTAGATGGACACAATATCTTTATTTACTTTAAGTGGTGCTTAATATAAATGCAAGGCAGGTGTCCTACCACTGAGCTATAGTCCCAGCCTATTCCACATTTTTTTTTTTTTTGAGAGAGAGAGAGAGAGAGAGAGAGAGAGAGAGAGAGAGAGAGAGAGAGAGAGAATGTTTTTTTTAATATTTATTTTTTAGTTTTTGGTGGACACAACATCTTTATTTTATTTTTATGTGGTGCTGAGGATCCAACCCAGCGCCCTGCACATGTCAGGCAAGCTCGCTACAGCTTGAGCCACATCCCCAGCCCTCCACAGTTTTGAAGTAGATAATCATCAATGTTTTAAGCGGGGTATCTTTACCTTTGGGGGCTAATGAGAGCTATTAAGCAGATAGCTTTCTAGGCAACAACAATTGATATGAACTTGAATTTTGTTCATAATGTTACATAGAAAAATTTACTTACCTATATATGTTTATAGTGTGGAAGGATTAAAATCCTTTATTAAAATTAATTTGCCTGTTACAGACTTCCTGATAAGATACAAAATGCAATTATTCAATTTGTTCTGGGTAACATGGTTCTCACAAAGTGTCAAGTATCTAATAATTTTCATCATGGTAAGAAATGGGAAAGCTCCAAGGTTAACACGTTTGCTTTATTAGACAGATAGCATTAGGATTTTGACAGGTTGCTCTTCTAGGGGTTTCTTCATTTTTTAAAGAATAAACCTCATTTGCTCTTCATTAAACTAATACTGTTAGTTACATCAGCGATAGCACCAGAGAGAGCAATTCTGTATTTTACACAAGAATTCCCACAATGTTGTTATTAATATCAAGTAAATAGATACTAGGTTTAATACTACCTTGATTCTAAATAAAGGGAAATTGAACCATACTCTTGGAGAATACATTTGGGCCTTACTTATAACAAAAAGAAAAGAACTGACTTCCTCCCCCTGAAATCTTCCAGCAAGTTTATTTGTTACTCAAAAGTGTGCACAGAAAAGTTGCCTGTGAGTATAATAAGATGAACACTGAAGATAAGAAATAGAGTATTATTTTATTTTTTTTATTTCTCCTACATCATGGCAGACAGAAGAGATAAATATATTCAACACTGCTTTCGGACAAGCTGCAATCAGTGTTGTGGTAAAAATCAATGCAAAAGAATCAGAGAGGTTTTGCAGGCTGCTCTTGAAGGGAGAACTAGAAGTAAGAGAACAAGATGACATGCGTATCGTTTTTTTTTAGTGCTGCATAATACTCCATTGTGTATAGATGCCACATTTTTTTTTTTATCCATTCATCTATTGAAGGGCATCTAGGTTGGTTCCACAGTCTAGCTATTGTGAATTGTGCCGCTATGATCATTGATGTGGCAGTATCCCTATAGTATGCTCTTTTAAGATCCTCAGGGAATAGTCTGAGAAGGGCGATAGCTGGGTCAAATGGTGGATCCATTCCCAGCTTTCCCAGAAATCTCCATACTGCTTTCCAAATTGGCCGCACCAATTTGCAGTCCCACCAGCAATGTACAAGAGTACCCTTTTCCCCACATCCTCGCCAGCACTTATTGTTGTTTGACTTCATAATGGCTGCCAATCTTACTGGAGTGAGATGGTATCTTAGGGTGGTTTTGATTTGCATTTCTCTGACTACTAGAGATGGTGAGCATTTTTTCATGTACTTGTTGATTGATTGTATGTCCTCTTCTGTGAAGTGTCTGTTCAGTTCTTTGGCCCATTTGTTGATTGGGTTATTTGTTATCTTATTGTTTAATTTTTTGAGTTCTTTGTATATTCTGGATATTAGGGCTCTATCTGAAGTGTGAGGGGTAAAGATTTGTTCCCAGGATGTAGGCTCTCTATTTACCTCTCTTATTGTTTCTCTTGCTGAGAAAAAACTTTTTATTTTAAGTAGGTCCCATTTGTTTATTCTTGTTATTAACTCTTGGGCTATGGGTGTCCTATTAAGGAATTTGGAGCCTGACCCCACAATATGTAGATCGTAGCCAACTTTTTCTTCTATCAGACGCAGTGTCTCTGATTTGATATCTAGCTCCTTGATCCATTTTGAGTTAACTTTTGTGCATGGCGAGAGAAAGGGATTAAAAACGACAAAATCATAGAATTTGCAGGGAAATGGATGGCATTAGAGCAAATTATGCTAAGCGAAGCTAGCCAATCCTTAAAAAACAAATGCCAAATGTCTTCTTTGATATAAAGAGAGCAACTAAGAACAGAACAGGGAGGAAGAGCATGAGGAAAAGATTAACATTAAACAAAGACGAGTGGGGGGAGAGAAAGGGAGAGAGAAGGGAAAGCATATGGAAATGGTAGGAGACCCTCAATGTTACACAAAATTACATATAAGAGGTTGTGAGGGGAAAGGGGGGGGAACAAGGGAGAGAATTGAACAACAGCAGATGAGGTAGAGAGCGAAGATGGGAGGGGAGGGGAGGGGGGATAGTAGGGGATAGGAAAGGTAGCAGAATAAAACAGTCACTAATATGCCATTATGTAAAAATGTGAGTGTGTAACTGATGTGATTCTGCAATTTGTATTTGGGGTAAAAATGGGAGTTCATAACCCAATTGAGACAAATGTATGAAAGATGATATATCATGAGCTTTGTAATGTTTTGAACAACCAATAAAAAAAAAAGATGACATGCTTAGTCCTCTGAAGCATGAACATTCTTTTTCTTGATTCCTACTGCTATTTGTTGATTCAGACATTATGTCAAAGGAAATATACAAGTTCAGGAAGTGTAGAAGAGGAAATAGCATGAAGGAATGTTGGCGAAAATGCTGAGGAATGACCTTCAGATAAGAAATGAGTATTACATTAGGCCAAGACCAAGAGTTGTTTTTTAACCTCTTTCAGGATTCAGTCATTATACCACAGGCCCATGACTTTGTATTTAAATGTCTGTAGCACCCAGTCTTTCCTCCAGGATAAATTCTTTCCATTTCCAGTAGACAAATCTTTTTTGGGATGATACTTAGAAATGTTTTAAAGATACAGAGTAAATTGTGGTATTTGCTGTATCCAGTATAAGTCCTACATGGAGAATCTTTTTGTTATGCTTAGCTTATGGCCTTAGTCACATTAGCCGAGCCTCAAATCTGGTTTTGAACAGATAACAAAGAATTACAACCGCTTGTTTGGTTTTTCTGGTTTTACTAAATTTTATTCTTCTTGCATTGTTTAATCAGGCTGTGCACAGATTGGAAAAACTGCAAGCATTAAATGTTCAATTTTTTCCTAATTAAAAAAAAGAAAAGAAAAAACAATGAGAAGAATGATAGGATTATACTTTTTCTATCCATCAAATGGGCTGCATTATGTCATTGTTGGAAAGTTTGCTTATGTCATTGTTGGAAAGTCTTCACATGTTTTTTTCAGGTGAGAAAATAAATTATTTGTAAAGGATATTTTAGGAATATTTACCAGAATGTTAAACAAACAAACAAACAAAAAGTCCATATCTTTGGATGTAGAAGTACCTCTTGTATATATTGTCAGTAAGTTCCACTTTGTTTTTTTCACACTTGTACTTTAAAGTATAGTTAGTATGTGTCCTTGTAATAGGATCATACATCCTCACTCACTGACGTGTTGTGCAGTACCTCTCCCAGAGAGAGTGAACTTCTCACCCCCTTGACATCACTATTGGTTATATGGCTTGCTTTGGCCAGGAGAATGTGAGTGGATGTGATATATGCCATGATGGAGCAGGAGTTTAAAAGCCTAGATTGATGCCACCATTTCAGTTTCCCTCTGCCAGGAGATGGAAAAAGAAGCTGCTTCTACAGCCTAAGTCCTAGGATAAAAATGAAATAGAGCCAACTTTAAGTGAACTATCAGCAGATATATATGTGAGCAAAAAATATTGCCATTGTAAGCCACAGTGATATTATTTATTTTTAACCACAGCATAACCAGGTCTGAGCTAATAGAAAATCAATGTTTGCTTTTCTCATTAATACTCAGTATGAACTTAAACTCTGATCAATCTTTCTCTTTTCCAAACTATACAAATATGTAAAATTTTTGGAATATGTTTTTCCATATTGTTTGTTAATTATAAAAGTTAGTCCTCTTGCAAGATGCATTTTAGATAACTTCATGTCATATACATTTTTGTTATTGCAGTAAAAGTCATATATAAAATAATACATTTTACATTATATAATTCAGTGGCACTTAGTACATTCAACATGTTGAGAAACTACCATCTCTCTCTTCTCAAAACATTTCCATCATCCCCCAGTGGAAATCCCATTCCTATTAAGCAATCATTCCCTATATCATCTGCACCCCCCCCCCACTCCCTGTGTTTATGTTTTTACCATCTTTGTGTATATCCTATAAACCATACAATATTTGATCTCTGTGTGGCTTCTTTCAGTTAGTCTAATGTTTTGAGGTTCATAGAGTACTTTGTTCCTTTTTTATTATATATCCCATTTTGTTTACCTGTTCATCCTTTCATGAGCATTTGGGTTGCTTTCTCCTTTTGGCTATTATGAATACTGCTATTCTGAACATTTTATGTACAAGTATATGAAGACTTGTTTTTGATTCCTTTGTATAGTATACACTGAGGAATGGGATTGCTGGGTCATATGGTAACACTACGTTTAACATTTTTGAGAAACCATTACTTTAGGCCAGTACGGCCACACTGTTGATGCTCATAACTAGTTTTGAACTCAGGAAGTGTAAGTGCTCCAACTTCGTTCTTTTATCAGATTGCTTTAGCTATTGGGGGATTTTTGTAATTACACAGTGATTTTTAAGATCAGCTTTTCCATTTCTACAAATCAGTTGTTGGGATTTTTGATAGGAATTGCATTGAATCTGTATATAGCTTTGGTAGTACTATCATCTTAATAATATCATGCTTTCCAATGGGGGAACACAGGTTGTAGTTACATTTATTTGTGTCTCCTTCAATTTCATTCAGCAATGGTTTGTAGTTTTCACTGTACAAACATGTTTCCTTGGTTAAATGTATTTCTAAATAATTTATATTTTTGATGCTATTACAAATTGGAATTGTGTTTATAATACAAATTTTATATTGCTCATTAATAATATAGGGTCATAAAAGTAATTTTGTGTTAATCACATACCCTATAATGTTGTTGAGTCTCTTTATAAGTGTTGATAGCTCTTTTCTCTTCTTCAGGATTTTCTAAATGTGATATCATGTTACCTGTGAATAGAGATTTCCCCTTTTTTACTTTCCTATTTGAATTTATTTAATTTATTTTTATTGCTTAATTGCTCCAACTAGAGCTTCCAGCAGAATGTTAAACAAAACAAAACTGGGGAAAGCAGGCACCCTTGCCTTAAACATCCAGTCTTTAGCTAGTGGGTGATAATGTATGCGGAGTTTTTTCACAAATCCACTTTATCAGGTCAAGAATGTTACCTTCTATTCAGCTAGTTACTTTTTAATCATGAAAGGATAGTGGGTTTTCTCGAATGCTTTTCTGTATCAGCTGAAAAAAAATTGCTATTTCCCCCTTCATTCTATTAATATATTTAACTGAATATTTTCATATGTTGAACCACTCTTGTATCCCTGGGATGAATTGCATTAAGTTATGGTGTATGATCTTTAAAATATTGTTGGATTTGGTTGAGATCTATATGCTTCAGTGTATTAGATGGTACACTTTTTTCTGGTATATTTCTATGGGTTTCCTATCAAAATAAAGATAGTTTCATAGAATGGGTTCATAGTGTTTCTTTCATCTATGTTTTTTGAAGGAGTCTGGGAAAGATTGATTTTAGTTCTTTTTTCAATGTTTGATGGAATTCACCACTGAAACCCTTTGGTTCTGGGCTTGTCTTTCTTAAGAGGTTTTAATTAAAGATATAATCATTTTATTCTTGTTTATGGTCTCCAGTTTTGTTCTTCTTGAGAAATTACTACTTCTTGAGTAATGCTGGTTATTTGTGCCTATCCAGGAATTTGTCCACAGTTTCTAAATTACTCATTTTGTTAGTATAAGATTGTTCATAATATCCTCATAAAATCCTTAATTTTATCCTGTAAGATCAGTAGTAATATTTAATAAATTAATTTCTATAATTATTTGGTAACTTGACTCTTTGTTTTTCTCAATTAGTCTAGCTAAAGGTTTGTCACTTTTTTTGTTGTTGTTGTGATCTTCATTCCATTAATGACAACTAGGAAAGACTCAGAAATATACTTTTAATATTCTGATAGCTAATCCATTGCACTTTTTTTGAAGTCATTTAAAGGCAAAGGGCAAGGGTCTAGTAGAAAGTTATTTTTTTTAAAAAAGAAAAAAAAACAGAGGAACATTTGTTTATATTCAAGATTTAACTCCTGTACAAAGAAAAAAAATTTTCAAGGCTTGTCATTCTTTTTGATGTTTTCAAAGACATGACTTCTGATTTCATTGATATGTTTTACTTGATTTATAGTTGCTCTAATCTTTGTTATGTCCTTCCTCTGGTAGCTTTGGTTTTAGTTTGCTCTTATTTCTTTTTCTAGTTCTTAAAGTATAAAGTTAGGTTTGAAATATTTCTTTTTTGTTTTTCTTTTGTGGTTCACGGGACACAGTCCAGGGTCACAAACATGCCAAGCAAATGCTTTACCACATACCCAACCCTCCTTATTTTTAATATAAGTGTTTATAGTTACAAATTTTCCTGTGAACACTTATGTTACATCCCATAAGTTTGAGCGTATTGTAAATTTGTTTTCATTCATTTTGGAGTATAATTTCGCTTGCGGTTATTCTTTTACTTATAGATTGTTTAAAGTTGTCTTGTTTAATTTCCGTATGCTTGTGAATTTTTCAGTCTTATTTTTCTCCTTTTGGCTACCAGCTACATTTTTGTGTTGTTGTAAAAGATATGACTTTGATTGTTTAAACTGATTTGGACTTCCTTTGGGGCTTAATATATGGTTTATTCTGGGAAATGTTTCATGTGCAATTGTGAAGAGCATATATTTTACTGTTTTTAAATAGAATGTTCTGTGTGTGTCTGCTAATTCTAGTTAATTTATAGTGTTTTAAGTCCTCTATTTCTCTATTTGTCTTTTGTATTTGTATTATACATTATTGCAAGTGGGATTTTGAAGTCTCCAACTATTATTTTAAAACTTTGTACTTTTCTGTTTGCATCTTTTGATTTTTTACTGCATGTGTTTTGGGAATTGTATAACTCTTTATAATTATCATATCTTCTTGATATATTAACCCTGTAACTGATGCTAGGAAAGTACTCTATCACTGAGCTACATTGCCATTTCTAATTTTAAGACATTCTTGCTAATTTTCCCAGGGTATTCTTGAACTTGCAATCCTCCTACCTCAGTCTCCCAAGTAGGTGGGAATATTGGTGGACACTACCTTGCTTGTCTCTGGTATTAATTTCTGAATTAAATTTCTATTAACGAAGTTTGTATAGCTACCCCAGTTATTTTGGTTACTTTTCACATGAAATATGTTTTTACATCTTTTCACTTTCAACTAATTTGGATTTTCAATTTAAGTGAGCTTCTTATAGATAGTATATAGTTGGATCACATTTCTAATCTGTTTAATGCTGGTTACTCAAGGACTTTTCTAAACATTTTTGTAAATACTGCATCATTTGTCACATATGGCTTCTGAAGTCTCTGTTCCTTTAGTTTGTGGTAAGGTATTGATTTGACAGAGTGATCATCCCTTAAATGCCTCGAATCAAATGAAAACATAAATTGAAGTAACCCTCAATGCAATAGTTTGGATCTTGAACATCCCTCATGGCCTACGAGTTGAATGCTTGATCCCTAGCCCATTAGGGCTGTGGACAGGTGAAAACTAGTGAAAGAAAGGTAGGTCCCTGTAGGTGTGCCCTTGAAGAAGATCCTAGAATCTCAGGCCCTCCTCTCTCTTTCTCTTTCCTTCCTGGACACAAAGAGATGAGCAGTCTCTTCTGCCACATGCTCTGGCTATGATGTGCTGCCACCAGCCCAGAGCATTGTGTCCAAATGACCATGGACTGAAACCTCTGAACCATATGCCCCAGTAATCCTTTATTTTGTCATGCTGATTAGCTCAGACGTTTTTTCACAGCAACAGAAAACTTGCCTATTGGCTCTATGCATGCTTACTGCTGTTTAGCTGTGCTATCTAAAACTTCGCCTTGGCCTTTACTTTCTACTTGCCCTGAGCCTAAAAAGAAGGAAACATGAGCCTAAAGAGATCAACCTGAGCTGAAAGCTTTGGGTCTCCTCAAGTCTACTCTGAGCATACACCTTGCCTGGGGTATGTGTATGATATTCATAGATTCTTCATCATATTTAGGAGCTTTTCAAGGTCATTGTTCCCAAGAGTTTCTCTCCAGCTTTTCCTCCCAAGGTTTAGAGTCGATCATATTTACCAACTGTGACCTTTTAACACAGCTGGCAGTAATGCATTTATTTCCTTTTCAGTGTTACAGAAGAATGCCCTCACCCAGTTTTCTGCTTTGAGAGGTCTCTGAGTTAGGGAAAACAAAGGGAAGTGTCTCTCATCTTTCCTTAGGGAACCCAAGCAGGTCCAAATAGACAAACACAATTCCAGGAGAACAAGGTCAGCTCTCCTCCCTCTGGACCTAGTGACCTCCTACTAGTAATGTGAGCTTTAGTCTTAAGACCACCACAGATCTGTGAAGAGGGTGGGGCTTAGGCAAACTAAAAAATCACGAAGCTACTTTCAAGTTGAAGTCACTTTGTTCTTATTTAAAAATTAATTTATTTATTTTTGCATTACAATTCTTAATACACCATTATACCATAATTTATCATATCTCTGATTATATATAAGGTATGTTGACAGCAAATTCCCATCTGCATACATGTATTTTGTATAATAATGAGGGTCTCCTTTCACCATCCATGCTATTTCCCTTCTCCCTCCTTTTCCCTCCCACCCCTATTCCCTATCTAGAGGTAATCTTCCTCCCATGCTCTCTCTCCCAACCCCATTTTGAGTCACCCCCCTTATATCAGAGAAGACATTCGGCATTTGTTTTTTTGGGATTTGCTAACTTCACTTAGCATAATACCACAGGGCAACTCTCAGCAAATACAAAGGAGTAGAGATACTACCATGCATATTTATCCGATCATAATGGAATGAAATTGTAAATCAACAATAAAATAAGGAAGAAAAATTCCTGCATCACATGGAGAATGAACAATACGCTACTGAATGAACAATGGGTTACAGAAGACATCAAGGAGGAAATTAAAAAAATTCTTAGAGGTGAATGAAAACTCAGACACAACATATCAAAATCTCTGGGACACTATGAAAGCAGTACTAAGAGGAAAATTCATTGGAGTTCATTCCTTAAAAGAAGAAAAAGCCAACAAATAAATGACCTCACACTTCATCTCAAAGCCCTAGAAAAAGAAAAACAAATCAGCAGCAAATGCAGTAGAAGGCAAGAAATAATTAAAATCAGAGCTGAAATCAATGAAATTGAAACAAAAGAAACAATTGAAAAATTGACAAAACTAAAAGTTGGTTCTTTGAAAAAATAAATAAGATTGACAGACCCTTAGCCATGCTAACGAAGAGAAGAAGAGAGAGAACCCAAATTACTAGCATATGGGATGAAAAAGGCAATATCACAACAGACATTACAGAAACACTTTTGTTCTTGATTCAGCATTAACTTGGTTGCTATAAATTTTATTTTTCAGAGTTCAACCAACGTTCATTCCGAGAGTTTTTTCTTGTATTTTTGGTGTTTCTGTGGAGACACAGACAAGTGGAATTCCACACTCCTCTATTTTTGCTGCTATCCCCTGTCATATACATTTAATTCTTTCTTTCTTTTGCTGGAAACACAATGCTGTTGATTAAATATTCTTAAGCCAAAGTATTTACAACCATTTATTGAGGTAACTAGCATTTAAAATCCCTAGCACCTCATCAATTTGTGTAGCTGATAATGAGAGAGTTTTAGTTCTGTTTAATGAATAAAAAATATCCATTTCTTTCTTTATTTTAAGAAAGAAGTGCCAGATACCAAAAAGACTTTACTTCCTGGCTGGTAGAGTTCAATGATTGACTTGCTTTATACTGTTCCAGGTTTCTAAATTAGAGGCTCCCAGAGAAAACCTGTTTAAAACAAACACAGAAAGTAATAACACAAAATCAAAAGTCAATACTCAGCTAAAATTTGCTTTTTGAGGAGAATCCCATTTAGAATAGGTCAAGTCCATGGTTAGACTTACATAAACAGAGAATAAAATAATGATTACCAGGGTCTGGGCATAGAAATTTAAAATAATAAATAAATAAATTGCCAAATATCTTGGTCATGTTAATTGCTTTTTTTTAAGAGAGAGAGAGAACTGTTTTTTAATATTTATTTTTTAGTTTTTCGATGGACACAACATCTTTATTTTTATGTGGTGCTGAGGATGGAACCCAGCACCCCATGTATTCCAGGCCAGCGCACTACCATTTGAGCCACATCCCCAGCCCCCTGTTAATTGCTTTTTAAAAGAAAATGATTTAGGGTAAGTCTATATTCTCCCCTTGGAGATAGTTTTTAATAAGGAATGGTTATAGAAGGTGAAACAAGAAAATAATGATTAAACATTTTTTTTTTTCTGGAGACAAATCTTACTTATCTGGAGGCACTAATTATAGTATTGGACAGGGATTTATTTATAACTTTTAATTATTTATTTTTTTAGGAACATGTTTTGAATTATACTTAAAACCTCAAGATTCTCCAACTTTCAAGGTATTCTGTGCTGTTTTATAAGGCAATGTAAAACTGATAAACTTATTTTGCATGTATAAAAATGTAAATATGTAAATATAAAATTACTTTTGGATATTTTAAATGGGAGACTGTTCTGGCATATTCTGTGATTTTATCCGACCTGAATAAAGGAATAGGGGTGATAGTGCAAACACTGTTCTGTGATATTGAGTTGGCAGTTTGGGGGCTTAATTTAAAGGCAGTGGCTATCTGGGACAAATATTTCACACATGGGTAGCAGGTTGACTGTAGTTATTTTTATATGCCTAAACATCTATGATATATTCAAGGGTATGACATCTGTGTTTTTTCCCCTGTGTTCTCAATAATATTTATTAGAACACACTCTATTGAATTATTGCACAGTTAACCTTGTTTTATTTTTGGATGTACTTGCCCTTCTGCAGCTAACAGCCAATGTAATGAATCGATAGAAGGCATTAGCCAGGGTTAAAGAATTATTACTACTAGGTGGCACATTGGCCATTTTAATACCTGGCAAGGGAGAAGATTGCCATTTTTCAGAGGGACTATGAATATTTGATGTTATCTTCCTAGTTCCATATTGGACTATGGATATCAATGTAGAAAACCCCATAATTTCTTCAGCCTTTAGTTTCTTCCACAAATCACTCTAAGTCTACCAGTGAAATTCTTTGAACTTAATGGAAGAAAAGGTCTAGCAAAAGTCAAAGAATCAAGAACGGTGGAATGTGATGGTCATCATTATACAAAGTACATGTATGAAAACTTGAATTGGGTGTCAACATACCTTATATACAGAGGTATGAAAAATTATGGTATATATGTGTATTAAGAATTGTAATGCAAAAAAGTACATGTATAATGGCATAAATTGACTTTAACATACTTTATATACAGAGATACAAAAAATTGTGCTCTGCTCTATATGTGTAATAAGGATTATAATGCATTCCACTGTTATCATGTATTTAAAAAAATAATAAGGGCTGGGGATGTGGCTCAAGCAGTAGCGTGCTCGCCTGGCATGCGTGCGGCCCAGGTTCGATCCTCAGCACCACATACAAAGATGTTGTGTCCGCCGAGAACTAAAAAATAAATATTAAAATTCTCTCTCTCTCTCTCTCTAAAAAAAAATAATAATAAAATCAATTTAAAAAGTCAAAGAATCAAGTCATCTTAGAATGGTAGTAAAGTGAAGAACACTCAGCAAATTAGACCATTTTTGAGGGGACAATATGGTGAAGAAAGAGTTTCTTTCCTGACACATTTTTGATAGATTTCTAGTAAAAATATTTGCATTAAAATGTAATAAGCAAAAGTATTTGTATTAAAATCTGTATTAAAATTTGTGTTTTAGGTGTAGGAAATTAGGAAAAACAAAAAAACACCTAAAGACAGCATCTTCAGGGTAGAAGTCAGTGATTTAGGAGATAACTATGACTTTAGGAGATAGGACATTTAGTTTTTTTTTTGTTGTTGTTTTGTTTTGTTTTTAAAGAAAGTGATACTGATAAAAGAGGAGAAATGGCATCATGTTAGGAAAGGGATCAAGGACAAGTATAGGACCTAACATACAAAAGGGAGAATGCCAGTGTGTACTCATAAATGCAATTATATCATCCTGAAGGGAACTTTCATGTGAGGTGCCTTTCTTTGAGTGTGGCCCTTTACACTTAAATGATCCAATGCTTGTGCAAATGACTTCTGTAACTATATAGATGGTATGTTGAAGATTAACAACGGGGTGAGAAAGTTAATGTGCTTTGTGTTGGAATTTGTCTATTTTTTTATTTATTTGTTTATTTTTGAGGGACTGTGGCCTCTACCCCTGAGCTACAAATCCAGCCCATTATTTTTAATTTTTTTGTTGTTGTTGTTTTTTGAGTCAGGCTTCAAAATAAAGCATGGGCAAGCCCTGTGTTGCTGAGGCTGGCTTTAAATTTGTGATCTTCTTGACTCAGTCTCCCAAGGAATTGGTATTATAGGTATGACTGAGCTTGAATTAGAAAATATTTTATGACCAATATTGAAATTTTGTTTTTGGTTAATAGATCAGTACATGAAAAATGGTCAGTTGTCAATAAAAAATAACAGCTCTGCTTGGAGGAAATATGAAAAAAAAAAAGGTTTATTCTGAGCCAATATGGGTGACCATGCCCTGGGAACTCAAACTGAGGTTCCTTGGAAAGACCATCACCATTTTATGAGGGAGACTACACAAGGTCTTGTAGCCCCAAATATATCACAGAGAGGCAAGAAAAATTTTTGGAAGATCAGGTCTGCATCTCATTCCCAGTCTTAAGGTTGGGAGAGGCCAGAGATCTGTCAAGTGAGGCATACATTTATCCAGTAATCACAAATACACTAAGTCACACACAGGCTGACCAATTGCTGTCAAAAGAGAGTAAATATAGTCCAATGTAACCTTGAGAAGTTGGCTTCCGCAACTTCTTTATCTCTCCAAGCAGTCCTAATGCTTCTATCAGCAAAATTCAAACAACCTGGAAGCTCTCAAATGCAAAGACAGCCTGTATGAAGTTCATACTGTCATAAAGTTGGATGAAAGTTTTGATCATTTTAGATCAGTTTTTGTATTGAAGATATCCAGAAAAGGATGTAGCTTGCATATGTTAAACCTCGGGTTTTTAGTCTTTGGATGCAGACTCAAACACCAGTGACTCTCCGGGAGCTTCCAGGCCTTCATCCTGGGACTGGTCCTGCAACATTGTTGAGGCTTATAGCTTCTTGGACTGAGCTGCAACTGTTTCTGTGGCCTTCAGATGGCCATAGTGGGACTGACCTTCAAGCCTCTGAGCCTGTAGCCAAGCTGCAAATACCTTTTATAAATATAGACACATTCAATTGGTTGTGTTCCTCTAAAAACCCTAATTAATATGAGCAAGCAGCATATGTATGATAATTCCATTAAAGTTGAGGAGTTTTCCATCCATTTCAGTCTTTATATAACTGTGCTAGTTCATGATGTACATGTAGAGTAAAATATTTATGAAGTTAAGAAACAGGGATTTTTGAGGTTAAGTTTACTATTACAACATAATTTATCTTTTTCAGATGTCTCCTTTCCCTTTCTGCAAAAGACAATACTCTTATTATTTCAAACATAATGGAAATTTCAAGCTAGTAAGAACACAGATTGGTCAAAATATTCTGTTTTTAAATCAGATGTTATGCTCAGTGTTATGGTTTAGATGTGGTGTCCCCCAAAAGCTCATGTGTGAGACAATGAGAGAGAATTCAGATGGGAAGTGATTAGGTTGTGAGAGCCTTAAACAAATCAGTGAAATGATCCCAGATGGTATTAACTCAGTGGTAACTAAAAGCAGGTGGGATGTGGCTGGAGGTTCATTTGGGGCGTGGCTTTTGAGTATATATTTGTATCTGGTGTGTGGCTTCTCTGGCTCTCTGCTTCTTGATCACCTTGTGAGCTACTTCCCTCTGCCACTTACTCTGCCCAGGAGTTCAAACTTTCAAGCCCCAAGGAATGAAGCCTGCTTTCCGTGAACTAAGACCCCTTAAAGTTGTTCTGGTCAGATCCTTTAGTCACAGCAGTGAAAAAGCTGACTAAAACACCCAGCAAAACATTACCCACTCTTGCCATGCATGACAACAAAAGATGTATTTTTTTAATGGTCAAACCTCTTTTGGTACCTCAAGGTATAGCTTGAGGTGTAGAGAGATGACTTACTGTGGGACTAGAAATTACAGCCTGACCTGTGTCAGTAGTGAAGAGTCAATCATTTTAGGAGGGGTGGGTTGGAATGCACTGAAGCCTTGAATTGCTTCTCTCTGGTTGGAAATTATACCTGTGAGACCATATTTAAGCCAAACTCCAATTCATTATCTGGGACACTGGAATCGGAAAAAATAAAGCACACATGATCTCCAAACAATGATGCTTGAACAAAAAGATTTTTATGCATTCTGCCGCCTTCTCCCTAATTGTATAAATATAATTTAGGTTCTAGAAAGTGGCACATCTTTCTGTGTCTTCTTCAAAACTCATAGGAAATAATTTGTCTGGTTCTGATTAGAATAAAATCAATTCCTTGCTGTCAGATGACCGGTTAAGAGAATATTCCCAAGGATTCCCCACCATAATGAGGAAAGGTCCCTAACAATTAAGACTAATGAACAATGAAATGAACCAGGTGTCTCAAATATTCAAATGGTAATTGTGTGGAAAGTTTCTGGAACCCAGTAGGGGATTGAATTTGATGACCTCTAAATGGCAATCAAAAGCTGAGAGTCTAATATTGTTTTTTCCTGAATCTCTCCAGCCTCTGTTACTTTCTCGGGAAGTTTTTCACACAACTATTAACAGCACAGATTTTTATATAATGCATGAAATTATTGTTTATGAGAAGTTCTGAAATGTTTTATGGATGTTACTTTTTTTTGGTACTGGGGTTGAACCCAAGGGCACGTAACTACTGAGTCACATCCCCAGCTTTATATATTGAGATAGGTTCCCACTAAATTGCTTAGGGCCTTGATAAGTTGCTGAGTGTAATGTTTAATTTGAATTGTTAACTTGTTTGGATTAAGAGATGCCAAACATTAAGAGGCTTCTGGGTGTGTCAATAAGAGTATGTCTAGAAATGATTGGCATGTGGGATAGTGAACTGGAGACCCTTCCTAAGCTTGGGCAGTGTCATCCGATAGGTTGGAGGTTTGAATGGAATATAAGTTAGAACAAGAAAGCAGCAGATGCAGGCTTGATTCTTCTAGAATGGGTTCTTGATTGGTGCTAAGATCACCTGAAACTCTTGCTCCTTTATTCTTTCAAAGCAGACTCTGCCAGTGATTCTCCAGGGACTTTCCAGAAGACTTTGGTCTTGACTGGGGTAGCATCGTTGATCCCTCTTTTTCTGAGGCTTCAGCCTCTTGGACTGCGCAGCTTCTGGTTCCTGTAACTCTCCAGCCTGCAGATGGCTATTGTGGACTATCTGGCTTCTGGTTGTGTGAGTTCATCTAATAAATCCCCCTTTTATAATCATTCCTCTAGTTGGTTCTGTTCCTCTAAAGAATCCTGACTAATACACTGTGGCAGCTTTGAATTTGCAATCCTCCTTCCTCAGTCTCCTAAGATACTGGGATTGTAGGTGTGCATCACCATGCTCAGCAAGACATGACTTTTCCATATAAGGCTGTTAAGGCTAATTTAAAGGTAGCAACCACATTTTCCTATACTGGTGTGTGTAAAGGTGGAATAGAATTGAATGATTCAAGGTTGTGCCAGGTAGCTCTTGAAGAACAGTCCATTAAGTGGTGGGAATCAATACCAGTTCAAGGATCACTATCTTTTAAAACTTTAATGTCTAGGTACTAGACCATGTATTTTTAATATTTTTAATATTTAATATTTTTAATATAATAAGGAATATTTCATCACGAATTACCTTTCTCATCAAAAAGTGACTTCATAGCATGTCCCCTTCCCCCAGCTCTCACCACTTCCATCCTCTCCTAATCTGGAGGAGTTCAACATCCTCCTTCCTCTGACAATTTTGAGACTTGTTTTTTGTCTTTAAAGAAATACTAGTTCACATGTGTAAGATAAAGAATCTTACATTACTGAATGGTATTACCAAGGAAATGAATTTCACATTAGCGACTGTAGGCTTTCATCATTGGTATGACTTTTAAGGATTTTTTTTTAGGTTCAAATATAATTGGTTTACAAAACAATTTCTAACTGATGTTGAATTGTTGAACATCTTGTGCTACTCAACACTAAATTCCTTTCTTCGAAATTGTATGGGTTTTTTTTTTTTTTTTTTTTTGGTGTGGGGTTTAACCCAGGCTATCTTGCGCATGAGAGGCAAGCACTCTACCAACTGAGCTATAATTACAACCTTCTGGACTTGTAAGTGATATTTCAGGCAAAAACCTCTTTAACCAGGATTGGTTTATATGAAAATTGTCTGTTGTATTTGGGAGTAGTTTCAGAGGTATGAAGATATTACTTGTTGGGTGAAATAGCATAATTCCTGAGAAGAATTTAGAGTATATTCTGATGTTGGGTATGTTTGCTACCGTGGGTGAAAGAATAAAGAGAATGTTTTCATCAAAATAGGAAAACTGAAAATATAATCGTCAGAGATACAGATCATTCATTCTCTAAGAAGTTTATTTCCTCAATGTAAATTTTAGTAAATTTCTTATCTTGGCTTAAGTTTCCCTATTAATAAAATGGGTAAAATTTTACCTGATACTGCTGTTGCACATATTAAATGAGGAAATTATCATGTAATAAATTTAGTATATAATAAGTACTTGATAAATATTAGTCTATTATAATGTGTTATTGTTACTGTTGTCTCTTGTTATAATGGTATTCTTGGTGTAGGCAAGGAAGTGTGGATAAGTGTAGCAGACTGTGGTGGTAGAAATAACAGGAGATTATGCACAGGCAGTTTTGGTTTATAGTTCTTATTGGTAGCCTATAGTTGTTCAACAGTCACTTAAAGTCACTTTAAGTCACTTAAAGCTGAAGTTGATATAGTAATTATATTTTTTCTAGCCTAAAGAATTCTCAACATTTTCAAGTTAAAACTTTCATTTTATGTAAGTTGAGAAAGCATGTTAGTGTAAATGTCTTTATTAATTTTAAATGGTGACTGGTCCAGTGACATACCTGTAATCACAGCAACTCAGGAGGCTGATGTAGCAGGATGGCAAGCTCGAGGACAGTATAGGCAACTTAGTGAAACCTTGTCCCCAAATTTTGAAAATTACAAAACAGGACTTGGGGTATACCTCAGTGGCAAAGCACCCCTGGTTTTAATTCCCAGTACTCCCAAAAAGAAAAAAAAATGTTGAGTGTTTATAGTATGGAAATCAAGTGATTCAGAGTTTCACTAACTCTACTGCTTCCTCCGGCTTTCACTGACTGCCAACTGTGTTTAGGGCTGGAGGAGGCAGAAAGGGATAAGGTACAGACTTTGCCTCAAAGATGTCCGAGTTAGGATGTATAAGTGATTTTTTTTTAGCCATTTTTCTGTGATCCTATCCTTTTCTTTAAAAGGACAACACTGGTTTTAATTTTACCTGGTCATATACAAGGATGAGGGCTGCACAGCTATGTGATTTTTTTTTTTGAGCATCAGTATTATACCATTCATTCCTTCACGTGGTCAGAACAGTTTGGATGAATGTGAAGGACAGTCAGGTGAAATCAATTTGCCAGAAATGACATACCAATTGCTCACACCAATTTGGAAAAAATGATGGCATTGTCTGTTACTTGAAAAAAAGATGAGCCTTTTAGTATTAAAACAATTTATTGGACATATGCCAGAACACTACTTTAAAAACCCATGTGTGTGTTGAGGGTGGGGGTGGGGGTGGGGGTGGTAAATATGTCTAATCTTTAGAGTAGAAAAATCCATGTAAAAGACAATGGAAATTTTCCTGGATAAAACTGCATATTAATTCATACTGCTGTCTGAATCATTTTTTACACAGGGTAGACTGTGTGAGACTATTTCACTGAAGAGATTGTGCATCCCTTCCATTTGAGTCCCTGTGCCTTCCTCTATCCCAATAATTCTTAGATTTGGTCTTTTGATGCTATCCCATAATTCTTGGATGTTCTGTTCATGGTTTCTTATCATCTTCACTGTGTGGTCAACTTTATTTTCAAGATTGTATACTTTGTCTTCATTATCTGACATTATGTCTTCCAAATGATCTAGTCTAGTTGGTGATGCTTTCTAGTGAGTTTTATTTATTTGGTTTGTTTCCTTCATTTCCAGGGTATCTGATTTTTTTTCAGAATCTCTTTCTTAAAGTAATGTTTTACTACCTGTATTTGCTCCCTTATCTCTTTGTTGGAGTGATCAATTTTTGCCTGTATTTGCTCATTTAGGTCTTAATCTTTAATTCACAGATAATTTTAATTATGTATATTCTGAACTCCTTCTCTGACTTTTCATTAACTGCACTGTCCATGGATTCTATTATTATAGTGTCTTGGTTTGTTTGGGGTACTTTCTTCCCTTGTTTTTTTCATGTTGTCTATTTCCTTTCTTGCAGTGTGGATCTGAGGTATTACAGTTTCTACCCTATAATCTTACAGTGTCTGTGCACATTATCTGTACCTCACCTTGGTGTTGGGCTTCCAGACCCTGCTGGTGTCCCACAATGGATACTACTGCAACTAAAGGTGGTGGTGGCAATAGTGGAGGTAACTCAATATAGCAGTGGGGGTGTCCCAAGATGGATGCAACCACTTTTGGATATGGGGCTGAAAGAATGGGCCTTTGCCTGTTCCAAGATGCAGTTTCTATGCCTTGTATGTAGTCACAAGATGGAGACCACTGCATATTGGGGGGTGGGAGAAGGCTGCAGTGTCCCAAGATGGAGATGAGCTAGGCATGGGCTCCCAGGTGGGCCTAGGGGCAGTCCTAGGCCTGGGCCTGGTTTCTGGAATGGGTCTGCTGGTCAGCAGAGGTGGTTCTGGGCTGGGACCTGAGGTCTGACATGGGTCTATGTAAGAATATTAACCACTGTAGAGTTTGATTTTTTAGACGTGATTATAAGGCCCACTTTTTAGTTGAGGATTATGGATAAATTTTCTGTCAGTACAAAGCACTATTCACAACATTTATTCTCTTAAAACTGTCAGAGACAAGTTCCCTGAAGGAGACAAGAACTTAGTGTGTAAAGAAAATGAAACTTTCATTAATTTTGTCTTACAGTTTGTCCAGAGGGCAACTGATTCACACTCACAAAGTGAGGTGACAAGGAATAGCAAGAGAAGAGCTATGTCACTGACACCAAACAAGGTGCCTAAAGAGACCATAGAGAGTGAATTTCCCAACTCTTTCAGGCAAAGGATTTCCTTTTGATTTTCATTTTAGTATCTTTAATTATATGGTCTGAAAATGCACTTTTATGGCTAAACAAATCTGCTAAGTATGATCCATTTTTCATCAGCCAGTCTTGCAAGTCAAGGAGAAAATGTAGAAAGGAGATTTGAATGAGTCTGGAGAAGAATAATGGGTTGGACTTTCAAACTGAAGTTAGCTTATGATCTTTTGATGGAAAACTCCTAGAGCATGATGAGAGGGTCATATAAAGCATTTAAAGAAAAGTTAAGCACCAAAAATAAACAAATCCAATTTGAAATAAATTTTATTTAGAATTTCAAATTTCATTTTTGTAAGTTTCTTTGAATTTACAAAGGAATAAACATTATTACATATTGTTACACTAAAAAGTGGGACTTATAACTATTTCTAATAATAATTGTATGTGAAGCCTTGATATTTTTTATTCCAAATGGCCATAGTACAGACATATATAATGAAAAATATCTGAAAGAAAAAGCTGGATTCAATTATAGGACATTCTGTGCAATTACACATATGTGTACACATGAACTTAAAGAATGTACATAAATATGCAGGTATCAGTAGAATATATAGATGAATAAAAATAAACATTACATATATAAATCTGTATCTATATATTATAAATATGAAACATAAGCATAAATATAAACACATTAAATATGCTACAAATACATTAAATATGCTGATATATTAATCTGAATAAAACGTACTATATATATATATATATATATATATATATATATATACAATGCACATCTAAATTTATAGAATTAAAAATTTTATATAGAATTTTACTTTAAAAAACAGCATATGGCAAATCCTTTAAGCATTCTTTTGCAACAAATATTCACTTGATAATTTATTTTCTCTTTGCCATTGTTTGTGATAGTTTCTTCTTGGCAGTAAAATAGCCTGAATACTTTTTTTTTTTTTTTTTTTTGTCACTTGGAGCTGTGCAGCTTATTGATCAGTAACAAGAGGCTCTGGTGTGCACCAAACAATGGTCTCCTTTCCAGTAGATTATCAGGCTTCTTTCCCTCTTCTCAAACTAATCTTTACCACCCAGTAAGAGTTTCAGAGGACGAAAGAATATAGAAATACAATATTTTTTTGCCACTGTTCTTTTAATGTTTTTCCCATTTAGAATAAAATAAAACCACACATTTCCTTACAAATGTGAAATATTTATTTCTTTGTAAATCTAAAGAAACTTATAAAGAATAAAATTTGAAATTCTGAATGAAATTTAATTCAAATTGGATGTGTTTTTTAAAGTTTTTAGCATGGCATAATTTTTCTTCTTACTGATAAATTCATGGTTTTGAAATTTAAATTCAAAATTTCTATAAATTTTCCTTTCTTTTAGGAAGAAAAATATGGTAAATGTTTACTGTTAGGTGTAATCAAATTAATACTAAGGAGTCTCAGTATTATCTTCTACCCCATTTCATCTGTACATATTGAGACTGTTTATCTAATCATTGTGATAAAAACACAGTAAATTGATCAAATACATAATCAATTTATAAGAATTGTCTCAAGTATTTTATCAACGTCAATGATTCTAGTCACCACAAGGAAAGAATTCTTGATGTTCCCAGCATCATTTCATTTATCCAAAATCTTCCATGTCACTACTCCCAAGAATTTTGTCCTGCAACTTAGGTATTTATTTCACACAACCGTTTAAAATCCAGAAAATGGCCCTAATTCCAGTAAACATCCTTTGTGATTTAATAATGAAGAAATTTCAAAAATGAAAATAATTGTGTCTACTTCATATCAGATATTAGGTACTTTTATAATCTTTTTTTTATTCAATCCTCTAAAAATACAGTGTAATAATACTACGTATAACCATTATTTAACACTTTATCCAAGTAGATATTTTATATAGCATCCTCTTTATCTTGCTGGGGAAAACTGAGGTTAGTACAAGTTAATCAGCTCACTCAAAGTTCTGATTTCATATTAAGGTTGAGTTTCATATTATGGGGGATTTTGACACCCTCTCTATAATCCCTAAAGGCAGTGTGCTGTTTAGACAAAGAGAGAAAACATATGTACTATGAAACCAGCAGTGCTGTGCTCTACTGTTTCAAATTGTGGCTGGCTACACTTAAAATCTGGAGAAAGTGAGTGAGCATAAAACCATTTCCACCATTGGTTCTGAAAATTCCTCTTTTCCTGCAGTCTAATCAGAAGTCTTTCTCTTTTTTTGTGATGCTGGGGATTGAGCCCAGCACCTTGTGCATGTGAGGCAAGCACTCTACAAACTGAGCTATATCCCTAGACCCAGAAGTCTCTCTTCTATCCTTACTTCATGTATTGGTGGCCTGTTTCTTACCATTTTGAGCAAAATGCTGTATTCCACTGGAGAATTGACTTGAATTCACTTTCCACCTTTTGGCCAGTTTTAGATCCAAGATTGAGTAGATGAAATGTGAACTGGGCATCTTGCTATCACCACTTTTAAAGTAACTTCTTTAAAAAATATTTAAGGCTGCAAGTGGGAGCTTTAGTTATTCCATGTCTGAATTCAGATTAAAAAAAAATTCCCCTGGGTCACCACACATTTCATTCTGTTTGGAAAGTAATGAATCATCATCACCCTCAATCTTTTCCTTATAATTTTGTTCTCTAAATTGTCTCCAGAAAAAAAATTATGACACGTCATGTCAAGCACATGGTTGTAATGCTTTTTTACTCATTACCTCATTCTTTACAATAAACCAACAAGTAGGCCCCATTATCTTTATTCTTATTGGTAAGGTCCCAATAGTGAATGGTTGGGACTATATGAATACCTATCTTTAAATTCAAAGCCTGTGCTCTTTCTGTTCTCCATCAGAGTAGATGGGAATTTAATGTTTCCATTCTTATTTCAAGGATTGAATCTGGTCTGGTGAAGAGGTGCATGACTGTAATCCCAGCCACACTGGATATAAAGGCAGGAGGATTGCAAGTTCAAGGTCAGCCTTGGCAACTTGATGAGACCATGTCTCAAAATAAAAATAATAAAGGGCTTGGATGTAGCTCAGTAGTAGAGCACCCAGGGTTAAATTTCTAGTTCTACAAGAGAAGAAAAAAGGATTGAGTCTGTTGCTAGAGTCTCTAGAGTCTAGAAGAGAGGAAATATGACTAGATTATTTCAGTGCTTCTTTTAAAGTATGACATTATTTCTGTGCTATTTTCTTATTTGAGGAAAAAATGCCTGGAACTTTGGAAAAAAGTTATTATAGTGCTTGGCTGTTTGAATGTGTTTTTCTTAGATTAAGGCAGCCCCAAGCAGTCCCCAACAAGTTAAATTGAATTGTTCTTCCTTTTACTCATTATTGTTAAGACAAGTATGCAGAAAGTGCTTAAGCATTTTGGAAGATTATTTGGCCTTTCTTTGTTCAAGCAACATTTGAGAAGCACAATAGGAAAATGTGTCATGTACTACATCATTTGAGATATAATAAATCTTGGTGGTTAGGTTAATATGTGTCTTACTGTGTGCTTCAGCTTTGAAGGGTGAAATATTTGTAGATACTTTTAAGAACTTTTTTGGGTAATCTTTTGCAAGATGAGGTCATAGATTTAAAAAATGTTTTAGCTTAAATTGAACTGAGGTTGAAATAAGAAGCCAATTTTGAAGGCAGCTACTTGTGAAACCCTCTAGACGTGAAATAGCATTATTTCTAAAATAATCACTCTTGGAAACTGTTAAGCCTGTGATCTTGGAAAAATCACAAGAGACAGCAAACCATAAGGGAACAAAAACAGTGAACTAGCAATTGGAACTTTCTGTTCCAGGAATTAACTCTGTGTGTGTGACCTGGGACAAGTTATTTTACAGTGTCAGGCTCACTCTCGTCTGTAAGGAAAAATAATAAGGAGACACAGGACAAGATGTAGAGGCAGGAAGAAAAATGGCTGCTTGTCCAAGTGGCCATGTTTATTTATACCAATAGGTTACATTAGATCATTAGTACCATAACTACATTATTTGTAGAGTATCAGTAAGGTTGCTTATTCTGCATTAAGCATATTGATTGCCATAGAGATATTATTAATATTTTTCTCCATAGCACAGGCCAGTTTCATAGTTGTTACATTCACAATTACAATATACAATGTAGGGAGATTTGTGCAGCTCTTAAGAAAATCCTTTGTATAAAGTTACTGTTATGTGGACAGATTTAGGTTCAGTGAAACATTGTGGTTTTCTAACAAGAGAGTCCCTATATTCCCAGGAGCTGTGTGCCTGAGATGAAGGTCAAAGCTCATAAGACTCTTAACACAGAGCTTCCTTGTGACATTGCTACAACATCCAGGCATCCTGTGTCATTACACAAAAGTTTCCCAGAAGCCAGGCATTCTGCATCTTTGCACAGAAGCTTCCTAGCCACCAAGCATACCATAATCACGTAGTGTATCAGAGACCCCAATCCCAAACACAGAGCCCCTATAGCTCCCCTTTCTTGTATAAGTCCTTTTGGATGAATAATATCTGTTTTCTTCTTAATGGTGGTGGGGACAAAAAATAGAGTAGGCATTGACAACAGCAAACACAACATAACAATCCCAGTATTAGTAAACATCCACCTTTACTTGTTTGACCCAAGTAAAGTTGGGTAACCATGAAGTTAGCCAATTCAATAGGTGTAAGCCTCCATCATCTTGCTGGACCTTTTTAATGATATCTTTAAGGTAATCTAACTCCTTTGAAATAGAATTACTCTTATCACTTAATTAAAACTAAAGTAACACATACTATTAAATTCCTGACATCCTTTGATGTAATGATAACAAATAATCAATTGCATCCTGGTTGTCAAGAATAGCTTGACAATGTTGTTTTTGCTCGTCATTAAGCATATTGATTGCCATAGAGGTATGATTAATATTTTTCACCAGAGCCAAGGCCAGTTTCATAGTTGTTTTGTAAGCCCCAACAGCTAGTCCAGGGATATCCACTAAGAAAATTGTCAAAGCTTCAAATTTTGTCTGGGAAGGCTTACTGAATCATCACAATTTTAATCAAGGGAAATAGACCTTTTCTGAACACGTTGTGTAGGATGGTGGCCTATTAAATCCTGTGAAGATGGTAGAAACACAGTCTGTTAAGATAACAATGGGTACCACGAGACATGTTAGCAATTATATGATTAAAAATATATACTCCACAAGAAAAGAACCGTCCTGGTGGTAAGGGAACATAACCATTTTCATACACAATGGGTTCCACCTTAGTACAATTAAATGAATGTCTTCCTAAAGAAACAAATCTACTTGTATAGCCTTGAATTTCAGCACAAGTATCTGTTGCATCTACAGCAACAGTGGGAGTAAGTAACATAGCGTTAGATGGCTTAACATACTCAGGATTCCCCCAATTATAAGAATCTCTATTGGATATCAGCTTTTGGATGCCTTCTTTAGAGAATATAGTCAAAATTTGTAATTTCGTGTGCAGCACAGCACACAGGAAGAAGACAGGAACCCAATATACTTCCCATATCAATATCCTGGCGGATACAAATCTCCAATGAGTTGACAATTTTAGCCAAGTGAACCCAGATATTATAATGGGTTCTAGAAGTTAGGGAGTCTGATTGTATTGGATTTCCCACTGTTGGGGTACAACAACAAAACAACATTATTAACACCAAAGCATTTACAGAGTTTTGTGAGTTTAGCAATCAAAGCAGTAACTAAGTTTCCCAGAGTACATTCTAACCCCATTTGAGACAGGAGCTGTTGAGCTGAGGCTGTTTGTTAATGACTTCATATCCCCCCAAGTCAATGGAGGTCGAGTATCTCAGGGCCTTCTTGTAGTGTTCCTTCTCTTTTGAGGAGAGTGGTCATCTTTTGTTTGGTGGTATCATTCTCATCCAGGGTCAAATGAAACTCAGATAAGGTTGTGAAGTCTCTAATGTCCATAATTGATAGATCTCATGCATTGAGCTGTGATCCAAACAGGACCTGTTGGTGTAACCATAGCAGTCTATCCTTCTCCCCATGTGATCAGAGGCATGGGGTCTTGTCATCCTGGGTCTGGTGGAAACCTATATTTTACATAAATTTTTGGTTAATGGCAGTTTGGGAATAAAATATGTATCCAAAGCAGATGACCAATTGTAAGTATTAACTTTGTATTACAAATTGAGCACATTAACTGTAAATGAAACAATATTTAAAGCATGATTAATATGAGAGAGGCTAGATTCCCATTTTTGTTTTAAAAGGCATGTTTTAAGAGTATGATGCACTCATTCAACCAAAGCTTATCCAGTAGGATTATGAGGAATTCCATGATTTAAAATTATATTTCATTGATTACAAAATTGTTCAAAAACATGAGATGTGTGCATGTAAAAGTGCATGTAAAAGCAAGCATTTGCCATCATTAAGGGTGTTTCCTTTTTGTTTTCTTACATGTCTTTTAAAAAATTGAAAGATAACCTAAAATAGCTGAGTTTAAATAGTTCTCATTTTTCTGAGAATCAAAACTGTCCATGCTTTAATCCTTTATTGTCACATTAGCATTTAGACTTATCTGTTTATTTGTACCAATTTATACCTATAAGGGAAGATAATTGCTACCCAAATAACATTGCCTTTACTAATATGCAATACAGAGATGACAATTCAATGACTTTCCAATTTTTAGGCAACTGTTTGTTTCCATAGCTTTAAATCTGAAAGGTAAATGTCACAGGAGGATTTGTGTCCCATAACAATTCAGATGTCAAAGTTCTAACCTCCATTATCTCAGAATGTGACTATATAAATATAGGGCCTTTAAAGAGGTTGTTAAAGTAAAATGGGGTTCATAGGCTGGGCCTTAATACAATATGTCTCATGTCTTCATTAGAAGAAATTAGGACACAGATAGTATAGAATAGGGGGAGCCCAAATACGGACACATTGAGAAGACAATCATTTCCAAGCCAAGGATAGCAAGCTCAGAAGAAACTGAACCTGTAACACCTTTATCTTGAACTTCTAAATTCCATAATTTTGAAAAAAACCCAAATTTTGTTTCAGTCATCATTTGTCTCTGTTATTTTTTTATGGAAGCCCTATAAAGTAATACAGTATTATTCTAACTTTTTGGCTTAACAAACATGATTCAGAAATATTACATAATTGGCCAGAGATTAAACATGATTGGCAAGGGGCATGACTGGGATTCAAATCCTGTCTTGTTTGCACAGGCACCTTCCATGTCGCCACAAACTTTGTATTTAGCTTTAAAAAAAAAAATGACCTTCAGTGCTCCATTGAGCATTGTTGATTTTGCATGTAGTGATCTGCATAAGGCGTGATGGCTTACATACAACATACAACAGACACTAGTATGGCAGTATGTAAAAATGTGGATGTATAACTGATGTGATTCTGCAATCTGTATATGGGGTAAAAATGGGAGTTCATGACCCACTTGAATCAAATGTATGAAATATGATATGTCAAGAGCTATGTAATGTTTTGAACAACTAATAATAATAATAATAAAAACATACAATGACTTCCTAAGCTTTTTGCTTTAGGAAAAAACAGAGTCCCTTACTTAAGAGCCTGAGTATTATGGTTTGGATGTGAGGTGTCCCCTCATACGTGTGAGACAGTGCAAAAAGTTTCAGAGGAGAAATGATTGGGTTGTGAGAGTCTTAATCCAATCAATAAAGGAATCCTCTGATAGGAATTAACTGAATGACATCTGAAGGGGTAAGATAAATAAAGGGTAGGATAGGGTGTGGCTGGAGGGGATGGTAATTGGGGACATGGCCTTGGGTTGTATATTTGTATCTGGGAAGTGGAGACTCTCTCTGTTTTCTGATCACTGCGTGAGCTGCTTCCCTCTGCCATACTCTTCCACCATGATATTCAGCCTCACCTTGGGTCCTAAGAAGTGAACCTAGCTGTCTATTGACTGAGACTTCTAAAACAGGAAGCCTCCAAATAAACTTTTGCTCCTCTACTATTGTTCTGGTTAGATCATTTAGTCACAACAGTAAAAAGGCTGAATAAAACACTTAGTCTTTGAACTTCAAAGCTTTTGGTGCTCTTTTGTCTGTCTTAGGTGCTTTTACTTCCATTTCTTAATCTAAGTTTGGAGGATTAAACAAGATACTGTATGCATAGAATTTAACTTAGACCTTGGCATATTTTAGGACTCAATAGATGTTATTCATAATTTTATCATTATTAATTATATTAATTTCCTCAACTGATCCTACAACTACTGAGTGATAAACAACTTGTGGGACCTCTGAAGTTTTCATGAGCAAGTATTTCATTTTTAAAAGAAGGTACTAAGTCCTTGCAAATTATGGCACATACTTTTGAGTGAGCCCAAAGGTCTGTTCTATTTTTAGTTTATTTTTATTTTTTAAAAAAATTAAATTAGCTTATGACTTCAACTTATTCATAATAGTGGTGTGGTTACTTTTTTATATAATTTTTGAATTAATGTGGTAGTGAAGGTTCAGTCTGGACCTCTCTGTTGATCTAAACTGTGATGGTTTATTTGTTCTTTACAAAGTTAAGATACTATCCTCAGTTTACAAAATAATCCTTCTCATTTATAGTTATCTTTTATGACTCAGTGTATATTTTAACTGAAAACTATAATTTTCTTCCCTTAAACATTTGAGTTTTGAAAGATATTGGGGGTTTAAACAGTTAATAGTTGTATGTGTTGTTTTAATAATCTTTGCCAGTTATGGACATTTCTCTGGGGGGAGAGTCCAGAACATATTACATTACTGTTCCACAAGTTGTCTCTGTATTTGTCCTCTGTTGTGAGGTCTAGGCAAGTGAAGTGTCCTTATAAGTGGAAACAAGAGTATGAATGTTTCTGAACACCAGAAACATTGTTATCCATATGAGCTATAACAAGGTGGACAAAAATGTAGAGGAGATGCCAGGAAGTAGTGTTTTGAGATATATAACACGGTAAAGAAAACTTTAATCTGGATAACTCCACTAGGTAGAACTAAAATTAATACATAAAGTTAGTTAGAGGCACGAAGTTTTTAAAGCAAGTTTAGTTGAGTGAAAAATGAATGGCCTATAAATGTGTGCATGGAGTTTCCTTTTATTGGAAATGTATGAGTGAAGCTTAGTGATCACCTACTAATGAATGCCAGAGGAGATATCTGCAATGACTGATGGCCAGGAAAGAGAATTATGGATATATTTACCCAGCACCAAAGTCAGTGGGAGGTTACTATATTGGTCAAGGTGAGAGAAGATACTGGTCCAAAGGGAACAAGAATAGCAGGTGGAAGGAAATGAAGTGGGCTAGTACTGAGCATGATGTTCATTGCTGAGGAAAAGGATGGAAAAAAAAATGTATGATTGACTGCAGTTGGCCATAAACTAACAGAGTCCACCTGGCTTCAAGTGAGGATGGTAATTCCTTTTTATTTAGAGTCTAATAGGGGCCATAGCTCTGATTTTAGAGAATGTTTAAGCACTCATATAGCCTGCATTTTCTCCTCTTGGTTTACGACTTCAAATCCAGCCTCAGCAAGCAATTATAGAATTGCTTCATGAGAGTTCAACTTTGTATAGTTCAACACATTGCAACATTTGGAATTTGGAGTCTTTTACAAATACACAGCAATCATGAGAAAAATATATACAATAAGGAGTTTACTAGCACATTCTCAATTTGGCTATACTCAATATGCAGAAGTTTCCAGAAGCAATAAGATGAATGTTAACAGAAATAAAAACAAAACAACAAATACATGTTTATAAGTTGCATACTCATATCACAAGGTCAAGTATACTGTCTTAGCTTTTTTGATTCTGTGACTAATGGACCTGACAACAACAATTGTAGAGGAGGAAAAGTTTATTGAGTGCTGACAGTTTCAGAGGTCTTAGTCCAGTGAAGGCTGGCTCCATTCTTTAGGGTTCAAGGTGAGGCTGAACATTGTGGCAGGAGAGGATGGTAGACAAAGCTCACTTCACAGTGAGAAATTCCACTCTCCAGATACAAATATGTATCAAAGCCACACCCTAATTCCCACCTCTTCCAGCTACATCCTTACCACTTCAGTTAATCCATCACCAGGGATTAACTCACTGATTAGGCTAAGGTTATAACCCAATCATTTCTCCTCCAAACTTTCTTGCATGTCTCACATGTGAGTTTTTGGGGAACACTTCACAATGAAACCATAACATACACTTTTCTGCATTTTTTAAAAATCAAAGCATGTAAGTAGGAAAATTTTTATATCTAAATTCTATGAGGTCAAGAGTTACAAGGCAGCGCAAGACAAACAGAATCAATAGGGGAAAGTGTGGATAATATAGCCTTCAATCAGAAAGTAAGTGCAAACTCTAAAGAGAATTAGTATGCAGTTAGAAAAATTCTTGACAACAACTCATCAGTTTTGTTAACAATGAAAAAAATTTAAAAAAACCCCAAACACTCAAAATTTAAATCTTGATTTTTATGGAGCTCATCAATATATTTGTAAAGAAAATATAATATTTGGCATGAATCTTACTGTGTAGAATGCTAGGAGTTGTACTCTAGGCATGTAGTTTTCCCAATAAGTCAAAACATATTCAATTTCCTGCTAAAAATGACAAATTTTACTGTTAATCTCTCCCTTTATTTGAAATTAGCTCTACTTGAACCTCATTAAGATCCCAGGGTATAAAATGGGAGCCCCATATCCCAAGCCACTAAGATTATAGGGATGTGCCACCATGCTGGCAAGAAGTCAATATTCTACAATGATCATTAAGTTTTTGTAATAGATTCATAGGATACTTATGTTCTATTCAATGTATTTCAGCAAGTAATTATTAAGGAAGTTTTTTATTGTTTGTGAATTCTACTCTATAATTAAAATAATGCAACACAGTTCAGCCAAGGATCTAATAAGAAAAATAAATTAATAAGCAGATCTAATGTAAGCATAAATAGATGTTTTTTTCTATTATTTAAATTAGAGACTTTCAGATTTGGAAAATATACCTTGAATTTTCTTTCCAGGATTATGATATGATACCATTGATCAACTCATAGAACAGCAGGGCCGACATTTTAACAATTTTCTTAGTGAATTTATATAGCTTTACATATAAGTAAAATCAAAAAGTAAAATTTAGTATTAATTATAGCTGCAGAGTAACACATGCTATAATCGCAGCAATTCAGGAGGCTGAAGCAGAAGGTTTGCAAGTTCAAATCCAGCCTCAGCAAGGCCCTAAGCAACTTAGAGCTAGATTCTGTTTCAAAGTAAAAATTACAAAAGGTCTGGACATGTGATTCAGTGGTTAAGCACCCTGGGTTCAATCCCTGGAACACAAATAACTAACTGAATAAATATGAAATGAATTAGAAAAATGTAACAGAAAAAAAATGTGCTACAACTATGTGAACCACCATTAATTCAAATATACTTCTTGTGCTCATGTTCAAAAGATGAAAATTTCTTTGTTGAGACTTTCCAATACCATTAACAAGTTGTGAGTTCAGTTTAAGGTAAAATTGCTTTAGAAGGTATTTTTTTAATCAAAGAACATATTATAAAAAATTTAAACATTCCATTGTTTAATAATTTGTTAATTGCTTACCATAAAACATATGAATACATAAAATGTGTTAATATTTAATCAGTAATTTTTATGCCATTAGAATGTCATGCTATTTGAATATAAGTAAAGTTTCTAATTAAAATATAGAAAATTATAATCTTAAAAATCAACATTTTAAGGTTGGCCTACAGATGGACTAATTTACTGATAGTGAGTTGACAATGTATGTGATTAGATCACCGATTTGAGAAATGTTTTTAACTTTTAATTTTTTCCAGTGAGAATTATAGATTTTATGGATGTCATGGAATAGGAAGGCTGACCTTGATCTCTACACCATTATTTTAGAGAGGATAATATATTAGAGAGTAACTTTATAGAATTTTTTTCAAACAAAACAAAACAAACAAACAAACAAACAAAAGAAAAACAGAGAATGCTTCTTACTTTCTATATGAGATTATATAGATGACCACTTTGAATTTTGTCTGCTTCATGCTAAAAGTTATTCATAGATATCAATTAGGTTATAAAGTCTACCAAATATATACATGTGACTAACCCATTTAGGCTCTCTTTAGAGGTGACATGAGTGAAGTGGGCCAGATATTTCCGTAGTACTTACCCTTGAGTCTGAGAAATTTATTTCAATGGAAGGTTATATCTTACCCATGTCATGTGTCTAACACAGGTCAAGAGTGTGCTCCTTTCACCTCTTTCTCTATGGACTAATTCTGGCCATACAGCCACATGAAACCTCAACCTGTTCCTAGAAGTCAGAGAGCCAGAGGCATTCAGCAAATGGTATTACACTTGCTATGTCTCAGCCCCAAGTCATTGCTGAATCAACCTAATGTATGTAGTAAGTGTCAGAAGTCAGAGTATGTGCCAACATTTTTAAAATTTGTTGGAAAAGCTTTGACATACATGGGTGAAATATGTAAAATATGATAATTCCTTGAACAATTCAGGATGCTGTCATGTCATAAAGGTTGCTTGAATTCAGTGAAGCACGTCAATAGGTAAAGCTAAGAGATTTGTTTGGGTAAGACTGGGAGTTATGTGAAAATATTTACCTTAGGGAAATATAAAAATAATACTGAATTACAACTCTTGGACTTGAATTTTATTATGGTTGAGAGTGTTTTCTACTAGTAGTTATTTTAAGCCATGTACAATAGGTATAGTCTACATTTTGTAATTAGATGTTTTTCTTGTCTTTTACTCTTTATATTATTATATGTAAAAATTAATTCAGAACTTAGTTTTATGAATATTCTATGGCATTGTATAAAAATACCGAGAATACAAGTGGATTAGTATTGTATTTTAATTTTCTATACTTCAATTCATATATTTGCTGAATTTATCAATTTAGATATCTATTAATTTTCTGGTGACACTAAACTGAGAAAAAAACAGAGATCAATGCCTCTTGTGTACCATAACATAAAGCTTCATGTTTTAGAACAATGCAAACAACAATTTAGTAGAGCTTTTGCTACTGGTAAGAAAGGTCATTGATATTTAAGAAGTAAATAACAGACTTAAACTCATTGTTACATATAGTATGGAAATTGTTTTATTTATTTATTTATTTTTAAATTTTTTAAAAAATTTTTATTGTTGGTTGTTCAAAACATTACGTAGTTCTTGATATATCATATTTCACACTTTGATTCAAGTGGGTTATGAACTCCCATTTTTACCCCATATACAGATTGCAGAATCACATCTGTTACACATCCATTGATTTACATATTGCCATACTAGTGTCTGTTGTATTCTGCTGAAATTGTTTTATTTAAAGACTATATTTCCTTGTGTTTATTACATATTGGATTTTAAGCACAAATATTTCTTAATAGAATTTTGTAATTTTTATTTTGAAACTGAACTTCCTAAATATGATAAAATAAAGGTCATTTTATGTTCATAAAACACAAATTTTACTTATATATTCCATGTGGTTTCTAATTTATATACATTTGTTTTAATTTCATGAAAATAATGTACTTTAAGGCACATAAAATGTATTTATAAAACATGGTATATAAATCTTTCAAACATTTAACAAAATTCAATAAAACTGAATAGTCATATTTAATATTTTTTCTTAAAAAGCCAGAAGTATGTTAAAATTATCTGCACTTATGTTATCAATCACACTCATACTTAACTATGGGTACTAGAAAAGCAAATTATTGATGAGCAAGAGATCACTCTGTATGTTCATTAACTTCCTTAGTCTTTTCACATTTAAGTTTGTTACTGAATGCCCCACAAATCTTGAAGAATCTTCATGCATGAGAAACATATTTGAAGTATCATAAAATTATATTTGGTGAAATAATAATGCTATGGTAAAGAAGAAATGTAACTGGTAAAACAAAGTTTTTTTTCATTTATTTTCTTTGAATTAAAAGAATTTTAATATAATTGTATATATTGTGTATATTATACACAATTGCTGTAGCAAGAATGTCATGTTGCTTAAACTGAAGTGGATTACAATACAGCAGATGAGATGGTGAGAATAGGCAGTAGGTCTCAAGGAGTTAGGAATCGAGGTTGATTAGGATTTTTCCAAAATTCACTAAATTCCATAGATATGGTTTTCCCCATTCTCCTATCTCCCTTTATCTGATTACCTTTCTTCTTCTTCTTCTTCTTCTTCTTCTTCTTCTTCTTCTTCTTCTTCTTCTTCTTCTTCTTCTTCTTCTTCTTCTTCTTCTCCTTCTCCTTCTCCTTCTCCTTCTGCTTCTCCTTCTCCTTCTCCTTCTCCTTATTTTGTAGTACTAGGGATCCAGAGCCATAAACATATTAGGCAAGTGCTCTACTACTGAGCTACATCCACAACCCACTAGATGACCTTTTATGCCATTTTTTTGGAGATTTTTTTATGAAAATCAAGTTTAGAAATTTGACCATTAAGAGTCGGAATTATATAAGCCCATAGTATTCTGTATTTATCTTGCAAAATACAAGAATACTAAATGAAATAGAATGTTCACTAGGAGCAGTCCTCTAACTAAGCATTTTTTGGTGTGTAGTAATTTTTTTAAATCAATAATTAAAATTCAGCCTGAGTGAGTGAAATTTGTTGTGTGATTGGGGATATAATAGGTGATGCATAACAAAGGTGGAGAACAGTAATGAATTCAAGGTCAGAATTTTTGGGAAAGAATTCCACCTTTTTGCTGCATTTTTATTTTAGAGCAAATGAAAGTACACTCAACTAGGAAATAAGATTTCTAACATCTAATCATGATTTTGTAAAAAGTGTTACCTTTGTGATGTTGATCAAGTTTTCTGTTTTAGGCATTCTTTCTTGCATTTGTAAGATTCTTAACTGCATTATTTCCAACTTCACTTGAGTAGCTAAGTTATATAAGGATCTGAAGAGTTTCTTAACATTAGTCATGGCTGAGAAATCATCTGGGCAGGTTATAGAGACTCCTATTCGGTAGTAGGTGGATATTACTTATTTCAATCATGTTTCAGTAATCTCAGAAATAGAAAAAAATGAGAGCTCTCTTGACCTTGTGGACAAAATGAATATTCCCCATTGTCATACATAGTTGCCAGGATTTAGATGTGGAAGGTAAAATGGTGATGTTCCTAAAGCATAGTCTTAATATCAGAAAAAACAAAGTTCAAATATGTACCATTGGAGATGAAGCTACCTAGGAGTGGTAAATTGCTTCAGATAATCCTCACTTTACTAAGAAAGCAGTATATTAGTTAGGGTAAAATGAGATTGATCCAACAATGTAATAGCTAAAAGTGAATGGTGTCAATTGATGGAGCAGCTCTCCTCAGCCATCCAAGAACCCATGTTTCTTCTAAGTTATTCCATCAAGGGCACTTTGGTCATCTGCTTTAACCAAAGCAAGGATATCACGAAATCTGGTTTCCAGCTTATGGGGAAGAGGGATGAGTTCATATGAATGTATAGGAATGCAATGGGGATAGCAGGCATCATTTATTCTCTTTAAAAAAAAAAATAATACTGTGTGTCAGAACTTAGTTAAATGACTGCACTTGAATCAAGGTATATTCCCTTACTGTGTGGAAGAAGGGGAAAATAGACTTTGTATGTATAGAAGTTTCTACTACTGAAGATAATTGATTATATTACAAAACTTTTTAATCAAAAGGGAAATGGTAAATGCATTCATATGTTCTTTACTGTCTGAATCATTGCACCCTTTTAATTCATTTATATCACAAATATATGCTTTCTCTTGTATAAGCATGATATAGTGTCAATGTATAATAATGTATGGACATTAAAATGATTTTATAAAAGGACATTTAATAGATTGGGAATGAATTTACAATATATTATTTAAAAAAATACTACGTAACAAAAAACCCTAATGTTTATAAGTAAGTCTCTTATGTGTAGACATATAGGAAATGTTGAAATAATACTTATTACTATATTAGAAGGTATTGAAGTTTTAGCTATATTTTCTAATTTCCCCAATAAACATTTATCATGTAAAAAAGTAAATTAATAAAAATGTATATAAAAACAAAACTTAAGAATTATGACATGATCATAAGAGAATTTAAATTCAGTTAGTTATTGTTTTGGTAGAATTAGTAATAACTTTCATGAAAATATTTAGATATTCTTAATATTTAAAAGCAAATTTGTCAGAAAATTTAGGGGAGAGAATGTGGGCAGGGGTAGGAGTGAAAGCCACAGGCCTCTGATCTGTTTCTCCTAAGGGTTTTTTTTTTTTTTTTTTTTGGTACCTAGGGATTGAACTCAGGGGCACTTGACCACTGAGCCACATCCTCAGTCCTATTTTGTATTTTATTTAGAGGCAGGGTCTCACTGAGTTGCTTAGTGCTTTGCTTTTGCTGAGGCTGGCTTTGAACTTGCAATCCTCCTGCCTTAGCCTCAGGAGCCGCTGAAATTATAGGCAAGCACCACCACATAGGCTTGTTCTCCTAAGGTTATTATAGTTTGCTTAGGCTGTCATTATAAAATGCCATAAACTTAGTGCTTAAACAACAGTAATATTTTCTCATAATTCTGCTGGCAGGAAGACTAAGATTCAGGGTGCCAGCATGGTTGAGTTCTGGTGAGGGCTTTTCCTGGCTTGTAGATTGTCGACTTCCTGGGAGACCCTACATGATCTATTGGGTGTGGAAGGTGGGAACATCTGGTGGCACTTCTCATGGGAATAAAAATTCCATCAGATCAGGGCCTGATTTTCATGACTTAATTATCTCCCAATTGTCTGATTTTGGTTTTCAAATAACATCACATTGAGAGTTAGAGCTTCAACATATGAATTTGAGGAGACACAAAATATTCAGTGTGTAAGGATAAAAGAAAACAATGCAAATAACTTGTCTACTCCTCTTATACACTGTCTCTGGATAAATAGGCTAATGGCATTTCCTAAGAGGTGATTTCTTATCTATAGAGTGCTTTGAGGAGGATATTTCTATTTTGCTTCTACTTTGGGTAAACTAAACTTCCATGTTCAGATTGAACGAAGCATAGCTCCTTGGTAAATCTCACATAAGCTATACTACTCTTAAGCTTATAAAATAGTTACCTCCTAATTAACCCTCTTTGCTTTCTGAGCTAATCCATGACTCTAACTTCAAGACTTTATCTATTTTTCTGACCAGAATGTACATGAAGGAAGGATGAGCTGGGGAGCCACATACCATGTCTTTTCTATGACACTTGTTTACTTACATTCTTAAAATTATTAAAAGAAACTTGATAATGAGGAAGATCTCTAATTTGCATGAATCTGATTTGACAATTCAATCCTTTGTTAACTTGGAAAAATAAAAAGAAAGCCCACTATCTGTGACTTGTGGTTCTCTCTTGGTAATGCTAGAGCTGTGCTATTATTAAAACAATTCATATTGTAGCAATATTTATATAAAAAGTCTATTGCAAAGCCCATGAAAGCATAAAAATGTAAAGTGAGTGAAATGAGAGGAACGTTTAAAATGAATCTTTATTTCTTATCTAAATGCTGTAGTTGGCTAAATGTTCCATCCTCTGCTCATTTGTGTCTTGATTTTGAATATTTCCTCATTTTCTCAGCTGCATTATATAAGATAGCAACATTTTACTATTATAAAACTCAATTCCTTTTGTAAGATGGTATTATGGATGTTTAATTAAATATGCAGAATTACTTTTTCCTTTGAAAACCAAATTAAAAGTAAATAAAAATAAAGGCTTTAGGTTGGTACTAATATTGTGTCTTTCATAAGCTTTCATTTATAGGCAATGTATTCAAACTCTGTGAGTCTAATCAAAAGGATTCACATATGCTCAATATTATACCCATTCTGCCTGTGATGGCATCTAGTGCAGGGTTGCTCTTGTTGTACCAGGGGTTGCTCTGGGAGCAGTGACCACCACCTGGAATCCTGAGCACTCATTTATTCACCATGCAAATGTCTACTCTCAACTGTAGCCAAGGAGGTGGGGTGAAGTGTGTTTCTCTTTCTTCTTTTTTATACATCAGTCCCAACAAGGCTAATATCCAGGGCTTCATAGGTTTATAAAAGGATGCATGGAATTTGGGATTCAATCATAGTTTAGGGCTCAAATTGGTTGCTTTTCATTATTTCATATTTGGTCTTAAGTAAACAAATAGCTGAAAATCTGCTTTTAACAAAATGTAATATCAAGAATAGAAGAACCATGCAAGTGCTATCAATAATTTTGGAAACATAGCATGTTTTACGTTTTGGATTCAGAATCCAATTATAGCACTGAATATACCACAAAATTACTCACTTGGCTAGCAACAAGAAAATGGAGCCCTTTCATCATCCTTCAGCTATGAAAAATCTGCATAATGTTAAAAAAAGATTGGAAAAAGTTCTCCATGCACTTATACAATGTTTAATCTGAGAGCAGTGATTGTATGCTTAAAATATTTCTTGAAAAGTTTTAATATGATTGCTGATACAAATAGTGAAGTAGATATATGTATATAAAAAATGGCAAACTAATACCAAAGTATATTTACTAACAGCCAATGACTGCATTTAAAAAGAGATCATTTACTCTGAATTACTGAATCACACAAACTATTTCCTACTTTCAGATATTTCTTACATGAGGATTGTATGCTATTCCTAGAAATAATTGCTAAAGTAGGTATACATGCAATTAATCTTGAAACGCAGTTGGCAATCCCAAGGCAATTTTCTCATGAAAGTCAAGTATGTAGCTCCAATGCAATGTTTATGTATCAGAGATTTAAGGGCATTTCCCCAAAGTGATTGTGTTATGCAGCATAAATGCAAACAAAATGTCACAAATGCAACTTAGTGCAAGAGTGATAAACCTGCCTATGTAAAAGTTCAACATCTTCAAATCATGCACAAAGCCTCAGTTTGTGGGATTGCATCAACGAAATTTCAACATTATCATTACCCAAATCTTCTAAAAGTTTAAAGACTTGTCTTTAATTGGTTGTTTTTAGAGATAAAAGAACAATTATTGTGGAAATATGACCCTTGACTTTAAGTTGAGTTAGCTTTAACTGAGCCAAAATACATAATACTCCTTCAGTAATCTCACTAAAGACAAGCATCTGTTTTAGTACTACAAATATTCAATATTATTTGTAGAAGGAATTAGCAAGTGACAGTGCTGAGTAATATCTTTTCTGTGATTTCAAAATAACAAAAAATCTTGATACTACCCTTTGAAAAATTCTAGTGTTAGACTGGAAAGTATAGCTTAGTGGTAGAGTCCTTTTCTAGCATGCACGAGACCCTGGGTTCAATGCTCATTACTACATACACATATGCAGTAACAGTGTTGTAATACCATTTCATAATTTTGTGATGGAAATGAGCTCTTTCATTGCTAGAAAAGATTTGAGTTTCATTCTAACTCAAATACTCAAAAAGGAGTATTTTTCACGAAGTGAGCATTTTTGCTTTATACTTTAAATATCATTCTGTAATGGCAATATTTAGTCTCCAACTTGGCTATGGATGAATTTTGACTTTAATACTTGGCTATTAGCAAAATGGTATGATCGTTTCACTTTTAAATTATTTAACTATTTAATAATACAATGATTTTTGTTTACATTGATTTCAGAGATGGGTGTCACAATTCTTTACAAGTATTGAAATACAAAAGTTTCTAGATTTGTGAAAATTGAAATTGATGAGTATTTTTTGGCCTAACGGGAAATAACGAGTAAGCATTATGGTAACATGGTAAAGCGCTGACTTAGATCAGAAATTATAGATGTTAAAAATATCCATCCATGGATTTTGAAAAGTTTTTAAGAGGTGCTTCTTAAGCACCGATGAAGTTTAGGCAGTAGAGGTGGAAGAGCTGAGATGTCAAGACATTGGGGGAATCATCAGAAGATACTAAAATCACCATAGTTTGAGCTAGGTGGAAGAAACTCTTCCACATTTGGTTGGGAACATCCTGGTTTCAGCATTAAAAGTCTTGTGGACTAGAAAACTTAGTTCCAGCAAATAGCAAAGAAGTTATGTGTTATGCTATATGCTTTTGCTGGGACTGTCCCTCAGGTCCAGCTAAAACAGGATGGTTAATCATCATATTTAACATAAAGTACAATTTTTTTAAATTCTAATTTGTTATGTATGACAGCAGAATGCATTACAATTCATATTACACATATACACCCTTTTCTCTTCCCCTCCCCTCCCCCTCCCCCACTTCCTCCTCCCCCCCCCCCTGTTTCCCCTCCTCCCTTCCTCTATTCTCCTTTCTCCCTCCCTTCTCTCCCTCTCCTCTCATTGTTTTCATGGCTGAAGATCAAACCCAGGGCTTTGTGCATGCAAGGCAAGCTCTTTGCCAGCGAGCTACATCCTAGCCCAGTACACCTGTATCTTTGCAGAAGGAAGAACCAGGGCGATTTATGAAGGCAAATTACATGGAAAGAATTTAAATGCTAAAATTCTAGCAAAGTAGCTTGTCGCGACCCCTTGCCCGCAAGGAAGACGCAACTCGAGAATCTTCTTTCAACAGTTTATTCAGGCCCTGGATATTTCTTCTTCACCCTCTCGGATGCCCCTCCCAGCCTTAATAAAGCATCCCAAGCCCCAATGCAAAGCTGCCGCGTGGAGCTTTCTCACAGGGTGGTGAAAAATCATGTGCCAACTCTCCCAGATAAGGAGTTGTTTGTCACAGACCACAGCGGAGCCAGCGTCATCTTGTAATGGCGACCATAATCTGCAGAAACGGCAGAAGCGGCTCACCACAGTTCCCCCTTTCTGTTTTCTTAAAACAATACAGGCGAGAGTAGAGGTCCTATCCCACTGTGCAGAAGTGGCTGCATAGTATGGCTCAGTCCTAAGGAGGCGCCTTCCCCAGATCTGAGGCCATATCAGCCGACGCCTTTTTTCGTGGGGCGGGGCGTGGACGCGTCTAACCCGCATGCAATAGGACATGCTCTCCTTGAGGTCCTCGTCAAGGATCACTCAAGTGCAGTGCCTTGCCTCGCATCCTGTATCGTGACGATGGTGGATGAAGGGGGATAGCTGAGGCTGAACTGTGGCTGTTTATAACGACAAACAAGTTGACAGCACCCTGAAAGAAAGGCACAGACTTTAAGGCGATAGAAAAGTACTAGTGTGGAAACCCATCTGCGTGCAATGGCAGTAAGACCGGCAGAGTGCAAGGGCTTTCCAACACTAAGAGAATAACAAGGAAAGTCATGTCGATCCCAGTGCAATGTTATAATAACTTGGGGTGTAACGACCATGACAAAGGTTTACTGCTTAAGATGCGCAAGCCAGACTTGAGGTGAGTTGCCATTTTCTAAAGCTGCAAGAGCTTGTATGATCATAGCCTTTTCTTGTGCATGGCGAGTTTTAAGGCGACAGAGAAGCCACAAACAAAGTACAACACCGAAGCAACACATTGCACCAAAAATGCCCACTCCCACCCATTCCTTAAAAAAGGAAAAGGCAGAGGATAGCCAACTGGTGAATTGACCCAAAGTCACTGGTTCGACACGGGTGCTATTCAGGACAGCAATCTGAGTTAGTTGAGACTGGATCAAGTTTTCTGCTTCCATGGACCAGGTTCCGGATGGATACTCCCCGATGATGTGGGAGGCATTTCTGGAATCATAAAATCTGACAGAGGTTATACATAAATGTGCACGTTGATCAACACAACCCAAATGTACTAGGTCAGACAATTCCTCAACTTGAGCTTGAAGCAGATCTATCCTTTGATTAGCAGCCAAAATCCCAGATAAAATGTGTTGATTAATTCTACTTTGAGATTCAAGTATGGTGGATGTTTGTTGAATAACCTGATTAATAGTGGCAGCAGTTTGTACCTGGCTGGCCATGGCTACTCCAGCTGTAACTGCTGCAGCAGCAGATACCGCCACAGCTGTCACTATGGCTGCCGTAATTCCAAAATCTCTACGGGCTCTAATCAGTTCAACAATAGGAAATGACTCTGGATCTGCAGTAACCGGGATCGGGACAAAGGTTGGAATTTTCATAACCATTGCCATAGTCCAAGAGCCATTCCAACACTCAGACAAATAACAGGTAATATTAGAACAATTAAGCATCCCCTGTAATGTAACATTAGCCAAAAGAAACAGGAACGGAGATTGGAGACGGACTGCTGCGGAGGGTAATGTAGCATTAGATAATTGTGAATTATTTGCAGAAATTTTAAGCCTCCTACCTCGCTCCGAGTCTTGGGTACTGCCAGAAACATTAAACAGCCAACTTTGGACTCCTAATATTTCCCTGGGGAAACACAAGCGCGGACTAGACTAGCCCAATCTGAGTGAGTCATGCAAAATCTAGTAAGTCCCTCCACCTGAGTGAGAGTGAAAGCGGCATCTATGCCATAAGTGCGGACAGATTCTGCCAAGGTTTTAATTATCTTAAAGTCTAAAGGCTCATGATATCTTCCACTGTTATTGTCCTGAAATACAGGGTATGCAAGTCCCATATCTGTATTAACTGTCCTCCAAACTTGTGCATGAGAAGATCTCCCGGAACCTTGGCTCCCCCCCACATACGGAGGTGGGGCAATCGGCACCATATCTTCTTCTAGATATTCTACCTCCTCCTCCTCAGAGTTTTGTTGACCGATGTTAACTCCCTTCCCCTTCTTACAGTAGGCCTGCGTGCCCTGTGTCTCCTTTTTCTTCTTTTTCATTTTTATCTTATGTAGTTGTTGTAACAATATATCAAGGTCCTCAGAACTCTCTGAGTCGCTTGTGTTCTCAGGCGTTTTTAATTCGGTCAAGTCTGGGTAGAGCCTTCTCCTATTTTTATCTTCAGGCTCTTTTGCCTTCTCACTACTGTTACTTTTAATACTCTCTGCCACTTCACTACATGATCCTTCAGATTTTTCCTCATGCAGCTGCTCAAGAATAGCTTGACCCTCACTTACAGCTTCCTGGCATTTACCATCTGTAAGGCAACCACGGACCATTTTCCAAAGGGGTATCACCCCACCCTCTAATATGCCCTGCTGAGAAGCAAAGTCAAGATCTTTGCCTAATTTATCCCAACTAGGCACAGTAAGGCTGCCCGAAAATGCAAACCACGGTGCAGCGATATCTATCTTCTGTAAAAATCTCTGTAAAGTACTATGTTTCACTTCCAGTCCCTTGGAACGTAACAGGCCATCTAGGGCCAGGAGAAGCGGACTTGAAGATGCGGCACCCATGACACAACAACAAAGGAAGCACAAAAAAAGAAAGCGAAAGTAGGAGCGAAAGTACACAGTGCAGCTGCAATAAAATGTAAGGCTCTCTCTTTCATTACAGAGGAGCTGTCCCGCTTTGGTCGCGGATCCCACTTACTAGGGACTAACCCCGCTTTGATCGCGGATCCCGCTTACCTGGGACTAACCCCGCTTTGATCGCGGATCCCACTTACCTGGGACTAACCGATGCACCACCCCTGACTGTTGAAAGTTCTGGTTCCCAGGTCTCGGCACCACTTGTCGCGACCCCTTGCCCGCAAGGAAGACGCAACTCGAGAATCTTCTTTCAACAGTTTATTCAGGCCCTGGATATTTCTTCTTCACCCTCTCGGATGCCCCTCCCAGCCTTAATAAAGCATCCCAAGCCCCAATGCAAAGCTGCCGCGTGGAGCTTTCTCACAGGGTGGTGAAAAATCATGTGCCAACTCTCCCAGATAAGGAGTTGTTTGTCACAGACCACAGCGGAGCCAGCATCATCTTGTAATGGCGACCATAATCTGCAGAAATGGCAGAAGCGGCTCACCACAGTAGCTCTTTCCTTGCATTTTGGGAGGAGAGGCCCCAGTGAACCTCTCCCTTCATTCAGGACCTGGATTTCTTGACTTTAGGCTGACATGGATTTTCTAAGAAGCCATTTTATTGAACCTCTCATTTTAAAACTCAATTTTTTTTCAAACAATAGAATGAAACTTAAATCTTTTCCCAGTAATGAGAGAGCTCATTTCCTGGCTTCTTTCACCTTGTCCCTTGTGTCTGGCTCTACTCTCATAGACCAACTCAAGACAAGCAGAACACTAATTTTTACTGGCTCTTAGTTTCACAAAAGTGTGGAAGGGGTCACAAGTACAGGGGTATGCTGGAGATGGGCTCTATGTCACTGCCATGGGCCAGAAAAATACTTTGCTTTCAACTCAACTTTCCTTTTTCAATTTTCCTTCTAGTAGGAACTGTGGCTTTTTGGTCCTTTACTATTACATAATACATAATGTCCTGTTTAATAAGTACCTCTTTTCCAAGGACAAACATTAATATTTTAAGAGACAATGTACTTTTAGTTCATATATAGAAATAATATTTCCTACATTAACAATGTTTCTGCCCTGCCCTTGGAGTATATGGTTCCCCAATGTTGCTCCAAGGGGCTTTTTATTTCTCTTCTACTTTTCCTATGGCCCACAGAAATCATAAAAATTTACATTAGCCTTTAATGTCCACTTTTATTGGGACCTAGGGACAGGCTTTCTCTTCTATTCCACTCTTTGGAGTCAGAGCTTCCCTTTGATTTAAGGGAAATGGAATCTGATAATTATCAGCATGTCCTACAACCGACCCACAAATGAATGAAGACCTGAATAGTCATTATTGCACTGCATAGCAAGTAGGCATACATAAGAAAGGTTGGAATTAAAGTACAGTCATGCATCGTTCAATGACAGGAAAATATTCCAACAAACGCATTGTTAGTGATTTTCATTATCGTGCAAACATCATAGAGTGTACTCACACAAACCTAGATGGCATAGGTCGATTACTTGATGTGCCTCTTGATGCAATAAAGAGAGTGATGCACATGAGATGTGATATAACATGGTATAACATTTTACAGTAAAGTACTTTTTGCAAGTCGAAGGTGTGCACTCTAAAGTAATGATAAAATTGTAGTATAGTAAATGTGTAAAGTGTGATATACTTGTTTATTACCATTATTAAGTACTTTGTACTGTACATAATTGCATGTTCTGCATATTTACGTGACTTGCAGTTCAGTAGGTTTGCTTATACAATCATATAAGTTATGTATTATGCTGTGACATTAAGAGGGTGCAACATCCCTAGGCCGCAGGTATTTTTCAGTGACATGATAATCTCATTGGACCACTGTTGTATATGCAGTATATTGTTGAATGAAACCTCTCTACATAGAGCATGGCTCTAATAACAATAGCAATCCATACATCCAGTTAGTGGTGCATGATTTCATTCTCCTCTTGCTTCCAGATGGTGAAATGGCTGTTCTGAGGATTCCTCTAGATGGACTGAAGCTAGATAAACTTCTTGATAGAACTGGAATGACTTGAAGAGATACAATTCTGGAGATTGTGACCACCTAGTAAGTGTTGAATTAACCATCTGAATCATGAGATTTCATATATATATGTATACACATGTATACACGTATGTGTGTGAGTGTGTTTGTGTGTGTATAAAATATAAAATCTGGGTCTACTGAAGGATGGTTTGGGCTACAAGGGGAAAATATTTCTTGGTTCAGAGGAGGAAACAAGCAGTGGTGCAGAGTAGGATTCTATTGTGTTGAAACTCAAAAGCTGAATTTTCTTCACTTCTAACAAAGGATTTTAATCATTGGTGATTCCAAAGGACTATGGCATGCAAGGTTAGATGTATTATCCTTACTTTGTTCATTTATTGAACAGTTTCCTGAGTTCTAGGCTCTGTAGCTATCTACAGCAATGACTAAAATAGTCAATTCACTGTCATCATTGAGTTGATGTTCTATCGGAGAAGGGCAGGCAATAAATGACAGTAGTAGTTCATATTATAAATCTAATAGTGCTATGAGGAAAACACAGGGAAAACATAAAGTTGCTCAAACAAGCTTGAGCAACTAGGGTGATGCAAATATTCTTTGTCAATTTGGAGAAAACTCATAGAGGAGTATTTTTCATGGAGTGAGATGGGAAAAATTGATATTCATGGTCTTGAAAATGTTAAATTTGATGTGCTTAATAGATATCCAAATGGAGAAGTTAAGTAGAATGGTTGGACATACATTTTGATTTAGAAAGATGTATGAGTGCAGAAATAAATTTGGAAATCAACATCATGTATTATAATTTAAAAAAAAAAAAAGTTTTCTGGTATTGGGAGAAATTCAGAAAGCATGGCCAAGTTTAGCCTCTTTCCTTTATCAGCATATTGCATCTTGATTCATTATTTTGATCCAGTTCTTGTGTGAGCATATGTACCAACAAGTGTTTATCATGAGCAGCATGGCCTACTGGTTAACAGCAAAACTTGAAATAAATTGTCTGTTTGGCTCCATCTGTTTGATTATGGAAAAATTATTAAATATCTTCATGCCTCATTTCCTCATCAGAATTGTAACTAATGGTGTTACCTATCTCAAATTTTGTCAGAATGAAATGAATTAACATATGGTAAGTGGTTGAAACAAGGGTGATACATAGTGAATTCAGTCGATGTAAACTACTATAATTTTTACAATTAGACCTTTTATTATTTACTAATGTGCTATTTGGGACAGATGCAATTTGAGTACATCATTACCTTCTGTCAATGTTGAGTGGAGAAAAATTACTCTAATTTTAGAACAATTAACTTATTCATATTTATCTATGTAAATTATGGCTATTACTAAATTGCAATTATTATTAATTATTACAAAGCAAGTATATTCCCTAAACAACTAACTTTTTGAAAAAAAAAATTGAAAATTTGAAAAGCGAATTTCCACTAGGCTTTTTGCAACCATTATTAAATTTATTCCACCATTCATCAAACTTTCTGAGTATCCCTAATATAGTTATATCCTGAGCAGATAAAATACTTTTTGTGTATTTTAAATTTGAAAAACAATTTCCACACAATGAAATAAACAAATTTTTAGAGTATAGATCTAAGAATTTTGAGAAAAGCATACACTCATGTACCTGTGTCCTTTCAAGGTACAGAACATTTCAATTACTCCCCAAAATGTCTGCCATGTTGATTTGAAGTAATCCATCACCAATTTCAGTAACTGTTATTCTGGGGCTGGAGGTATAGCTCATTGGTAGACCAGAGCTTAGCATGTGTGAGACCTGGGGTCTAATCCCTAGCATAAAAAATATAAACAAATAACAAATAAATTATTGTTCTAATTTACTTCATCATGTGTTCATTCTGCATGTTTAAGAACTTCATGTACGTGGAATAATATGTTATTTACTCAGGTTTTATGTTTCACTTCTTTCATTCAGCATAATGTATTTGATTCAGACATTTTGGATGGGTGGGTTACTTTTTATTGTGAATTAATTTTTCATTTTAAGCCTACATAAAATTTGTTTACTGATTTTTTTCTGGTGGTGATTGCCTTATAGTTTTTGTCTAGAGATTATAAATTCGCTACAAACATTCTTACACAAATCTCTTTGTATTTACTTCTTGAAAATAAATATTTAAAACAGTAATTTCTGAATTCTAGTGTGACATGTTTACTTTTTTTCTTTTCTTTGTGGTACTGGGGATTGAAACTGGGGCCACTCTACTACTGAGCTACATACCCAGCCCTTTTTTTATTTTTATTTTGAGATGAGGTCTTGCCAAGTTGCCGAGGCTGGCCTCAAACTTACAGCCTGCTAAACCTCCGGGATTGCTGACATGCACCACCATCCCCAGCATGCCCGGTTCCTGATTTTGAATGTATATGTTTATTCTTGCACAAACACTGTAGGAGGATTATAGTTGTTCTACAGTTTTTCCAACATTTGATGTAATTATTCGATTTATATTAAACATTCTAGTATGTGTATAGTAGAAAAACATTGTTAATTTAGAAACAAGTCTCACAGGCTTTTGACAAGCATTATGTTGAAGCCATAAATCTCTTTCAGGAAAATTTACATCTTATGAATAATGAACTCTTCAATATCATGATCATGAGTTATCTTTCTACAAATATCTTATGTTTTTGATGTCATTGTACACATTTTGTTCTTCATTTTATTTCACAGTAATGTTGCTAGTGTGTAAAAATACAATTAATTTTTTTATTGACCTTGAATTTTGTGACTCAAATATTTTCCAGCCCTGTGCAAATACCACAACTCCTTGGTTTCAAAATAGAATCTGTTACCATGTATCTTGTTATTGAGATTAGTTTGTGAAATGAACAGGTTTTCAAAAAAGAAAAAAAAAAAAAAGAACTGTAACTTTGGAGCAGGTGACATTGTGAGACAAATCAAGTTTAAGGGCACTCTCAATAAGAAATCTTCTAACAGCCAATAGCGAGTATGAAGAAATTGGATTTTTGGAGAGTGGCAAAGAGGTAAAACATAAAGAATAGCCCAGAAGTGAAAAGCGGGAATTGAGCTTTGGTGACTGCATGGTTTACTAGCAAATGTCAGAGGACTATAAAATGAGAAAAATTAATTATAGTTTAGTCACTGGAATATATAGACATAGGCAAGGCATGTCATAGCTCTGTGACTCATTAGAAAAGAGGATTAATAACCCTATATTTTAATAACCATGAAGCACGATTGAATGTTGCATGTCATAGAAAATAATTCTTTCTTTTATAAAAGATATGTAAGGTCTGAAGTGGTGACACACCCTTGTAATCCCAGAGACTCAGGAAAGTGAGGCAGGAGGATTGAAAGTTCAAGGCCAGTATCAGAAGACACTCAGAAACTTAGTGATACACTGATTCAAAATAAAAGGGCTGGGGATATAGCACAGTGGTAAAGCTCCCCTGGGTTCAATACTCCCTCTCACTCCTCCCACACCCCTCTAAAACAAGACCACTACCACCAACAACGAAAGCTATTTCATTTTCCCTGATCATGTTATTTTCCCCAGTGGTCTAAGTTGCTGAACTGAGATTCGTTTACCTCTTGGTATTTTGGCTAGTTGTTTGGAAGTAAACTGTATTTTCCCAATTACCGAAGACTCCTAGATAACTTTTCCTAAAGCCCAACGATTATATTATATATTTATAAAATGTTTGGGGCTCAAATTCCTGAACCTTGCCTCTGGAAAGTATATGGTCTGAAAAGACAGCAGCAATATACCATGTAAGGCAAAACAGTTTTAGAAAACACTTTTCAGAGACCATTCACCTCCATCTAGACTGATCAATTTAAACTGGTTCATTGAAGCAGCAAATACATTTCATCTCTCCATGAGGCATAACCTCTGCTAAATTACTTAAATGTTTCCTTCCCACCTCTGAGTTCTGTTTCCTCTTCAGTCTATTTTTGATGACACCAAAGCACTTGAGGTATATTATTTCTGTTTATTTCCAAAGATAAGAATGTTAAATGAAAAATCTGAAAATTTTTGCATTTGACTTTAGTAGAACCATCAAAATATGTCAAGGAAAAGAAAAATAAGGCAATGAAATTTAAGTACTTGTCTGTTGTAAGAAGACATTTAATCTTGATATAATGGGAGACAATTGATACTTGTGTACTCTGCTTAAAAGAAGAAAATATGTAGTTCTCAGTTTATTTTGAACTCACCCCTCAAAATGAGAATAAATTATTAGCCAATTATAATAAAATTACATTTACTTTTCGTATGATTTTTTTAAAAAAATTAAAGTAGGTGTTATATGAATTGTGGTTCAGATAAATAAGGCCACATGAAAACGTTTAGTTTCATTATTGACTGCAGGACTTTAAAGTTCAAGATAAACTATCAGTTCTGTCAGAAAAGTAGTAATAGCTACTATGTACTGAGTACTTATAATGTACCAGGGACTCCACACCTTTTCATTTATTCCTCAAAATAAACCCAATAGCTAGTATTAAGTGTCATCCTCGCCATATAGATGATAAAGCTGATGCTTAAGGAGAGTTAATAACCTGCTGTGGTTGTACAACCATTAAGGGACAGGAATGTTTTGAACTCAGGAATCTCCTAGCACCAAGATTTGTGCCTTCATTCATTAAGCGGGCTTAGAGGAATTTAAATTTAATTTAAAGAAAAATGGATTTTTGACAATTGCCTTGTTAGGATACATACATATCTGCTAAAGATAGCTATATTCTGTGCAACAAAATGACTAGTATCTTCTTGTCAAGACTGATGAAGCTAGAAATACATGGGTATGAATAGGAAATTTCCATTTGTTTTCCACACATACTGATTGTATTTGGCTTCTGAACAAGTAAATTATACAACCCATTTTTATTTATAATTCATTAATTTATGTTTTTTACTTTACTTTTGGATTTAAGATGCTTTTTTAATCTTTTTGAGGTGATTACATTATTAACTTTCTGCCCATTTCTATCATATACATTTTATGCCATTTAGTCTCTTCTAAACAAAGATTTCACTGCTTTTTGTACAACTTTATGCATAATACTTTGTGAAAAAAATTATAATATTTTATTTCCATTGACCTCTTTAATTTTTATTTTGTTGTGGGGTTACTGGGGATCGAACTTACGTGCACTTGACCACTGAGCCACATCCCCAGCCCTATTATGTAATTTATTTAGAGTCTCACTGCATTGCTAGTGCCTCACTTTTGCTGAGGCTGGCTTTGAACTTGAGATCCTCCTGCCTCAGCCTCCTGAGCTGCTGAGATAACAGGTGTGCACCACCATGCCTGGCTTGAGTTTTCTTGATTTCCAAATATTTGTGCATATCTGACATATTTTCATGATGGTCAGAGAGCTTAAAGCATATTACACCTGTCCTTATTGAGATTTGTCTAGAATATGTCCATTTTGAAAATTCCTTGTATATTCATTGGATGATTCTTTGGATACTGATGACAAAGTATTAACGTCACACAATGACTATGATGTTTTGGTTTTCCCTGAACATAATATGCTTATAGCATGTATTTTCTGTGACTACTGAAACAAATCACCACAGACTTAATGGCTTAAAGAAATGCAAATTAATAATCTTGCTCAGGCTATCAGGAGATCAGCTATTGAAATGAAATGGCTAAACTTCACGTATCAGTGCGAGGTTCTTCCTGGAAGTTCTAAGGAGTAATCTTTTTTCTCACATTTTCCAGCTTCTAGTGGCTGCTATTATTCATTGGCTTTTGGTTTGTATTCAAAGGCATTCATCTATGAAGCTTGAAATCACATCTCTCCAAACTTTGCTTCCCTCATCACATCCCCTTTTCTGCCTTGGAAATTCTCTTCTGCTTCTGTCTTCCATGATTAAGGCCCTCATGATTACATTGGGCCTGGAAAAAATCAGCCTAGGTTCCACATATGAGTTAACTGATTAGCAATATTAATTTCATCTGCATCTTTTATTTCTCTTTTCAGGGTAACCTAATAAATTCAAAGATTTTAGGCAGTTAGGATGTGGACACTTTTGGGGGAGCACTGTTCTGCCTCTCACCTAGCCTATGATGACTAACTGGTTATACCATTCTTCAGGGGCATTTCAGTCACACTTTTTGTTTCCCCATTTATGCTGGAAAGCTTAATAGAAGGTAGAGGTTGTTGAATGCTGTACATTCTAAAGAGAGCCTTGTTTTCAGGACTGGGCTTTGGCCTGGCTCTTGGGTAGTAACCTCTAAATACTGGGAATATTCTGCCTTATTAAAGCATTTCTATATGCCTGAGTCCTTAAGCCACATTGTATTTGTGACCAGATAAGTTTATACTGCCCATGTGATTTGTGAAGAATGCCTGTTTTTGCTCGAGGGCACTGGGGTCTAAATAGCTAAGGTCAGTCATGCAGGCATTGTAGGCCTATGTGACTAATTTTCTACAGAAGCTCTGGATTTGAACATGTCACACATACTTCCTGAGAGAATGAACCACATTCCTGTTTGACTGCTCTGAAGGGACACATGCAAGTTTTCTCCTGAGTTTCTCTCCATACTCCTCTTCTGCCTTCATTGATTCTAATTTATATTCTTTCCCTGTGATAAAACCATAAGCATGAAAACTACAGTTTCTGAGTCTTGTGAGCCCTGTAGTAACTCTGTGAGCCTAAGGGTGGTCTTGGGACCCTTCACACACCAATACTGTGAAACCTAAGTAAGTTGTGTTGGATTCCCTGCCTCAGTGCCAGCTTTCTGCTTGATTTCTCACTATCTTGGTTACGTTACACTTATGAATCAGGAAACTCCTTATGGGTAAATATATACTATTGGGTTCATTTAATCTCGCTTCTTTCTGAATTAAGCTTCACTATTTTTTTCTTCCAAATCCTGGGAGATTGTTAAAATTCTGCTCAGCTCAAGTGCTTCCTGGTTGTTGCTTTTTAGTCATCTTCTCAGCTTGTCTGTGCTGATTATAAATTGACAACTGTATATAGTAAGGCAACACAGAATACTGGGCTCATTGTGAGTCATTTTACTTCTCTATCAGATAATGTCCACTCAGGTACTGTCTGCCTGTTGTTCTCTGATGGCCTTTGGTTGCTTTTGATGGAAAGGTTTATCTGATATAAATGTGTCTTTCATCAGCAGAATAACACATCTTTCTATTCCCATTTATTTCTGCCTGTTCTATGACTCATTCATTCTTGAGCTCATTCATTTCCCCTAGTGTGTTTCCAAATGCTTCCAATGTCAGTCAAACATACCACTGAATATGGAAGTCCACCTGTTTACTTACTCTCTTTCCCTAAAAGAAAAAAAAAATCATTATTTCATAATCTGGTGAAAATTTTCCTCCTCTGAAGGGGACACATGCAAGCTTTCTCCTGAGTTTCTCTCCATACTCCTCTTTTGCCTTCATTGATTCTAATTTTTTTCCCCACTAAAAAGAAAAAAAAAATCTTTGTCTAGTGCTACATATTTTATATTTTATTTTCAGGAGCAAATTATTCCTGATACCAGTTTCTGGTTTAACACATTTTTCACTCATGCTACATGTTGGTTTTGTTTGAAGTATGGTTCTGTTATACATGATTCTTCAGAAACCAGCATGATGACATGACAGTTGTTCAGTCTATAGTAGTTTTACTACGTAAAATATGAGGTCTTTTATTTTTAACTTTGGCACTTTTGATACATGGTTATTACTAGTTACACAGTGAAGCTTAGTGGTGAACAAGTTCAGAAATAGAATAATCTATGTTCCTGCAAAATAAAACATACACACACTCTGGGTATTTCTGAGCACTAGTTAAGTTCACCCTGGAGCTTATATTTATTGAGTACTCGGCTCCTAGGAGACTGAACATACATTATTTCATTTAATGCTAATAATGACTGTATTGCTTAGTTATTAATAATTTACCAAGGTTTGTATAAGTTTAATGTTTACTAACAAAGGTAGTTAGTGGAATAACCAGGGTTAAATCTAGAATCTGACTCACTTTAGATCTGTGTATTCCTTTTGTGCATAAAGCATTTTTATGCATTTAGATTAATAAAAAAACTACATCTTGGTAGTTGGTGCAGTCTCAATTTTCTGAAGGTAACTATTGTTATTTCAAAACTTATTTGGGAAGAGCATTATCAAAAGTGTATCTGTCACATGCCTTCATCTTTAAATATTTTTCTGCCACGTCTATCTCTAAATACTTGATAGGTCAAGACAGCTGTATTCTGTAATCCTTACTCACATTTATCTGATTATCTAATATATCTATTTTCATTTAAAAATCTGTCTTCCCACATGACTTAGAAATTTGTGTTTTGTAGATATTTCATTTATGGGTTTGAGTTTCAAGGTTGGGAAAGTAGAGGCAGTCAAGAATACTCATTCTACTTAATAAAAATATAATATGCATATTTTGAGTGTCTTAGCTATTTTGCTGCTGAAATGAAAAGACCTGACCAGTACAATTTTAGAGGAGGAAAAGTTTATTTTGGGACTCAAGGTTTCAGGAATGTCTGTCAATAGACGGCTGATTCCATTCCTCTTGGCTTGAGGTTGAACATTATGGTAGAAGAGTGTGGTGGAAGGAAGGGGTTCACACGATAATCAGAGAGCAGAGAAAGAGACTCCACTTACAAGATACAAAATATATACCCCAAAGGCATGCCCTAGGAATCCACCTCCTCCAGCCATATTATCAGCTTCAGTTACCATTCAGATAATTTCATCAGGGAATTGATTCATTAATTGGGTTAAAGCTGTAATAACCCAATTATTTTTCTTCTAAACTTTCTTGCATTGTCTCACATATGAGCTTTTTGGGGACATCTAATATCTAAACCATAACATTCTGTACCTGGCCCCCAAAAGCTCATGCTCATCTCATAATGTAAAATACATTTAGTCAATTTCCAAGAATCCCCATAGCTTCAACAGTGCCAAGATTTCCCATAAGTTCAACTCCAAAGTCTCCTCTGAGACTCATGGCAAACTCACATTGTGACTCCTATAAAAATCAAAAGCAATTTGCAAATATTCAGTATATGAAGGTACAGAGTAAACATTTTCACTCACAAAAATGGGGGCATAAAAAGAAGGGATGGGACCAAAGTGAGACTGAAATCCAGCTGGGCAAACGTCCTATAGTTCTATATCTGGCATCTGGAGCATGGGACATGATAACGTTCTGTCCAAAAGTCTCCTATAGCTCTGTCCCTGTGGCCCTGTTGGTTGCAGTCCAAGTGGCTTTCTGTTGGCTTGTCTCAGCTTGATTCCTCCAACCTTCCTCAGCAGACATTCCATGGTATTTCTTAGTCTTGGAGGTCTCCATCGCAGCTTTGGTTTCCTCAACAGATCCCTATGCCCTCTCAGGGGGTGGCCCCAGGGGCTCCAATCCTGCTGCATTTTGCCTGGCCTCCCAGTCCTTCCTTTGAAATATTGGTGGAAGCCTCCATGACCCACTAACTCCAGCATCCTGCATTCCTACAGAACCAGCACCCCATGGTTGATGCCAAGGTCTGTTGACATCTCAAGCAGTAGCCAAGCCTCCAGGGACCCTGGGTAGCTGAGCATGCTGAGAAAACTTCCTAGACCCTCTTGTGCAAGAAGGGTACCCCCCTAGTCTCTTCTCAAGAGAATTTTCACTTTTACTCCCTTGAGCTTGAGGTGGGTATGGTCTTGCCAGCTCCTGAGATGCCTTCAAACCATCTTTCTTATTGTCTCTGGGGAAAGTCTTCAGCATTTCTTTAGTGGTAGCAATGCCTTTAGCAACTGCAATTTCCTTACCTCCCATTTTACTCCCACCTTTCAAGTCCAAGTTTTTCAAATCTTTCTACTTTGCTTTCTGCTCTTATCACACACACACACACAAAAATTATCCATAAGCTTAAAGCTATATCTATGCCACTGCCTGAATGCTATGCTACCTAGAAATTTCTTCTACTAGATGAAGAAGTCTATCAGTTTTAAAAATCAGCCTCACAAAAGTCTTAAGACATGGGCAGAACATAAAAAATAAGGCCTCTAGTCCCATTACCAATAGTGCTCTTTTCCTCTAAACCCTCTTGAACTCTTTTTGCTATCCCTAGTCCTATAAGCATTCCCACTAGAATCGGCCATTAAGCTTTGCTTACAGCCATGTAAAGCATTTCCAGTTTGTACTGATACACATTTCAAAATTCCTTCAACTAATTCCAAAGAACTGCAAAATCTTCTGAACCACATGATCAGAATAGTCTCAGCAACGACCCCACTTTTTGGTATCAATTTCTACCTTAATCAGCTTTTTCCCTGCTGTGACTAAAAGTCCTGGCCAGAACAATATTAGAGGAGAAAAAGTTTATATGGGAGCTTATGGTTTCAGAAGTCTCCATCCATAGATACCTGGCTCCATTCCTCAGGGCTTGATGTAAGGAATGACATCATGGTGGGAGAGTGTACCAGAGTTAAGTGGCTCACGTGACAATCAGAAAGCAGAGGAAGAGACTCCACTCTCCAGATATAAAATACATAACCCAAAGTCACATCCTTAGGGACCATTTCCTCAACCATACCCTACTGCCTACAGCTAATCCTTATTGGGATTATTTCACTGATTAGGCTAAGACTCTTATAACCCAATCATTTTACCTCAAAATTTTGTAGCATTATCTCACATGTGTACCACCCCCCACTGGCATGTTATTTATACATGAAAAGTGAGAGTTGTTGTGATATATTCATTTAAGCAATAGCATAATTTGGTTGATTTTATTCTTTTCCTCCTTCCCTCTCCCTTGATCCTCTACCTCTACTAATGTCCTTTCATGAAATCCCCTTATTGTTTTATTCCTTTTTTTTCTCTCTAGTTCTGCATATGAGAGAACATATGTGGACATTGACTTTGAGTCTGGGTAATTTCATTTAGTATGATGCTATCCAGTTCCCATTTATTTACAAGCAAGTGACAAAATTTTGTCATCTATATGGCTATGTAGAATGCCATTATGTATATATACCACATTTTCTTTATCTATTCATCTGTTGATAAGCATCTAGGCTGCTTCCATAACTTGGCTATTGTGAATTGTGTTGCTATAAACATTCAAATGCATGTGTCATAGTATTCCAACTTTAGGTTTTGTATAAATACCGAGGAAGAATAACTGGGTCATATAGTGATTCCATTCCTACCTAGTCTTTTGAAGGATCTCCATACTGATTTTCACAGCGGTTATACTAATTTACAATCCCACCAACATTAGATAAGTGTTGTTTTTCCCCACATCCTCATAAGCACTCATTATTATTTATATTCTTGATTGTTATTCTAACTGTGGAGAGGTAAAATCTCAGTGTAGTTTAACTATGCATATTTTAATAGTGAAATTACAGTTATTTTCATTAAAAATAGGTCCTGGTAGTACTTGGGAGGCTGAGACAGGAGGATTGCAACTTTGAGTTGTAAGTTTGAGACCATTCTGGGTAACTTAGTGAGATTTTATCTTAAAAAACAAACAAAAAACAAACAAACAAAGAAACAACCCCCCCCCCCCCGACACACACACACAGTGGTAAAGCAACTCTGGGTTCAATCTCTAGTACAGGGGACATAAAGGGAAACAGGACTCAGAATAGGATGCAGTTTGTCTTATTTATTTCAATATTTTGCATTAGGAAAGATTGGCTTATAAAACATTCAAGAAATCTCTCATTTTATTAGAATTTGACCATAAATTTCATACTGGAGAGAGATGTAATCTGACACAATAAAAACAAGTTGATATTTGGGGTAGTTTCCCCTTAATACTTAAAATGTATTTAACACCAGTTGTGTTATTTAAGCCTGAAATGTGAAATTGGGATTTAAGATGAAATGTGTTTTGTTTTCTGGGAAGAAAATATGGAATAAGGAATTAACTCTTCACTTTTTAAAAAATATTTATTTTTTAGTTATACACAAAACCTTTATTTCGTTTATTTATTTTTATGTAGTCCAACCCAGGGCCTCCCACATGCTAGGCGAGCGCTCTACCACTGAGCCACAACCCCAGCCCTGAACTCTTCACTTTTGCCTCTCAAATTCTGATGGGTGGCTAAAAACAAGATTAAAGACTTGACATCTTTCCTTCCATTTTGTGTCCATCTTCTTATTTGGAGTCACTTCAGATTCAAGGAACAAGGTCTGATCTAATAAGATCTTATGATGATCCACCCAACCCCCCATACAACAGAAACTTTCTTATCAGGGACAAGACCCTGGTTGACCCATCCTGACAGACCACCTAATCAAGATCACCTTTGACAGCTGCAAAAAGCCTGCCCTTATTTCCCTTTCTGTAAAATCTCAGAGATGTAGTCAGCGCCTCAATGATATGGCTAAAGACATGGGTAACCTGTCCTCTTTGTGTCACTGCATCAACTAACATTCCATTTCATGCTGTTTACCATCATATTTCTGTTTGATTTGGGGAGTGAGTGGCTAGACCTGATTTGTTGAATCCTCAGAGCAAGGCCTCTGGCTTAAGAATCCGGTAGCAAATGGAATGACTATTACTTGCCAGACCCTATAGAAAGTGCTATAGTGTGATGTTTTATATTTATTTACAGGGACCTGATAAATTTATATAACTTAACTCAAACATTCACTCTCAATTTTTATGGCATGATGAACAATTCCCACATATCAGCTCTTTTTAAACTTCTAAAGTTAAAAAAAATAAAAGTTTCTAGAAGTGAGAAAAATCAAATTTCCAAAAAGCTGAGGGAATCTCTGTAAGAATTAATCTTTTGCTTCTACAACCTTTATGAGCTACTGATATAGAAAAGATTCAGAATTTGGGAATTAATCTTATATAGAGACTTATGATTAACAGATGTTTTTGTAACTATTTTTTTGAAGTGCCATTAAAATCTGTATTTTTTTACTTTCATATTCTCTTTTTTTATTACTTACACATGACAGTACAATGATCTTGACAATTCTTACATTTGAATCAAATGGGGTATAATTTTTCATTTTTCTGATTGTACAGGTTGCAGAATCACATTGGTCATACAGTCACCTATATACATGCAGCAATAATAATGTCTATTTTATTTTGCTGCCCTTCCTATCCCCCTTTCCCTTCCCTCCCCTCCCATCACATCTCTCTACCCAATCTAATGTGACACACTTCTTTTTTTTTTAATATTTGTAGCTTTACATCTTTCCCGCCTGAGATGAATGTGCTTTCTTTTATAATTTTGAATCTCTATTGGTTCCTTTCCACCATTCAGATAGAACACAGCAGAGAGTGGCTGTCAATAATAGAGCAATTTGTTTTTGAAACTCTATTGATTGCATTCTAAAGAGTTTGCTTCTTCTTTTGAAAGGTCTTAAAACCATTTCTTTCTTATTGTTAACAACACTAAAATTCTACTCATCTTATTTTGCATAACTTACACTCACATTCAAGACCTAATGCTGATTTTTTTTCTTCTTGATGTTGCTCTTCATAGTTATTATGAACTATTGATATAAAAAGAACTGTCTTCTTTTGATTTTTCTTTCTTTTTTCAGCAAAACTGGGGATGGCACCCAGGGACTTGCACATGCTAGATAACCTCTGAGCACAGTCCATCCCCGTTTTATTTAATTTAATGTTGAGAGAGGGTCCTACTAAGTTACCTAAGCTGGCCTCAAACTTGTGATCTCCCTGCTTCAGTCTTCCAAGTAGGCAAAAGTAGGAATTGTAGGCAAAAGTCACCGTTCTCAGCAAAACTTGAGTTATATTAGTATATTGTTGTAACAGGTATTCTTCTGTTTTTAATTTTTATTTATTAATTTAGTTTTACAAAATTAATTTTAAATTAAAAATTCAGATCTGAAAAGGATCATTTTGATTTAGCTATGTATTTTAAAGAAAAGCATGATAACTTTTGCTCTGCAAATGAATCAGGCATAGTGAGTTAGACAGTGTTGAAGTAATACCACAACCCCAGGTCTTCATGCTTAAAATAACAGAAGTTTATTTTTTGCTCACGTGCCATATCCATCTGAGCTAGTGTAGTGGCACGCCCTCCTCCACCAAAGAATCTTAATTAAGCTTCTCTAGAGACCCTCACCATAATTGTTCTTATTAACAGAATATCTGCAAAAATTTCTGCAAAGTACTCAACATGGTTTGAAACTTTCTTTTTTTTTTTTTTTTTTGTAAAGGCCAAGTGCTCTGTCTTGCAAAAGCTAAATTAGACCGCTAATTTAATGGTGTACAAGAATTGTTACTTCTGTTTTTTGTGGTAAAGAGTTGTGAAACCTCTGTCTAGTCAAAAAAAGAAAAGAAAAAGAAAAAAAGGGGAACATAAAGGTTTTCATGTAAACCATCAAACCCCTCCTCCTGCTGGGTATAGAGATTAAAGAATTTCTAGATTCATAGTCCAGAGATTTTTAAGCATGAGCCTTCTCTAGACCTCTGCAGCATGAAATCAACCTGCTTCTTGCTAATTCCTTGGGTGTTCAGCCTCATCTTTCTTACATCACTAGCTCATGAGTAGCTCATCCATCAATAGTAGCTCAGCTTCCTGTATCTTTTACTCCTGGACCCAGAATCACCATCTGAAAAATTTCAAGTTGTATTTCAAATCAAAGGAAAATGTAGTTTGGATGCACCAGTACTTAAAACTTCCTTCTAGTCATGACATGTGGCACTCTTACATTTTTATTGGTTAAAGAGAATTGCATGCCAAGGCTTCCATTTAAATGTGCAAACATTGTCCAATATTTCCGTGTGCCTAGAAAGAGAAAAGTTGAAATATTTGCAAGTAGCCCTAACAACCATCTCATATATCATGTACATACATGTTTTGATGTATTTTAAGGAAGAAAAAGAGTTTTTGAGAAATTTTGACTTCAGCTTTCTTTTTTCAAATTTCTTCAAATTGTGTGGTTTTTCTGAAACAATTATGTGGAATTTATCTAAAGGGGTCTATAATAATATGAACTCTTAGGAAGTTTTTTTATTTTGTTTTGATAAAGCAGCATCTGTTTCATACTTTAACAACCAGACCTTCAAACCTAGACAACATTATTTTGTTATAGTTATCCATAAAGTATATCTTTTTTATTATAATACTAATTTTTGGAAAAATCTTTAACCATTAACTTGAAATTTTAAACGGATTGAGAATTTTAAATTTTAAATAAATTTAAAAAGGATTGAGAATTATTAAACAAAGGATCAATGATGGAAATTATACATAGTTTTACTGAATCAATTAATTTTATATAAAGTTCAAAGTATAACAGATATGAATATAGGTCCTTTTTAAATTTCAAATATTATAAATCCCAGGTTGTAAACCTAAAAACTTTTCCTGACTGCAAGCGAATCAGGGCCTGAGTGTGCAACTCTTCCGTCCATATTATAGTAATATCCATTTTTCTAGAAATTGATGCTATTTTCCATTTAAACAAGTTATTAATCTAATTCAATAGTTCTTAAACTTGGTAGAACATTAGACTGACTATTCCAGGGAATTTATTAAGCCTTTTAGTTAAGTCTATGGTTCAGGAAATTCCAAATGTATAGTTTGGAAATTCCAAATGTATAGAATTGAAGAGTGAATGTATGTAATCCAGGAGGTGTAGCTGCAATATCTTCAATTAAGTATGCCAAATATACATCTTAGAAATGAATATTAACTAACTTATTAAGTAGCTACAGAAGTAAATGGAGAAACCAAAGCTCAGGTGGGTAGCTGACACAGGAATTAAGAATGTTATCATGAGACAGGTTACCCTAACTTTGTTGTTACTGATAACGTGATCTTGGACAAATTAAGAGTATTATTTTTACAGGTGCTTGATAAGACAAAATAATGCAATGTATGTAATGCATGTAGCACATTTCTTGGTACTGATAGTGTTCAGAACATGCTATTCTAGAATACGGTAGTTTAACAATGGTCTACTTTATGCTTTGAATGTAGCCCTGGGTGTTCTGTCACTATAACTTATTTTTAAAATGAACAGATTTCTTTCTCTTTCTCCTTCCCTGCTTCTTCCTAATAGCTCAACCTCCCTGATCTCAGGGGAAACAGGATTATCTTTCTTCTCCATTGCAGGCAGATTCTGTCCTTGAGGACACACCCACAGTAGGAACAAGTAATCCAGACTTTGGGGATAAAACAAGATCTCAGAAGTGATCTCCCAAATTAACAAGTGAATTGCAACTCCTACTGAGAACATGTGGAATGTAGCCTTTGAATCAACTCTTTAAAATCCCCCTGTTCCAACTGATGGGTCGAATTACAACCTCTGGGACAGGGTTCCCCTGTGTTTCTCCTTTGCTAGTAAAGCAATAAACCTTCTTTTTCCTTTTTCTCAAAATTGTGTCCTCATTGGATTGGCATTGGGGACAAGGACAAGCTTTCAGCAAAAGTACCTGGGCATCTGAAGAAGCAGCAGAAGCAGAAAATGTACTCTTCCCCTCCCCAACACTTTGTTCTTGATTGAGGTCTTGAAAAAAGTAGGAAGGCTTTTCTACATTGCTGTGTAGCAGTTCACAAGATCTTCATTTGAGAGATGCCCTCCCTATACCTGGAGGAGAAGAACATCTTTATCTCTGAAGATACAGGATCACAGAGAAAAAACTGAACAACAGGTCTTGCTATGTTTCCTCTACTTTATTACCATTATAATATATTTTTTGTCTAATCATACATCCCCACAAGTATCTATTTCTTCATAAATTTTAGCCTAAAAATACACAGGTTTACTCATTTCTTTGAATTTTCCTTTCCTTATGAAACTTTTCATGTCAGATACAATTTATTAAGTAAATTAGTGTTCTGTTCTCTTGTTTGTCAGTTTTCCTTTCCTACACAGAAACCATAAAAAGCTGGAAGAAAATTTCTTCTTTCCTTATAGCATATAATATGCTTCTAAACAATATTAGGTTATATTATAATTATTTTGCTTTTTTTAGATTTTATTCTTTTGTGTGTATGGGGGGGGGGTACTAGGAATTGAATCCATGCACGTGCACATGCTAGGCAAATGCTTCACCGCTGAACCATATTCCAGCCTTTTTTGTTTCATTTTGAGATAGGGTCTCATTAAATTGCCCAGGCTTGCCTCAAATTTGTGATATTCCTGCCTCAGCCTGTCTAGTATCTACGATTATAGGCATGTACCACCACACAAAGCCATTCTTTATTCTTGAACAGGTCTTCCTTGAGCTTTTTGCAAACTTTGATGTTGAAATCATTAATTGTTTAATAAATAGTAGGAGAAAAACTGCCAGAAATGGTTGTTTTTGTTGTTGTTGTTGTTTTGTTTTGTTTTTTTAAATGACAGATTACATGAACATTCCTGTGACTTTAAGGTTGATGGTAATTAAAATGAACTTTGGTTTGAAAATCTTTTACTTGGCTTGTAAAATCTTGGAGGAAAATCTAATGTGCTCCTTAAAAAATATTATAAATATTATAAATATTTAATATTTATAATTATGTTTTTCTATTTGAGAGGGAAGATAGATTTTATTTGTATATATTGATGATGTGCAGCATGATATTTTGATGTACTTTAACATTGAAATTATGATAGTTAAGCAAATTAAGTTATCTGCCTTCTTCAATTTGCCATCCTCCTGCCTCTGTCTCCCAAGTCACTGAGATGACAAGCATGCTTCTACCACAGCTCTAATCATGTACTTTTGATATAAGGATAATTTATACATTTCTTCTGAAGCTTATCCCCCCGGGATAGAAGCCAGGTCCTTCATATGATAGGCAAATGCTCTGTTACTAACCTTTATTCCCATCCCTTTTTTACTTTATTATAGGCATGCCTGTAATCACAGCAACTCCAGAGGCTGAGGCAAGAGGATCACAAGTTCAAGGCCAGTCATGACAATTTAGTGAAGCCCTATCTCAAAATTTTTAAAAAATTAAATGAAAAGGGTTGGGGATATAGTTCAATGGTAGAGCACCCCTGGATTCAATACCCAGTACCAAAAAAAGGGAATTTTCCATAAAATGCTTAGTTTATATGCCTGAATATTAAGTATTTAGCAAATTATAACTGTATGTTTTTATATTTTTTTTGAAGTTCTTAGAATTGTTACTTAATTTCTTATACAGTAGCAACAAGAACATTATTTTCAGATTGTATTTTGTAGTTTGACCAGGGGAAAACAGATGCCTCTCATGCATTCCCTGGGTTCTACATTCCTTTATTCCTATTTTAGTTCTGATATCAGATATGGGAACTTCTGACTCAGTTAATGGAGAAACAAAACCAAGACAAGTGAGCATGAACATAGAGACAAAGCTGTGGGATTCACTTTGAGAAGAGTTGGAACTCTAGTGATTGAGAAAGAATTAGGGTTGGTCCCCAGACAAAGGAAGGAGGCAACTGTCATTGATGTGTAGGGGTTGTAGGGATGATCTGACATCCTGGCCTTGAAGAGGGGTTGTTGGTGGCCCAGGAACTCCTAGTTCTATTATCATCCCATTCAGTCATCCTGGCCTTGGGGTAAGGTTGGGTTGTTTTAGCTGCTGAGACAGCACACAGTGGGGCTAGAAGAAAACATGTACCTTATTTTTTACTACTAACAGGTTCTTGGCCCAGGAGTTTGTTTGCTTTCTGTTTTTCTGTGGTGGTCTTAACTGGCTTTTTCTGTCATTTGAGTTTATTCTTGGAGATGTTATGGCAAAGGCAGCCTAACTTTTATGATGCACCTGGTTTCTATGGCTGATAAGATTGTTTGGGAAAGTGAGGGATATTAGGAACACATGTAGCATACTTTTAATGGGTAATAGGTCAGGATTTTCAGGATTTGGGAGTACATCTGTCTCTTGCATCTGACCCCACATGGTGGTCCCTGACTGTCTCAGTTCAGTCTCAGATTCCATCTCCCAGAGATGTTTTAGGAGATATAAGTGCACTAAAACATAACCATAAAAAAAGATTATCTCCCACAGACAAGTCTGTTTGTTTAGTTTTGCAGTACTGGGAATTGAACCAGGGATGCTACATACTCAGACCTTTTTATTTTTTATTTTGTTACAGGGTCCCACTAAGTTGCTAAGCCTGGCTGGAACTTCCAATCATCCTTGCTTCAGCCTTCTGAGTCACTGGGGTTACAGGTATACACCATCATTCCTAGAAGCAAGTTTAGACTTGAATTTGGAGAATAGTTATAGATATGAAAAATTCTCTTGAGCTGTCTAACTTTAAAAAAAAAAAAGACATTACCAGGGAAATAAATAAAATTACAAGATTTCAGTAATTATTCCTAAAAAATTCCTCACACCATAAACCATGGGTTGGCAAATGCTTTGATTAGAGAGATGGAATAGAAGAAGATATTGTGGGGCATAAACTTCTTGCGCCATCCATGAAATCTACCCTTTGATTCTTCACTAATTGAAAGAGAGGATATTGGCTGCATTTTGCTACATTTGTGAAAAAATCTTTTTATGCTAATTTTAAAAAAATCATGCATGCTAAAATATTTTTAAAAGTATTTGTTAGGACATAAATACATTTAATAACATAAATATCTTTAATTTTTTTAGCAGAGATATAATTTTACTAGTTTTGATAATTATTGAAGTAAATATTATGTTCCTTTCTGTACCAGTTTAGGAAAATGAAATGCTATCTGAAGGGACATTTCTGATTTTTCTAAGAATTGAATATTTTAGTGTTGCAAAATAGAATAAAGTAAATTTATCAGAACAGCTGCTATATTCAAAGTAGTGCCGCAGTAAGGGGAAGATCTGTTATGTGCCACCTGTTCACAACAGTACGACTTAAATTCTTAGGAACAAACTATTAATGACAGAGTCTGTCATGATTTTTCAACACCATCTGGAATCAGATCAGTCTGTCTTGAGTTTGTTCAACCAACTTACACAAAGAGTAAGAGAGAGGGTTTTTCACAGTGGGAATGCTGCCAATAGCATTTAGTGGGATTATCTTTTCTCTCTACATTTTTAATTGACAAACATAAAAGAACTCACTGCATTCAAAAACCATAAGTTTTCAGAAAAAAAAAGAATAGAAAAAAATGAGGAAACATTCCTCATAGTCATAGGCAGGATAAAAGATATTTCTAAAACATTACACTATGTTTAAGCAAACATTTTAATAATAAACCCCTTGATCTTTGTCAAATATATTTTTGAGAGTCAATTTAAGGCAGTCAGGAGAATGTCTTATTGGAATATTGATCTTTGAAGAAGAAACAGAAATTACTCATCCATGTAAAAACTCTGGATTTAAAGTTAGTGACTTAGTTTTCAATTTCTGATTTGCCACTTTGTAGTTCTGTGACTTTGAGTGAGTCATTTAATTTTCTCACCTTGGCCTAATTTCCTCCTCAGAAATATTTTGCCAATGATATTCTGTTGTGCAGGCTTTCTCATTTGTACATTCTTTTAACTTTTATTTATCATGGAATGTTTTATTTTGTCATTAAATCTGAAGCTTAATTTTGCTGGAAATGTGATTCTTGGTTGGCATCCATTTTCTTTTAGAGCTTAGTATGTGTTGTTCCAGGATCTCCTAGCTTTGAGGGTCTGGGTTGAGAAATCTGCTAGATCCGAATTGGTTTCCCCTTATATATAGCCTCAGTCTTTTTTCTTGAGGCTTTTCAAATTCTGTTCTTATTTTGCATTGCTAGAGAGGAAGACATATAGAAAGCATTTTCATTATAATATGTCTTGGTATAGATCTGTTATAATTTTGTACTTTTGGTATCCTGTAAACCTCTTATTTGATTTTCCAATTCATTCTTCATGTTTGGGAAAATTTCTGATATTATTTCATTCAAGAGATTGTGCATTCCTTTGGTTTGTATCTCTGTGCCTTCCTCTATACTGATAAATATTAGATTTGGTCTTTTGATGTTGTCCCATAATTCTTGGATGTTCTCTTCATGGTTTCCTACCATCTTCACTGTGTGGTCAACTTTATTCTCAAGATTGTATATTTTGTCTTTATTGTCTGAGGTTCTGTCTTCCATGTGGTCTAGTCTGTTGGTGGTGCTTTGTGCTGAATTTTTTATCGGAATTATTGTTTCCTTCATTTCAAGAATTTTGTTTTTCAGAATCTCTCTTTTCTGAAGTAATCTTTTGCTTTCTGTATCTGCTCTTTTATCTCTTTGATGGATGATCAATTGTTGCCTGTATTTGTTCTTACATCATTTTTGATTTGCAGATCATTTTAATTTTGTACATTCTAGACTCCTTCTCTGACATTTCATCTGCTGTGCTGTCAAAGAATTCTATTATTATGTCATCTTTTTTGTTAGGGGCACGTTCTTCCCCTGGCTTTTCGTGTTTTCTGTGTGTCTTTCTCTCTAGTAGTGCAGATCTGATGTACTACAGTTTCTACCCTATAATCTTAATGTGTTCCTGTAGGTTTCTGGTGCCTTGCCTTCAAGGGGGGATCAATATTAACAGCTCACAATGGAAATGATGTCCAGCTTTAAACCAACTAGTTTCTGTTTAGACAATTATAGTTTGTCAAAATAATGATGTATTCAATTATTATCTGCACTATAAACTATAGGTTTGAAAAAGGATCTACAGTTTCTACTGGTGGAAAAAGACAGAAGCAGGGTGGAGGTGTAGTGTGTGATGTTTATGAGGTAGGAAGTGAGAATACAGAGGTATTAGATGGCTGTTAACAGGAGAAAAGAAAGAAAGGGGTGACCCTGTGTAAGGCTCTCTCCTGCCTCTGCAACAAAATGGTGACTATTGGAACACCTAGCAGGAATACCTCTGGTGTAAGCAGGCCTGCAGGGACCTTAGTGATGGTCTTCCGGGTCCTGGCTGTTGTCTCTAGATGGAAGCGGCAGTTCCCTAGTTGTTGTTGTTGGTAGTATCAAACCTGTAAGTACCTTGGTGATGGGCTTTTAGTCCTCCACTGGTGTTCTGAGATGGTAGCTGTCCTAAATGCAGATGGTGGTATGAGTGGAGGAGTGGGTAAGCCAAGATGATGGTGGAGGTGTCCCAAGATGGAAACAACTACTTTTAGAGATGAGGCTGAAAAGGCAGGCCCTAGGATGGCTTTGGGTGGCTTGTTAGGAGATGTAGCACTGTGGTGTGTGGTGCTACAGGGGAGCTTCTTCCACACCTTGTCAGTTGTCCTGAGGTAGAGGATACTATGTGGGGAGGGCTATGGTGATGGCTGCAGCATCCTAAGATGGAGGAAGGCCAGGAGTAGACATGAGTTGGGGAGCTGAAGTGCAGTCCTTTGCTCCAAATGGTGATCAGGCACCAGTTAGCAGGTTGGCAGGCCAGTGCTGGGCCTGTCTGGGCCTCCTCAAACCTTTTTACAATTTTATTTTTAAGACAGAGTCTTGCTAAATTGCCCATGCTGGTGTCAAATTTGCCAACCTCCTGCCTCAACCTCCTGAGTAGCTGAGATTACAAGTGTATGTCATCACAACTGGCCTGTCTCTCCATCATTTTTGTTGTGAAATGAACCACTGCATATTGTACAATTGATTCTAAAGGATTTTTTCTTCTTTAATAAAATCTGCCTTTCAGCAAATTCATCCAAAAATTTACACTGGTTTTTTGACATTTTGAGGTTCAAATATACATAAATTCAATAGAAAAAGATAATTGCCAACAGTGGTGGAACTGAAAAAAATTAAATTTGATCTCATAGCTTGTGAGCACGACTGTCACTCATAAACTCATAACTAATGTGGTCAATAGATTGAACAGTTGACATAGTGGGAACATGAGAATTAATAATAGATATAATTCCATCTGGTTTTGAAAGGTGAACTTCTCATGACAGAACTATACTTGTAAGATTTTGTTGGGAAATCTGGTATTCAGGATTTGTGCATTTTCAGAAGCAGAAATGTTAGGTAGCCAGACAGTCATGAATGGGTGAGCAAGGGGAAGACAATGAAGAGCAACTGAAAACCGCAGGGAGCCTTGTCTGGCAGACATGCAGCTGGAAGATGGGGGCTTGGTATCTGAAAACCTCTCCCAGCTTTAATTAAGAAAACTACCCTCTCTGTTGCCATTATCTTTTGTAACAAGGTCTCCAGGATTCCCCCTTATCACAGATACTATTTTATAACTTCCATGAGGCAAGGCAAAAGGACTGTAAGTGTAGATAACAAAATATATGGTCAGAAAGATGGAGGCTGATTGAAAAGGAAATAAAATGCTAATACCTCAGAACACTTTCCCCTCCTCCAGCCTATTGCCAAAGTTGCCTGCCTCCAAGGAATTATTTCTCCTGCAAGGAGTTGTTAATGAGTAGCCCCTGGGTGGCTCCCTTTCTGCCTGTACCTCTGGGTAGCTTCCTTTCTAATCTAGGATCACTCCACCTTTTGGGTCATGTAGGCAGGATGGGAGGAGGGGGCATGAGAACAGAGGAAGTCTAAAATATATAAAAGAGGCAGGACACCCCACTCCTTGGGCACCAGCTTTGGACCCCCTCTCTATGCAGGAGTCTCTCTCTCTCTGTTCTTTTCTTTTTTTTAAAAGTGTATTTATTTATTCTAATTTGTCATACATGACAGCAGAATGCATTTCAATTCATAGTACACATACAGAGCACAATTTTTCATTTCTCTGATTGTACACAAAGTAGAGTCACACCATTCATGTCTTCATACGTGTACTTTAGGTAATGATGTTCATCTCATTCCACCACCTTTCCTACCCCCGGGCCCCTACTCCTTTTCCCTCCCTCCCCTTTGCCCTATCCAAAGTTCCTCCATTCTGTTCTTTAAAAGTTTTGGCTCTTGCCTTGACATTTCTGGGTTGTTCAATCTTCAAAACCGGGAGAACAGGACTTAGAACACTGGTATCATTTCTGGACTCACCAACACCACGATAGCCAAAACATCAAGACCTTCCCAAGAAAAATTTGATTTGAAGGGTAATAAACAAATTAAGGGGATGGGAAATTGTGGCAAAAAAAAGGGGAACTCAAATTTAAACCCATTAACGAGACCGAAAATTTAGACAAAAAAAAAAAAAAAGGGGGGGGGGAACTCAGTTTCCTTAAAGTAGCCAAGATTTTTCTCTTGGTGGCAATCCATATAACATCTAAAGTCAGAAGGTGGACTTGTGCAGGATTCTGGAAATTTCCCTGGGACCTCCAATAAAACTGCCCTTCCACTCTCTTCCTTGAAGTGTACCTTTTCCCCTTTTCTATCTCTTCTAATAACCTCATGCCTGTTATTCTGAGTAATATATCTGAAATCTTTCTGGCCTGATTAAAATAATTGGAATAAGGGGGCAAGGCTGGGGGCATGTCTCTTCACTGCCTCAATTTTTTTAGAAAGCCTGGGCTCTGTAGCAGAAGTTTTCAGGGACTGGTATACTTACCTCTGCTTGGTCCTGGAAATAAGGCAACTATTGACTGGTGACTTTCAGAAATATGGTTACTGGAGGAGTCACTTGCATTTTTGCTGTTTTTTTTTTTTTTTTTTTTAGAAGTGGGGGCTGTCACTGAAGGCTGACCTTCAGAGCTATGCATTTATATTATTTGGCTGTCTTTCAATACCTTGGGACTATCACTGATTTCCTTGCTTTAAAGTATCAAGATTATTACTGTCTGGCTACAGTTCTAAAGTTTTCTTTAAATATAGCTATTTCTTCTGGATCTGGGATTTTAGTCTAAAACAGTCTTTTCATAATTTAAATAAGAAAAAATTAATGTAGTTAATTCTCATTCTTTCATTTTGTTCTTGTCTCAGTCAAACTTGCTACTGCTATTCAAATATTTATGCAGATGGCAGAATTTTCACCTAGTGTTGCCATCATTTAAAAGACTTCAGTGATAATTACTATAGCCTAAAAAGAATTTCAACTGTTTTTATTTTTACAATATATAGAAAAAACTCAATAAAGGACAGCTAATGAGTTGGGACAAAATACAGGACAAAATCGCTAATTATAGAACATGTAATATATACATACGTATATATATGTATATATCATACCTTGCAACCTTATTTATATTATATATTATATATAATTATATATTATATATTTATATATTATATAAAACATATAATATAATATACTTATATATATTATAATATACCTATATTATATATAATAGGTAATAATATATAACATATATATAATATATGTTACATAATATATCTAATTTTCTAATTGACTCCCTCTCTCTCTCTCTCTCTCTCTCTCTCTCACTCACTCACTCACACACACACACACCCCATACCATTATTCTGGTTGGGAAGGGTGGTACAAATCCATATCCCAGAGACTGGGAAGGCTGAGTCAGGAAAATATCAAGTTGGAGACCCTTTCTCAAAATAAAACTGGGAATGTAGTTCAGCGTTAGGAGTGCCGCTGGGTTCAATCCCTAGTGCAACAACAACAACAACAACAACAACAAAAGTAAATGAATAAATGATAGGAAAATATCCAAATACAGATTTATATCTGCTTTATATTTTTAATTTGGTTGCCAAAGCTTGGTCCTTGTCCCCCATGCCAATCCAATAACAGGGACATGGTTTGGAGAAAAAGGAGAAAGATGGTTAATTGCTTTTCTAGCTAAAGAGAAACACAGGAGTCTTCTGTCCCAGAGGCTGTTATTCTACCCATTAACAGGAACAGGGGCCTTTTAAAGAGGTGATTTAATAGCTACATTCCACATGTTCTCTTTTGGAGTTGTAATTCACTTTTTAATTTTGGAGATAGTCATTCTTCTGGTACCATCCCCAAAGTCTGGTTTACTTATTCCTATGTTGGGTGAGTGCTCAAGGACAGCCAACTATGTCTAGGATGGGGAAGTAAGGCAATCTCTTCCCCTGAGATTAGGGATGGAACAAAATTAGAGAGGAGCATGGACAGACAAAGAAAAAGAAATGTCCATTTAAAAAATAAGCTGCAGTGGCCGTGCAATAAGGGCTATATTCAAAGCATAAAGTGGACCACTATTATAATCTTAGTGTCACAAATTAGGATTTTAAGAAATATCCTCTATTTCAGGAGATGAGTACACAAATATGAACAAAAGTTGATTCAGAAAGGGGTTAGTCTCTGAGAAATTTTAAACTTTTCGGTCCTGGATGACAATCCACCTCTCCCCCCTCCCAAATTTTACACAATAGAAGTGACATTAGAAGTTTGAAATCCAGAGAGGGGAAATAATTTGCATAGGATTACAGTTAAATTAGTGTTCCAGCTGATTTTAGTTTCCTTGTGTTCTGGAGGTCATTCCAGGTCTCTAATCAGAACAACAATTTGTTAAAGTGGTTAATTCCATGGACTTTGTTGATAGATAGACCTGGTTCAAAACTTTCTACTGGATGGATGTGAGCAAGTTTCTTGGTAACTCTGAGCTCCAATTTCTCATCAGTAAAATAGGAATCATGATAAGGTCTTCTTCATCGTTTTGATTTATTAGTGGAAATCTATCCCATGATATGCTTCAAACAATGCTTATTATATGTGTTCAACAAATGTTAACTGTAATTCCTTGTATCATATAGCACTGTTTTATGTCATTATACAATGATACTAATGAATCTACAGCAGTTGAATTCATTCTTATATCATTGTTTCATTTATGATGTAGGGTCTATAACACATATACTTGAAAAACATATGGATCTTTGAATTTTTTTGCCCATGGATTAAATACATTGGTTAACGCTTGCTACAATCTCCATATCTCCATTCTGGAAACAATTTGATTTAGTTTTAGAATGTGGGTTTGTAGGAAACTGACTTTCATCAGCCACTCAGTAATGGAGTTGCTTTCTGCTTCATGGTTCCATAATCCCATAAAGTCTTAGATTTTTCTGTTGTTTCTTAGTATTGACTGTCCAAAGAGGAGAGGAGAGAGACAACAGATGATCATGCAGGTTTTGAAAAGTCAGGCCTTGGAGTGGCATTTGTCACTTTTGACAATGTTTCCACACAGAGAGTCTGAGAAATATGTTCAGTCTATGAACACACTGTGGTAGAGAAACGGAATTTAGACTAGAGACTGTAATCAGTATGAGAAAAATGTATGGAGCTGAATAACCCTGTTACAGATCATTTATTTGCACCTTCTGACATGCCCACTAGTTGGCTGTGTGTTGTCATTCCACATGATAGAAGGAGAAATTGAGGACATAAATAAATTACTGAGAGAAGCATCAACTTCTTTTCCAGGGACTTTGAACCTAAACCTAAGGTTCTTGATTCTTTATCCTCCTGGGAAACTTGACTAGAATATTTTGTTGCTCTTTCATTTAAAAGGAAGCTTTAATTAATTAGGATAATTAACTTGTTAGTCATTAAAATATTTTTATGATTTTAGTATTTTCAAGATTAAAATTTTATTCTAAATCATTGGTTTTTATGTGTGTGTGTTGGAAGGTTAGGTACATTTTATGGATTCAGTATTTTGTAGAATACTCTTATCTGCCTTTCTAGGACTAAAGGGATTAATTTACTTTTGTTTATTAAATAAAATTTCAGTTGTGTTAATAAAATGTCACATTTTTCTAAACCTCAGTAGCTATGTTTAGAATGTCTTAGTATTTCAATTCCTTACCTACTTAGAATTAACACTTTTTTGGATGAATCTTCTAAAAGCACTAACTCCCATGCTTTACAATTCATGAATTTTAGGCAAATGTTTCTATATTTAAAATATTTTTCAAGTTATTATAAAATTAGAATATAAATAACACCGATGTTTGATATATTGAAGCAATAATTGCCTAAGTAGCAATACTGGATATTTTTATAAGCATAATTTGTGATACATTTAGTAAATAAAACTTGAACTTGCTGAGCAAGAGCCTATAGAAACTATTTTAACCTTTCATTTTTCTTCCATCAACATTGGCTAATTTGAGGAGATTTGCTCTTAGGTAATATATTTACTGGATTTTTTTATGTTTTAATTTTTTTGAAAGACACTCAGGAAAAGGCCAATAATTCAAACTGGTAGTGAGACCAGTTCTGTGCCTTAGATTTTTTTTTTTTTTTTTTTCTGTAGAATAAATGTTTGCCTATCGGTAGTTATAAATTTGTACATTAGAATTAGTTTTAATTTCCATAGTTAAGTTTTTGTAGTTTTACTATAGAAAAACTATCCAATTATACTTGTTAAAACAAAGTATGGTAAACTTTACTCATGACCCTCATGATGGATCTAGGGATCACTGCAATAGGATTCTGTCCTGGGGAGGAAGATTGGACTAAACTCTGACTTTAGCAGGGGAAGTGAAAACATATAGTCAACGAAGAGGTTGAAGGTCATTACTAAAACAGCAAGACTAAGGGGCTTGTGACTAAAGCAACGGGAGGGTTGCTTCAGTCTGACCAGGATGATGCAATACCACCTAGGCATCACGGTGGGAGAGGAGTCCTATCAGATATCAACAGTGATCAGATATCAAGGTAGGCCGGGAATGGGGATTCTTGCTAAAAGACTGAGTAAAATTCTTGCTAAAACCATATTTATAAGGAAGTACACAGTTTTAGGATCCCAAAGTTTAGTTATGCGAATAATCATTGTTACTATCTTAAAATAAATTTTAAATTTTATTGTTGTTTTTTTATTTATTCAACCAGGATAGGCTGGTTTTCCTTTCAGAAGCATTTTCATCCTGACTCTCTGACCTACAATTAGGAAATTAGCTTTAAAACTAAATTTCTTAAAATTTCTTTAAGAAGTTTTTCCAAGTGACTCCTGGGGTTTTATCGTTGAAAGTTGAAAAGAGCTGAGAATGGTGGTGCATGCCTATAATTCCAGCAGCTCCAGAAGTTCAGGAGGCTGAGGCAGGGAGAATTGCAAGTTAAAGGTGAGCCTCAGCCACTTAGTGAGGCTCTGAGCAACTGAGTGAGACCCTGTCTCAAAGAAAAAAAAAAAAAAGGTATGGTGGGGAGGCAGGGGGATAAGTGGTTAAGTGGTTAAGTGCCCTGAGTTTAATCCCTGGTATGAAAAACAAAGAAAGAAAGAAAGAAAGAAAAAAAAAAGAAAGCTGGAAAGAGAAAGTATCTTAAGAAATTAAGAAATATGGAAATATTGTACATTTTCTGATCTTTTAAAAATCTAGATGTATAGATTACTAAGTTAAAAAAGCTGTTCACTGCTTTGAGTAAATCTTCTTATGTTAAATTGACTTTAAAAGAAAAGGAGTGTATCAAGAAGAAAATCTTAGTTATCACCATCTTCAATTACAAAGAGGTCATGTAAAGACAAAAATCATTATGTTTTTGTATAGAATGGCCATTAGCAGCTGACAGTCTCCTTATTTTCATATTACAAAATCCTCAAGGGATATAAAGGTTTCCAGGTAAAGTTTAGGACACAGAGTTACATCTGAATTTCCTATGAACAATGAATAATTTTTAGTATAATTGGGTGCTGACAATTATTTGCCCATTATATGAAATTCAAATGTAACTGGCACTTCATATTATTATTTCATAAATCTGGAAAACTTAAAATATACTGATGACTCTCAGACCAACCTGTTGAATTTCAGAGTAAATGATTGACTAGCACAGGTTAGGTCATGTCTCTTTTTGATCTTCCTGGCCAGTTCCAGGAAAAGAGATTACATATTTTGTTTTAGAGCAATAAAAAGTCATCTGGGATCAGATGAAAGAGAGGAGTGGATGAGGAAGCTAAGCAAATTTAGATTGATCATCTGTAAAAGACAGCAAAATGTTCTGAGCTCTGATTTCTAGCTTGTTGCTATGGGCCAGTATACTTTGTCTTCTTGAGTTTTCTCAGGGACTATAAGCTATGTTGAGATAGTTATTTATAATTTGAAACCAAAATAACTCCATTATGTTTTGTTAGAGTCTGTAAACAAGTCAGGATGGCTCCTGGCAATTGTTAGAGTCTGTAAACAAGTCAGGATGGCGCCTGGCAAAATGCCAGAGGGAGTGGTTTGTGAAGTAACACCAGCAAGCCATTAAGTGTGGAGATTTCTTATTGGTTGACTGATGTATCTAGTTTATGCTAATTTAAATAAGCTGTGTAAAATGTATAAATACTGCTCCTGTCCTACAATAAATGGCTCCCATTCCTGCTGTATCAATCTACACAAGTTCTTCGTCACCCCCCCCACACCCCGGTTATTTTGCTGCAGCTAGACTGCAGCAATGTTTATTGAAAATTTCAGATAATATGAAAATTTTATTGCAACTGTACCTGTCTGATGACAACATTGATGACAACATTGATTGTTTTATTTTATAATAAGAGGGTGTTGATGCTTAAGTGATGCTCTAATCAGACCCTCTCTTTATCCAGTTCAAGATTAGGGATTTGTCAGTATATCCTACTAAAGGAGAACTATAAAGTCCTGGTAAAAAGCAGCACTGGTACAGGACTAAAGGTGCTGCTCATCTGTCACTATTTAGTGGGGAACAAAGCTCCCTCTTTGGTTAGTAGAAGTGAATGTCTTCCTTTTCCTTTTCTAATTACTACTATTGAAAAGAAGTGCATTCAGACTGAATAAATATGTTCTGTAGAATATTTGGAAATCAATATCTTATATAGTATACTCTTTCTGTATACTATATAAGCTAGTCCCAGGCTTTGTGGCATACAGAAATAACGTATAGAATGATTTTTTCAAAAGCTTTACCTTTTATATATATTTTCATTGAGGGAGGCACACAGATTGAACACAGGGATGCTTTCGCATTGAGCTACATACCCAGTCCTTTTTCAGTATTTAAAAAAAATATTTATTTCAATAAGGTATATATATATATATATATATATATATGACTGTAGAATGCATTTTGATTCTTTGTACACAAGTGCAGTGCAACTTTTCATTTCTCTGATTGTACACCATGTAACATCACATCATATGTGCAGTCATACATGTACCTAGGGTAATAATGTCCATCTCATTCCACCATCATTCCTGCCTCCATATCCACTTCTCTCCCCTCCCTCCCCTTTGCCTAACCAAAGTTCCTCCATTTTTCCCGTCCCCCCATTATGGATCAGCATCCACTTATCAGAGAGAATATTCAGCCTTTGGTTTTGGGGATTGGTTTACTTTGCTTAGCATGATATTCTGGAACTCCATTTATTTAACTGCAAATGCCATAATTTTATTCTCTTTTAATGCAAAGTAATATTTTATTGTGTATATACCATAGCTTCTTTATCCATTCATCGATTGAAGGGCATCTGGTTGCTTCCACAGTTTAGCTATTGTGAAAAGAACTGTTATAAACATTGATATGGTGGCTTTACTATAGTATGCCAATTTTACGTTTTTTGAGTATAGATTGAGGAGTGGGATAACTGAGTCAAATGGTGGTTCCATTTCAAGTTTTCTAAAGAATCTTCATACTGCTTTCCATCATGGTTACACCAATTTGTAGTCCCACCAGCAACGTATGAGTGTGGCTTTTCCCCCATATGCTCACCAACACTTATTGTTGTTTGTATTCTTGTTAACTGCCATTCTCACTGGCATGAGATGAAATCTTAAGGTAGTTTTAGTGAGCATTTCTCTAATTATTAGAGATATTGAACGTTTTTTTCATATATTCATTGATTGAATATATATCTTCTTCTGTGAAATGTCTGTTCAGCTCCTTAGCCCAATTATTGATTATTTGTTTGGTGTTAAGTTTTTTGAGTTCTTTATATATCTTGAAGATTAGTGTTCTATCTAATATGGGTATGGCAAAAATTTTCTCCCCAAATGTAGGCTCTCTCTTCACCTCATTGTTTCTTTTGCTGAGAAGAAGCTTTTTAGTTTGAATCCATCCCATTTATTAATTCTTGATTTTATTTATTGATTTAAGAGTGTTGTTAAGGATGTGGGGGCCTAATCTGACATCATGAAAATTTGGGCCTACTTTTTTCTCTATTAGGTGCAGGGTCTCTGGTCCTGTTCCTAGGTCCTTGATCCACTTTGAGTTGAACTTTGTGCATTGTGAGAGATGGTGGTTTAATTTCATCTTGCTGCATAAGGATTTCCAGTTTTCCTAGCATCATTTGTTGAGGAGGCTCTCTTTTCATCAATGAATATTTTTGGCGCCTTTGTCTAGTATGAGATAACTGTATTTATGTGGGTTTGTCTCTGTGTCATCTATTCTATACCATTGGTCTACATGTCTATTTTGGTGCCAATATCATGTTGTTTTTGTTACTATAGCTATGTAGTATAGAGTAAGTATTTAGTATAGACTGAATACCTTAGTCTAGTATTGTGCCTCCTTCTTCACTCTTCTTGGTAAGGATTGCTTTGACTATTCTGGGTCTCTTATTTTTCCAAATGAATTTCATGATTGCTTTTTCTATTTCTGTAAGGAATGACATTAGGATTTTAATTGGAATCACATTGAAGCTGTATAGGTATCTATACATTAATTATGCATATCCAAGAGCATGGGAGATCTTTCCATCTTCTAAGTGTATTCTTCAATTTCTTTCTTTCGTGTTCTGTAGTTTTCCTTGTAGAAGTCTTTTCTAGCATTTTGAATATGAAAGGGTGCTGTGTTTTGTTAAATGCTTTCTCTGCATCAATTGATATTATCATATGACAAGAATTTTTAAGTCTATTTATGTGATGAATTATATTTATTGATTTCCATATGTTGTACCAACCTTGCATTCCTGGAATGAACACCACTTGGTCATGGTACACTAATTTTTAAATATGTTTTTGTATGTGATTTGTCAGAATTTTTGCATCAATATTCATCTGAGATATTGGTCTAAAATTTTCTTTCCTTGATGTGTCTCTGCCTGGTTTTGGTATCAGGATGATACTAGCTTCATAGAATGAGTTTGTGAAGGTTCCCTTCTTTTCTATTTCATGGAATAATTTGAGATTGATATTCATTCTTCTTTGTAGGTCTTGTAGAATTCAGCTGTCAGTCTTTGTGGTCCTTGGGTTTTCTTGGTTTGTAGGCGTTTGATGTGGTCTTGTATTTCCTTGCTTGAAATTGATCTGTTTAAATTGTATATGTCCTCTCAACTCAGTTTGGGTCGATTGTATGCCTCTAGAAATTTGTCAGTGTCTTCAAGTTTTTCTATTTTACTGACGTATCAGTTTTCAAAATAGTTTCTAATTGTCTTCTGTATTCCAATAGTGTCTGTCATGATATTTCCTTTTTCATCACGAATTTTAGTAATTTGAGTTTTTCCTTTCCTTCTTTTCGTTAAGGTAACTAAGGCTTTGTCAATTTTATTTATTTTTTCAAATAGCAAGCTTTTTGGTTTGTCAATTTTTTGAATTATTTTTTTTTGTTTCAATTTCATTAATTTCTGCCATGATTTTAAGTATTTCCTGTCTTCTACTACTTTTGGTGTTGGTTTGTTCCTCTTTTTTAGCTGTAATGTCAGGTCATTTATGAACTTTCTTCTGAGCACTGCCTTCATAGTGTCCCATAGATTTTGACATGTCGTTTTGGAGTTCACATTTACCTCTAAGAATTTTTTCATCTCTGTAAAGAATACCTAGAAGAAAACCTGTGAAGAGACAAATAAAAGAACAGACACAAACCAGGTAGAATTGGGAAGACAGGTGGAAAGGAGGGGACAGAATGAAGAAGAGGTGTAGAAGTGAAGTGTCCACTCCTCCCTCTTGCTGAGTTTATTAACTCAAAAAGTTACATACTACATTACCATGGCTACATTCTAATTAGTATTTCTTTAACCCCAAATGCTAGCTAACTGAGATAAGGTCCAGGTTAGTACAAACACAGAGCTCCTTCTCTCTAAGAACATTGCTAAGGAAACCAGATAGTGCATCTGCATAATTATCTTAGTAGCTTCAAGGAGGGGAAACTGCTGGGCCTTCCAAGCCTGGGAGACAGGGTAAATATTGCTATGGCAGCTGGGCATCCCATGCTTTTGCACAGGATTTTCCCAGTAGCCAGGTATATCCTAGCAGCTGGGCACACCTGTGTCTTTGCACAGAAACTTCCTCGTTACCAAGCATGTCACAGTCATGAAGTTTGTCAGAGACCCAAAACCCATACACAAACTGCCACACATCTAACTCCCTGATGTCTTCTGTTATTCATGCATCATTCAGTAGAATATTATTTAGTCTCCAGATGTTGGAATAGCTTCTATTTTTATTTTATCATTGATTTCCAATTCATTCCATTTTGATCAGATAGGGTAGTATCTTTTTTGGGGGGGTATTTGCTAAGATTTGCTTTGTGGCATAACATATGCTCTATTTTGGAGAAGGATCCATGTGCTAAAGAGAAGAAAGTGTTTTTGCTTATTAATTGATGGAATATTCTATATATATCTGTTAAGTCTAAATTATTGATTGTATTATTGAGTTCCATAGTTTCTTCACTTAGTTTTTGTTTGGAAGATCTATCCAGTGGTGAGAGAGGTATATAAAGTCACTCAGTATTATTATGCTGTGGTCTATTTGGTTCTTGTAGTTGTGTGTATATATATATATATATATATATATATATATATATATATATATATATATATAGATGTCCCATTGTTTGGGGCATAGATATTTAGGTTTGATATGTCTTGTTGATGTATTAATCCCTTAAACAGTGTGTGACATGTCCTTCTTTATCCCCTTTCATTAGCTTTGGCTTAAAGTCTATTTTATATGATATGAGGATGGAAACCCCTGCTTGTTTATGTGGTCCATGTAAGTGGTACATTTTTTCCACCCTTTAACCTTTAGTCTGTTAATGTCTTTTCCTCTGACATGAGTCTCTTGAAAGCAGTATATTGTTGGGTCTTTTTTTTTTTTTAAATCCAGTTTGTCAAACTATGTCTTTTAGTAGATGAATTTGGGCCTTTTACATTTAGGATGACTATTGAAATAGGATTTGCATTACTGATAATTTTGGTTTATTTTTTGAATTTTAACTTGTCTTGGTTTCTTTTTTGATTGGCCTTTCCTTTACTGTCGTTCCTCCCTTTGCTGATTTTCATTGTTGTTTCATTTCCTCCTCCTGGAATATTTTTCTGAGAATGCTACAGAGCTTTTCTGCTGTATTTGCTCCCTTATCTGTTTGTTGGTGTGATAAATGGTTACCTGTATTTGCTCTCTTATCTCTCTGTTGGAGTGATAAATTTTTGCCTGTATTTGCTTAGGTTATTCTTTAATTCCTAGATCATTTTAATTATGTACATTCTGGACTCCTTCTCTGACATTTCATCAACTGCGCTATCAGTGAATTCTATTACTGTAGTGTCTTGGTTTGTTTGGGGCACTTTCCTCCCTTGTTTTTTCATGTTGTTTATATGTTTTTCTTTCTTGCAGTTTCTATGCTATAATCTTGTATTGTCCCTGCAGATTACCTCTACCCCACCTTGGTGTTGGTCTTCTAGTCCCTGACTGACATCCTATGATAAATGCTATTGCAACTAAATGTGGTAGTGGCAATAGCAGAGGTAACTCAAGATAGCAGTGGGGTGTCCCAAGATGACTATATCCACTTTCAGAGATGGGGCTAAAAAGGTAGGCTCCCTGTTTGGAGATGCAGCTGTCTCCAGGCCCTATGTGTTATCCCAAGGTAGAGACTACTCTGTGGAGAAGGTTGTAGTGATGGCTGCAGTGTCCCAAGATGGAGATGGGTTAGGTCTGGGATCTACTGTGGGTCTGCTGGTCATTCCCGTGCCTAACCTTGGCCTAGACTTCCGTGCTGGTCAATGGAGGTAGTCTTATGCCTGGACCTGGGCTCTGGCATGAGTCTGCTGTTGGGTGGGGCAGTCATGGGCTAACCTTGGTCTAGGTTCCTGTGGGTGGCTGGAGAAAGTTTCATCTTTTTTTCCCCTAAGAAGGGTTTTGTTTTTGAAGTTGTGATGCTCCTACCTCAGCCTCTTCACTCACTGGGATTACAGGCCTGTGCCAGTGCCCCCAGCCATTTTTTCACCTTTTTTGTTTGTTTATTTGTTTGTATGTGTGGGTTTTTTTTTCCCCTTGTGCTGGAGTGATCTTGTCTTTTAAATAACGAGGGCTTCCCATCTACAACCTTAAGGGACTGAATTTTTCCAAGGACTGTGTGATATTAGATCTTCAGGGGCTTTGGTAGTCTGTAGGAGATCATGTTTTTATTTAATTTTGTATTTTTAAAAATTTTATTTATTTTTTGCAGTACTGGGGATTGAACCCAGGATTTCTTACTTGCTAGGCAAGTGCTCTACCCTAGAGTTCCACTCCCAACCAACGCTATGTTTTTGATTATTCATAAAGAGGCAGAATTCTTCCCAACTCACACAAATTTCTTAGAGCCCATCTAGCAATGAAGAAGTGTGCTAAGTATTTTGAGATAAATAGAAGGGAGGATTATTTGGTTTCTAAGATAAGGAAATTCAAGGTTTCTGACCTGTTATAATTTCTAATCTTAAAGGGAGGTGGGAAAGAAGAAGAAGAAGAAGAAGAAGAAGAAGAAGAAGAAGAAGAAGAAGAAGAAGAAGAGGAGGAGGAAGAAGAGGAAGAAGAGGAAGAAGAGGGAAAAGGAGAAGGAGAAGGAGAAGAAGAAGAAGAAAGGGCAGCTTTGATTGAATGACTTAGCTCTTAAAAGGAGAGTAGAGAATTTTCTACCAAATCTAAGTGAAACCATTTCTACCAGTCAGCATTGTTACTATAGTAAAATACCAGAGGCAGCTAATTTTACAAAGAGAAAATGTTCATTTAGAACATAGTTTTAGAGTCTAAATGCAAAAGGGCATAGCACAGGCTCAGTTGACACCCCTTGGTTGCATCACCGCATGACATGGTTGGCAATTGTGAACCCAAAGTAGAGAGGGAGAAGATGTAACAAAATTCAGGATTTTGTTACAGTCCACCATCCCATGAGAATGGCCTTCCAAAGACCTAAGACTTCCAATGACCTAAGATCCACCTACTAGGTCCCACCTCCCAAAGGTTCTATCTCCTAATAGCACAAATGTGGGGATCAAATTTTCATTTTATGGGGTATTGGAGAATATTTAGCATTTAGGCATTTCTTTCCCAGAAAAGTCTTAAAATCAATAGCTTTCCACTTCCATGGTACACCCTTTCCTTCCAGAATCTAAAGTAGCAATATCTTTCAAAAATTATGTCTGTGGTCTTTGAAATAATCTTGTGTATATCTTCTGCCTGCTGTTTTTATTAATTGGATCATTTAACTCAAATAACACTTTCTTTGACCCTTCAGATAGTAAAACCTATTGGTAGTTTCCCTAGAGGTTATGGCAACTGAAGTTCACTTTATTTAATCATGTATTACATTGTTTTGGAAAGGCTTTAATTGTTAATGGAGATGGCAATTGGTGCAGCCAAGTAAAAGGTTGTTACTCAAAAGACTGAAAAAGGGAGAGATCTAGTCTAGGCATCTATGTAAATATAACACAGTAAATGTTACTTCAAATTCAGGAAATAATCCAGAGTTTCAAAGAAATCACTTTTTTAGGAAAATCTCTACTATGCATTTGGTCTCCTTAAAGTATATACCTTTTTGTATTACAGTTTGGCACACTTGCTCATGAAAGGAATTGTTAGAAAAAAAATGTAGAGAATGTCATAACAACAATTTGCACTTTGAACAAACCAGCTCTTCAGTTTTTAAACATTTTAGAAGGTCTAGTCAGACTCATGAAACTATAGAATATTGTATACTAAATAGATATTAATATTATAAGAAGGATGGTGTGATTGCAGAGAATGTTGAACAAATTTTCATCAGACTTTTGTTTTGGATGCCATCACAGAGCAGAAGGATAATTCCAACTGGTGTCTATGGCAGAATATCATCTTCCAGAAGATGAAAGATTAAATGAAGATTCCTTATGAGGAACATTACAGGTCTAACATTGCCATTAAAATCCAAATATGGACATCCTCAAGTGCCTGAAAGTCATAGAAATTGGTCTCACAATGAAAAACCAAAATAGCCAATCACACCTATATGAAAATGAATTATACAAACTCTTGTTCATCTTTGAGAGTTTCAGGCCCTCAGAAGAAAATGTGAATTAAAAGAAAATTATATATAAAATAAGGAAAAGCAAATAAAAACTAACATAAAAACATAGTGATGGAGACACTGAGGTGCCAAGACTATTTCTTCAACAGAGAAGCCCTCCTGAGCAAATAAAATTAGATAACTGCTGTGGGTTTTTTTCTTTCTTATAGCTAAATTTTTAAGTTTTACTGGATGGCAGGAATGGGGTGAAAATGAGGGCAATTTTTTAAACTATCAAATTAGCCTTTCCTTTTCTGTTTTTTTTTTTTTTTTATTATATAAATTGTTCATATTCAGTATATGACATCCTAATGTTCTATACAATTTTAAAGAGGTCACCCTGAGATGATTATCATTTTTTTAGTTATCATATTTTTGTATACATTTCTGCAAATAGAATTTACTTTTAATTTCAGTAATATTTCACCTATTTTTAACAAATTTCTATTTTTAATTTTTTATAGTTGTGTATTGGCAGCATGTGTTTATTTTTATTTGTGTGCAGTGCTAAGGATCCAACCCAGTGCCTCACAATTCTAGGCAAGCTCTCTGCCACTGAGCTACAGCTACAGTCCAACACATTTCTTATATCCCTCCCCTCATTTATGTTAATAATTTAAAATTTATTCTTGGATACTGTTTCTATTTATAATCCTCCCCCATCACACACACAAGTTCTTATTTATTATTATTTTTTTTTTGCTACTATTGGTTTTAAAAAATTTGATTATGGATACAATTTTTACTTATTTGGTCATTTAATATTTTCTTTTTTCTTTTATTAAGACCTTAAGGTTACCTAGTTCAGCTCTCAGCCTTTAAGAATATATGTATCAGACATATTGTTTACTTCAGTCATAAATATATAAATTCATTTTTTTCACGACGTTTATCTTTCATTTCTGTATGTACTGTTTGGTTATTTATAAAATCTACTTGTTGCTTTTTTTTCCTGATGTCTTTTTTCCCCTGCTCTGTTGGTTCTATCTTTTAAAAAAGTAGATAGCTTATGATTTTGTGCATTCTTGCTTATTAGGCTAATGCAGATGGTTTATAATTTTAGTATCATATCCTCAGACTCCTACTCATGGTGTTTAGTCTCATATATTTTAAGAATATTTTTTCCTATGAGTTCATCTTTAAGCTACAGTGATTTTTTTTTTTCCCACATAGAATCTCACGTGTCCTCTGTTTTTGAAGTATCAGCCCAGAAAAATTTTGCATTTGATTTTGTTAAGTGGTATCACTTGTATGGGACAAGTTTTTAAATAAAAATTTCAACTTGAGTTTTTGTTTATTAGAGTAAAATTGGACCCCATCTTCTATGAGGTTTGTTTTCAATTTTCCATAAGCTATTTTTTCCTACACAGATACTCGAAAAATATTACATTAATTGTACTCTTTCTGTTCAGTATTTCTAATTATTTTTTTTTCTTTAGCTACAATTATATTTCTCCTAGTGTGTAGAGTTTTCAAAGGTTTGAGTTTTTATTTATTTTTATTTGTTGTAATTATTTATATATGACAGAAGAATGCATTTTGGTTCATTATACACAAATGGAGCACAGTTTTTTATTTGGTAGTATACAATGTAGAGTTGCACCATATATGCAGTCATACATGTATCTAGGGTAATGATGCCTGTCTCATTCTATATTTTTTCCATATTACCATATTATTATTCCTATGTCACTTTTAATGCTCATTCTCCTGTGGTTATAAAGACTGGTCTATTCTCAGTGGAGGTAAAGGATAAAACCTATTCTCTCAATCAATATTGAATCCAAACAGTTTCATGGCTACAAATTCATAGCTCACATACTTTTTTTCTGGCTTCTGCCATACTTATTACATTGGTACTTGAGGATTTTTCTTGCTTGTTTCTTTAATTCTCAACTATAACTTATTTTTAAAAGGTTAATATTATTGGGGCTGGGATTGTGGCTCAGCAGTAGAGTGCTCACCTACTACAGGTGAGACCTGGGTTCGATCCTCAGCACCACATAAAAATAAAGGCATTGTGTTGTGTCCATCTACACCTAAAAATAAATATATATTTTTTAAAAAAGGTAAATATCACTGATTTTCATTCATCATGCACATCTTTAGGAATTGTTAGTGAGAGGTTTTCAAAAGCAGCCTGGTTCATCAAAATGCTGGGGATGGGGGTCCAATTTCTTTTCCACATGGCTGCATAATAATTCTTGATATGGATATACATGTATTGATTTATTCACTAATTAACTTAGTGATGGATATTTAACTTTTTAATATTTTTACCGTTGTAAATATAGTGAGAATAAATAAAATCACTGTGTATATGTTTTATGTTAATTATTAACGTTCCTAGATATTGGCTAATGTCTTGATAATGAGATTGCTTGAAAGATAATATTTTAAAATACTAATATAACTAATTTTCTAAGAACATTATAAAAAATTTTATTGGCTGAAGAATTAGCTACTTAAAATATAGGCAAACTTCAGGTTCTTTTTTACAGTTCTCAAATGAAAGTTAATAATTTACTTCTTCAGTTATTTTTGTTTTTCATTTTTTAAAAAAATATTTATTCATTCATTTTTTATCCTAATTTGTTATATATGACAGCAGAACACATTAAAATTTATATTACACATATAGAACACAATTTTTCATATCTCTGGTTGTACACAAAGTATAATCACACCATTCGTTTCTTTATAGGTGTACTTAACTTTATACATGTACTTAATTTTTTCAATTTTGTTTTTTTACTTAGGATAATGATGTCTGCTGCAGTCTGGCTGGGCACAAAATCACGAGCCACTTAAGCAGGAACAAACTTTATTTTTGAAACTGCCGCCAATGCCCCCTACGCTCCCTGGAAGATTGCCGACCTATGCACGCAGCGTTCTCTCGGATCCCAAGAGGAAGTTCCTCCTCCGGAATTCCCTCCTACCGCACTTCCCCAACCAATGGGAACTCTCCAGGAGTCCCATAGCAGGCCGAGGTGAACAGCAGGAGTCCAATATCCATATGAATGCAAATCTTAACATAATCATATCATCTCAATGGCTTGCTGGCATCACCTTTCAACCAAAAATGCCATGCATCATATTACTTGGCTGTGGCTCTTAGCAGATGTCCATCTTATTCTATCATCTTTCGTACCCCCATGCTCTTTCCCTGCCTCTCCCTCCCCTTTGCTCTATCTAGAGTTTCTAATCCTCCCATGCTCCACCCTGCCAACCCCATTATGAATCAGCCTCCTAATATCAGAGAAAACATTGAACATTTGTTTTTGGGGTTTGGCTAACTTCACTTAGCCTTATATTCTCTAACTCCATCCATTTACATGAAAATGCCATGATTTTATTCTCTTTAAATGTTGAATAATATTTTTTGTGTATATATATGCCACATTTTCTTTATCCATTCATCTACTGAAGGGCATCTAGGTTGATTCCACAGTTTAGTTATTGTGAATTGTGCTGCTATAAACATTAATGTGGCTGTGTCCCTGTAGTATGCTGTTTTTTAGTCCTCTTGGTATAGACCAAAGAGTGAGTTAGCTGGGTCAAATGGTGGTTCCATTTCCAGTTTTCCAAGGAATCTCCATACTGCTTTCCATATTGTCTGTACCAATCTGCAATCCCACCAGCAGTGTATGAGTGTGCCTTTTCCTCCACTTCCTCACCAATACTTATTGTTGTTTGTATTTTTAATAGCTGCCATTCTGACTGGAGTGATATGAAATCTTGGAGTGGTTTTGATTTGCATTTCTCTAATTGCTAGAGATGTTGAAGATTTTTTCATATGTTTGTTGCCTTTTTTTTTTGTAATGCAGATTTAACATGGGTTGGGGGGGACACTTTACCACTGAGCCACATCCCAGAACTTTTTATTTTTTATTTTGAGACAGGGTCTCCCAAAGTTGTTTAGGACTTTGCTAAGTTTCTGAGGCTGGCCTCAAACTTGTGATCCTCCTGCTTCAGTCTTTGAGCCGCTGGGATTACAGGCATGTGCCACTGTACCTGGCTACTTCCCTAGTTTTTCAACCAGTGTATTAAAAAAACAAACAAATAAAAAACCAGAAAATAAATTACATAATAAAAATAAAACCAAAGCACATAGAAAAAAACATTAAATCTTTCAACTTTATACATAACCAGGAAACTTGAGATTGAATATACTATTTCTGAGACAGAGAACATAAGAAAGAAATTTTTACCTCCCCAAAACACTCATTCTGAGTATAAATATTTCTTCTTAGCTCTTTGGATAATGAAGGGGCCTTTTTAGGTACTCAGTGAGATCCTGAGGTGGGGATAGCCTGTGCTCATGTCTGTGGAGTGATGGTATGTAAATTAGGTCACTCTCAAAAACAATTAAAGTAATTATTTCTTTGGAATTTTTCAAATGACATCTTTAAAATCTATAGTGTCAAATGGTTTAAATGTCATTGTGGGTTGTTTGAACCATCTCTGTCATTGTTCACAGAAAAGTTATTTTAAAGCCAGCCCAGTTTGTCCATTAAAAAGAGTGTCTGTGACTGATGCATTCTCACTAATGATGATTGAGTTTTCTCACATTACATGTCATACATTGCCTAGTATTGTAAGTTTTCATATGAACCCCTTGCATTAAGTGATTGTCTTAAATGGTTTTACATTGTGTACCACCTCCAACACATACACTATGGCACTTAGCATGAGAATCAGCACATTTTTTACTTAATTTGATGCCAGTAGTGTTTCATAGGAGGCAACATAGAGTGTCCTTCAGGGTAGAACTGTTATTGTGGAAAAAAAAAATCTCAGGGTAACTGCATTAATGCCTTTTCACCTCAGTTTTGAAAATGGTCATATGACAGAAGAATACATACAGTGACAAGAAGGACCCCACTTTTTGTTTAAGCATACGAGGGGTCAAATTTTGTGTTATTGTTATCTGCTATGGGTTGGATAAAGGACCCATGTGTTAAAGACTTGGTTATCGGCCATGGCATCTCTGGTAGGACTTTAATAAATAGGCCTTAGTGGGAGAAAGTTCATTTGCTGAGGGCATGCCCTTGGAGAGGATGTTGGACCCTTTTCCCTACTTCTCTCTGTTTCCTGGCTACTATGAAGTGAGTACCTTCTTCTACCATATACCTCACTATGATGTACTATATTGTTAGGGGGTTAAAAGTATCACAGTCAAGCAACCATAGACCAAAATCTCTGAAACTATGAACCCAAATAAACCTTGATTCCTTATAAGTTGATTATTTCAGGTACTTTGCACAGTAACACAAAGCCGACTAACACATTATCTGTTCTGATATTTACAGGAATCTCCTAAAGCAGATACTTTTGTCATCATTGCTGTTTTGCATTTGAAAAAAACTTGTTTAAATTTTTGCTTAATATACCTACATCGGATAGTTGGTAAGCAGAAATATTAGAAAACCCAAATTAATAGCTTGGATTTATAACCACTGTGTAATACTGCATCTTTAACTCCTTTTACCTTATTGTAGCTAAAATTGTAATTTCAAGATCCAGGAATTGTTTATCACATTTTTAACCAGACTATATTACAGTATATAAAAGAATACCATTATATAAACAGATGCGATGAAAATAGTGGCCACACTCTTATTAAATCTTGATTATCCATCAGGTGATCATAGATGCTATTATTACTATTTTTATATTTTATATTTTATGTTATATTACTATTCTTATATTTTATGTTATATTACTATTTTTATATTTTATATTATTACTATTTTTTTTTCCCTACCTGGACAATGACAAAGCCAATTTTGGGATAGTCAAAAGGAATTTAAAGCAGTTTTACAGTACTCTGAATTTATGTCTCTTGTCAAATAAAGGAGGTTCTAACATCAATACTATTGGGCCAGGCACTTTACTTAGTGTATAATATAATAATATTTTAAGAACTCTTTTATAGATGAATAAAATTAAATCTGGAAATATTAAGTTGTATGTCTACTGGCAATAAATTCAGTGAAACAATATGCAAAATGGGAAATAAAGACAAGGAATGTTTGAAGCAAGGTGGGATATAGGTGATTAGGTCATAATTCTAAACAAGCTGGTCAGGAAAATATAAGATCACCCTTGAGGACAGACTTGAAGGAGCAGGAAAGCTACCTCCAAACTGAAACAAAATATGCCTGATTTTTCAGACCTTGTTTAAGACCACTGCATTAAATCTTGCCTGAATTTCCAGCAAGTTGACCCAGCTTGTAAATATCAGTTTTTTTCACTTGAGACAATTCAAGTAAATTTGTTTCCATCCATCTATATATGTGTCTGTCATCTATCTTATTGGTTCTTATTTTTTTTGATAACTGTAATATAGTATTCATATGTGTTCTCTCAAAGTCATGAATTCATATATTGAAACTCAATGGCCAGTGGTATAGTATTAACAGGAGAGGAATTCAGAGGGGAGTCAGTCATGAGGGTGGAGCCTGCAGGGATGCACTAGGGGTCTTATGAATGGGCTGGAGAGAGTCTATACATGCCCTTCTAGTCTTCGTCTATGTAAAAGCAGCAAGAAGGTTCTTTCCAGACATTGAATGCTGGTACCTTGATCTTGGATGTCCCAGTCGCCAGAACTGTGTAAAGTAAATTTGTTATTATACTCACTGAGTCAAAAGGCATTTTTTTATAGTAGCAGTAACAGACTACATTAGTATATCAACATTTTCAAAATATGTATACTTATATTTTTCTCATTTTATTTTTATTCCACTCATGTGATACAAGAAGATAGTTTAATCCATAGTTGACAGATGGAGTCACAGATACAAGTTAATGCCCCAAATCCCATGACAAGTTAGTGTTGGAATGAGAAACCATATATTATAAAACCTAATGCTTGGTAATTTCTCCCAGGCCATGTTGAAAATTTAATCTGATTTCCAAATCTCTTCCTTGTTTCCTGAGTTTTGGCAATAATATTTGATTGTGCATCTAAAAATGCAAAGCAAATGTTCAAAATTGGTTTAGTTTTATAGTTTTGTGATTTTAGACTCTGGTTGTTTTGTTGGTTAGATTTGATGTTAAAGCATTATTAGTAGCCATTACAGTGATTTTTAATTCAAATGTTCAAGCTAAAATTCTTCACATAATCAGATTTTTCTCTTCTCTATTTCATTTTAGTAGTTATGTTGCATTTAGTATAATCATGAGATTCAAGACATTGAATGTTATATATTCTGTCACTCTGAATCTCTTCTTATACATTTACTTATGTAAATGTTACATTGACATTGCCTTTAAACTATATAGTAAATTCCATAAACTTTAAATATTTAAAAATAAGATATATTTCAGGGCATTCTATAAAAGGATCTAGAAGGACAGACTTATGCTGGTCTAGTATGCTATTGCAATGAAACATGATTCTTTTAAAACTGAGTTCTAAGAATAACTCCTTTACAAATTCATATTATATCAATTCCAGTGCTCACTGCTGGTGGATTTCATGGGAATTCTGTGTGACAGTTTCAGAGAATTCACTGTTCATCTAATGCCAACAAGAAATTTTCCATAATCTAGTAATAGTAATGCACAATCATAGACCACAGATGCATGTTTGGTTTTACTAAATTCACATTTAACAGCATCTATGCAATTCATGGAGTAAAAGAAAGTGATAATATCATCACCAAGTATAACAAGGGAGATGTGACCACTCAGGAAACTCTTAAACACATGTTTTTATATGTTAAGAATGATTTTTCATTAATATGATTTAAACTTTACATTAGTTACTTAACAACTTGTTCTTTTAGAATATATTTAGTACATTAAACAAATAAAATCTACATTACAGACATTTCCAGTCCTCCTTTTGCTCAATAGTACTTTAACAGCAACTATTTCTACTTTAAAGAGTATTTTGTGACTATTTTGTTCTACTTACATCCACTTTTTGATAATGTATTTCATCACTAATGGATAGTCATTTCATTTGATATTATTAAGATCTGATACAATATTTTACAAAAATTTGCCCTCTCAACCCACTTTTAATTAGATCTTTCAATATTCCAAATATTTCAATGGCCCACATTTCTACGAAAATAGCAGTATAATTTAGCATCTTTTAGTCTCCAGATGCTACTTTCAAAGTGGTCTAAATCAGGCCCTAAGCCATAAGAAATGGAACTCTTCTATTCCACAGATAGGGAAATTAGAGAATCAATAACACTGTTAACCAGGGATCTAAATAGTAGAGATAGGCAGATCCCAATTTAAAACCATGTTCATTGGATATAACACCAAATGTGTTTCAGTGTTAGTGATGGAGTTATGAATATATAAGTTAGTGAAGATATAAAAATAGTTTATAATAACAAAAATGCAAAGAATATGTGCTTTCACAGAAGTAGAGACATCGTGTTTTAAGTAATATAGGGATGATAAAATATCAAGAGTATCATTGTAGAAGTAAAAATTTAATTGGATTGAACTAAAATTAAAAAAAATTCTCTGCAAAAGACTATCTTAAGAGAATCAACATATAAATGACAGGCTAGGAGAATATCTTTGCAAAATACTTATCTGATAAAAGATTTGGCCAAAATATACACAGAAAGCTTAAATATCAACATTAACAAAAGAATTGAAGTTAAAAACTAAGTGAAATATCTGAAAAGTCCACTAAAGGTGTAAAAATGGCAAAACAAAAACAAAAAACAAAACAAAACAGACTTGAAAATTTGTTCAACATCATTTGTCTTTAGATAATTTTAAATAATAAAATATTACTATACATGAATGGCTAAAATTTTAACTTTTTACCATACCAATTTTTTATAAGTAACTTCATTTATTGTTGGTGGGTTTGTAAAATAGTATAATTAATATGCAAAATAGTTTGACAATTTTTCAAAGCTAAAAATGCTATTACCATATGATTCAGCAGTCATGCTTCCAGGCATATATTCAATGGATTTGAAAATCAAAGTTCACACAAAAACCTATGTGAGTTTTTTATGTAGCATTTTTTTCATAACCAATTAAAACTGGGAGTATCCAGTATGTACTTTTAAGGAATTCATAAACTGTAGTATGTCATAAAGTAGAATATGATTCAACATTAGAAGAAAATGATCAAATAGGTTACCAAAAGACAGGGATGAATTATAAATACATGTTGAAACCAATTTGAGAAAGATACCTGCTGGGAGCCATTAGCCAAGTAGGTATGACAATTTCCTTGCCAGCGTACCCCATGTTGCTTAGTGGAAGGACTTGTGGAAATAGGACATTTTGCAGTGACATTGCATGTAGGTGACCTTGCTCAAGGACCAGGGCGGATCCGGGTTTAGGGCATTCCCGGTTTAGGACATTCCAGGTTTAAGGTTATTCCTGCTGGGAATAGGGCATATCCTGCTGCCTGAGTTCCCCTTGACTTCTCATGGGATTCAGACAGTATTTTTGGGGAGACAGAAGCCCAGTGGGGGGTGGATTTGGGCAGAGAACGTGGATTTCCCCAGAACGTGATTGTAGACGGCTGGTGTGAGTTCGGGAATAAAGAGTTGCTGTTTGAATCTACGAGCTGTGTGGTGGCTCGTGATTTTGTGCCCAGCCAAACTCACACCAGCCGTCTACAATCACGTTCTGGGGAAATCCACGTTCTCTGCCCAAATCCACCCCCACTGGGCTTCTGTCTCCCAAAAAATACTATCTGAATCCCGTGAGAAGTCAAGGGGAACTCAGGCAGCAGGATACGCCCTATTCTCAGCAGGAATAACCTTAAACCTGGAATGTCCTAAACCGGGAACGCCCTAAACCCGGATCCGCCCTGGTCCTTGAGCAAGGTCACCTACATGCAATGTCACTGCAAAATGTCCTATTTCCACAAGTCCTTCCACTAAGCAACATGGGGTACGCTGGCAAGGAAATTGTCATACCTACTTGGCTAATGGCTCCCAGCAGATACCTACTTTATGATTAAACTTATATGACATGTTGAAAATGGCAAAACTGTGGCAATAATATAAAGTTAAATGGTTCCAAAGCATTCCAGGGGAGGTAAAGAAATCTGAACTGGTGAAGCAAAAAGATTTTTGGTTTTTAGGGTTATAAGAGGAAACTTTAGGATACTAAAATGCTATATAAATGACCCTTTACATTTTTAAACCCATAAGACTTTATAACACAATGTATGGACTTTAAGGTATGCACATTTTAAAATAATTTCAGTGGTCAGGTCATCTCAGATAAAAATGTCTGAAAAAATCCAACTGAAGGAAGTGTGATAAGGGTGGGGATAGTGTCAATATTAGTAATTTTAGAAATGAGTACAGTCTGTAAGAGTAAAAGCAAAACTATGTAAACATTGTACCCTTCTAATAAATTGGGATTCCATACAAATATACATTCACAATTTTGTACCATTACATATATGTGTCATGTGTGTGTGTGTGTTCCTTAATTGATCAATTAAATAACCAAATGCAAATAGTGATTTGTTTCTCATGGTTGCTATGTTTGTTTATAGAAAAACAGGAGATGGAAGCAAAAATAATCTATGTGACAATTTGCTTAAAGTCAGAAAGCCTGGCATAAACTCATGTTTATCTTAGTATAAATACAGATGGTTTCTCATGGGCATATTTACTGATACATGAGTCAGTATATATACAAGTATTTCTTTGCTGTGTGAGCTAAGAACCATAGAGGCAATGACACTCCAGTAATAATGGTTGCACCTAGTGTCCAAATCTTGGTTTCTTATATTCTAAAGTAAAAGAAATCAGGGAATCCTGGGAGAAATGACTGATTATAGGACTGGGATAAGAAATACTCAAGATGAGCCTGGAATGAGAAAGTTCTCAAATAAAAATAAGCTTATAATGATGAGAGAATGTCAAAAAGATTTAGCAGCCAATTGCAAGAATTCTCAATGGACAAAACTGGAATAATTAAGTTATTACTGAATTAGATTATAAGCTGAAGAATAAAATATAAGCCCATACTAATATAAATAAATAAAATTGAATCAATAAGAAAATAGGGGAGAATAGAACTGTGCAGAAGTAATTCACATTACATATATAGGTATCATGCTGCATTTATGTTAAATGTGGACTATGTACTGTGACTCCCCTCCAATGAAAACAGTAGGCAAAATGTATAAAAGAGAATGACCTTCAGCAGAGAATCCTGACAAGACTACATAAAGCAGGCAACTGAGGTAGTCATCACCAGTGATGCATTGATATGTTCATTCATACAACATGATGAAATTAATACTTCACTTCTCTGATCATCCTCTCAAAAACTCATGACCCCAGAGGAACCATGAAAAAAAATCAACAGATAAATCCTGTGAGCAATATTCATAAAATGTCTTACAAATCTTTTCAGGTCACCAAAAACAGGGAAAGTCTTGAGAAACTCTCACAGCCTAGAGGGGACAAAGGACATAGGGTGGCCAGAAAGTAATGTGGTGTATCTTGGATGGGATGCTAGAACAAAAATCAAGGACATTAGGTAAAAAGTAAAGGACATCTGAATGAAATATGGACTTTAGTTAATAACAGTGAATCAATATTGGTTCATTAATTGTAACAAATGTAGCATAGTAACTCAAGATGTTAATCATTAGTGTAAAATGAGTATAGGACACATGGGAACAGTGTGCTACTTTTGAAAGTCTGAAACTTTTTAAAACTTTCTAGAAGTTTTAACTCCTGAAGAATTAAAAGCATGCAGAGGATTCCAGATAAATCTTTGTAGTCAGAGAAAAGCAAGAATAAAGTACCTAAGACAGAAATAATTTAAAAAAAATCAAATAGAACGTCAATTTTCCTGAAAGGGTAGAAGTAATATATCTGACCCTAGGAGTGTGAATCAGATGATTATAAAGAAATTGTCATGTCGAAGCTAACTACCACAACCACACAGGCTGTAATCATTTTTTGAACTTTGATTGTGGATCCTTTGTCACCATGGGCAGAACTCTAAATTGTGAAGTGGTAAGAATATAGGTTTAATAGCATCCAAAAGTTTGATAACTTTGTAGCTGCATTTGTCACTCCAGAATGAAGAGGCAGCATCAGCCTACAGAAACAAGATTATTCACTTGGATAGTGTTCCTTGATGGCATGATTCAATTTTAATAATTTGACAAGTTAATTGAGGGATAACTCAAACTTAACTCTTTAGAAAATTAATTCAGCATCCAATTTGATACAGCTAAGTAAATTCTAAAACAAATGAAAGCAGTGTCAGATAGGATCACAAGAATGCTGACAAATGGGATTATGGAATAGCAGTGTAGTCTCCCATTATTTGTCAGGGAAAACCCAGAGGGCCATGCTCGTGTCAGAGTCTAATGAAAGATATATAAATAAGTGTACAGATCAAGAAGCAGAAAGCAACTATGATTGGGTTCATTCACTGTAAATTATTCTATTCATTTCTGAGTGATATTAAAAATATTTGGTAATTTTTAACAAGTCTAGACAGGTTTCATGGAGAAATATGTCACAAATAGAAATTAATTTTACTTTGAGCAATTTTGATTCTTAATTTCATATAACTTTTCTCCAAATTTGACATAACTTCACCAGAATTACAAATCATACCTGTTTGAACACATTTTCTTCCTTGTTTTTATTTAATGTTTGTTTATGTTTTAAGTTAATTTATTTGAAAACATGCTAAATTTTAAATTCCTTACAGGCAGAAGGCTTGATTTCTAGTGTAATAAAAAGTAATTATGACATGCTTTCAAAGGCAACAGTTCTTCTAAACTAGTAGATAAGTTTTATTACGTCAGTGGAGTAAAACACATTTTCTTTTATGATTTTATGCATTTGATGAGATTATAAATAAATACATTTCTGTTTTTGCCTAATAGTTTGGATAATTCACTTTTATGTCTAAGTTCATGTTAATGTAAGAAGTAATATAGAAATTAAAATTCTTTTTGCTATATTATTTTTCAGGTACCTCATCACCATTTACTGAGTAATACCTATATTAGAACTACATAATATTCTTCCTTCATTAAGTACTCAGTATCCCTTCTCCCTCATTTGTCATCTAAACACCACTTTGTCAAACCCTTTAAATTTCAGTTCATTTATAGAAACATTCTTATGAAATGTTAAGCATTTTTATATATTTTTAGATGAAGAAAATGAGATATATAAGCAATAGGTAGCATATTCAAATCTACCTTGAGAATGGTGAAAAAGTAATTCTTCAACTCCATTGAATATGCAAAATCCTTAGATATTCTTATAGTTTCTGTATGATTTCTAATACTATTAGTTTATTTATTCATACAGCAAGCACTTACTTGATACCAGAATCCATTGAAAGTTACTTAAAATATTAATAGTTGTGAGATTTATCTTAATAGAATTTTCATTTCCTATGAGAAAGCTGAAGCAAGGAGTGGTGCAGTAACTTTCTTAAAATCATGCATTCAAACCCAGGGAATCGGACTACAGTCTGTGCTTTTAATGGTCACATGAATTATTTGCCTCGATTCTTTTGATTTGTGCAAATAATCAAGGGAATTTTTGTATCTAAAAATGAAGAAAAGAATTCTCATAATGATTGTAATAATACTCTGTCGACATATAATAAGTTAAGAATAGACAAGATAACTAAAGCCATTGGTTTTGATAAAACAACAAGAAAAGGGGTATACTATTTCTACATGTCAGAAATAACTAGTGAAAATGAAAATACAATGAAAGGAAAGCCCGACAAGGTAATTTAAAACATTATAGAAAAGATGAAAGAAAGAAGCCAGAAGAAGCATATGGAATACATTGAATCGTGCTCCTAAAATTTTACAGCTCAAACATAACCGCTAAATTAAATCCTCTCTTCTCTGTTCTCTTCCCCAACCCTTAACTATATCAACTTGTATGGTTTGAAATGCAAAACTTTTCGATAAGAAAAAGTGAACATTTTAAAATAGCATAGTCTTTTGCTAGATGATTTCTCTCTGGATTAAAATCACTTATCCACTGGGTTAGCTATAGAATAGAAATGTATTTATTTTTGGAAGGGTGTATGCAGCTCTCTTCGAAGGTTATCTATTATGGAGTAGCTCTTTTCATTTTCTATATTGATATATTTGCTGCAAAATTGTCCAGCCTTTTTCTATATTATGAGAAAAGTACAAAAATTAATTTTCTTATATCATATGTATTTCTTTAATGCTAAGACTGCTGCAAGGACTGCAATTCTGAAATAACATGTCTAAGACTAATTTAAATAGCAATGTTATATGTATTATCTGTCTATCTATGTATCTATCTATCTAAATGTACATTTTAAAAAAGACTATTAGCTGATCATCAGACCTGATACCTCTTCTTCTCAAGCATGAAGCTGATCTATATTTTCCAGTCTCTCTTATGTCAGCTGTATTTGTTGGATTGAGTGATCTGTACCTTCAAAACCTCTCAATTTTTGGTTATAACAGTGGAGATAAAGCTCAGGGCCATGTTATGAGCAATGGAGGAATCACAGGGTGGGATGACTCAGGGCCCTTGATATAGACTTAGAAGAGAGCTACCCACCATTTCAGGGATGTGGATTTAGACTTTAGAGAATGAAAAAGAAATTTGCATTGTGTTAAATCACTGACTCAACAGAGTCTTTTAGAAGAGCCAGATTTACCTTCAAGAATAAGTTCTAGTACTTATTTTCATGTTGTACTATTTTATGAGACAAGAAACTAAGATCAGGGATTAATGATTTTCTATGTGGAAAATCTGGGTTATAAACTGGTGTTCTTTTAATCCCAAATTTTGCTATATTTCCATATGTTATATTATTTGTTGAATAGTTTCACATAGGTTTAAAAGCTGAGGCCAGAGAAGCAATGTTTGTAATGGCTCTAACCATTACTAGCAGTATGATTTTTCAGTTATTTAACTCTTCTCAATCTTGATTTCAGAACCATGTTTTGCATAAATCTTTACACTTTATAAATTACCCAGTTGGTATTGATTTGATGTGGGGGCAAGTGCATGGAGTACTGCATACATGGCTTATGGTAAGGGTATCTGTGTGGCAAACACTCCCCCATGCTAGGTGTGAGAGTGGCAAACTGCTTACCTGGTAAGCCTTGGGTGTGAGGCCATGTGTTGCTGTCCCTGCACTTGCTCCAAGGCCCGCTCCTCAATTGGTCGCTGAAAGGACAGTTAGCAGAAATTGCATTGGTGGCTGCCTGAAATATGCTTAGCTATTACTGCCTGAGTATATATACATGATAACTGCGCTATAAAATCAGACCTGCTTCCTGCTTGGTCTCCCGAGGTCTTGATTAGCGACTCTGCAGCCACACTCTCTCTAACCTGTTCTGTGGACCTCTTCACTAGATGAGAGAGCCCATACAATTTCTAACAACAACAACAACAAAAATGGGCTAAGTCAGACACTTTCAGTTTCATTGGCTTTATCAAATTGTTTTAAATACTCTATTTCATTCATTTCTGATTTTATGTTATTTTCTTTCCTATATGGTTTTTGGGCTTACTGAGCTAGTATATGTTTCCATTATTTATGTTTCATGAGGCTTGGTATACTGTATTTCAATATTTTTTTTTTCTCTTAAAATATATTCTACTTTCCCGGCACACTTATCTGTCTGCCCATTGGTTATTAGGGTAGTATTTAATTTTCACATACAATTCCACTGTTTCCTGGTCTTTATGATTTCTGATGACTTTCATTCCAGAAATTCTTCTTTCTCCAAATACTTTGTAAATGGTTGGTGTCATTAAAATTTTAAGTAGTTTTTTTTTTTTTTTTTTTTTTTTTTAAACCAGGGTACTAGCTAATAACCAGCTTGAAAAGCATTTTTATTTGATTACACTATGGTGCTAATTGCTGTCCTGAGATGCCTTGGTTGAGATTCTCTGTATTAGTTTCTGATTAGCTGTTAGGCATGTGGTATCTGAATTGTCACATCTTCTATTGTACTAGAAGATGAGAATGAGATATTGAAATTCTGAATGTATTAAAAAGGCTTTTATTTAGTTCTGTGGGCTTTACTCACTGACTTCTTATATGAATAATGAATGAACAAATATATTTAAAATAAACAAGTATATATCATTCTAAACATTTGTGTACTTAGCTTTGTTAGTTGTGAATGATTAAATAAAAATGATGAAGCTTTTAAAATTACCATGTCCTGAATATTAAGATTAGTGTTAATCCTTGTTTTTGTTTCATTATTACAGTTTCATTTAAAGTGGTAAAAATTCAAATCACTGGGTAAAATAATCATGTTAGCATCAGAGCACTGTAGAGCTATTAAAGCTGTAGAACCCTTGGGGGGATGTGCTGAGAAAGGGGTGTCATCAGTATGTGGGTTGTTTCTTTATAAAGTTTCCCAATATTTCCTTAGATTACAAAACTTTGGATGTATTATTTTTTACTTTATATTACAACATTTGTTTACTTATTATGCAACTCAAGAAAAATTTTCTCTCTAGGGAATTGAATAAATGCTATGGCTTATATTTTATTCATAACCATGTCAGTACAGCAATTTCTAGGGTATTTGGAAATTTTGGTGTGATATCAGTTATAATCCATAGTATTTCAGTCACCAAATGAACAGAATCTTACTGAATACTGATTGAAAAATGCTATGTGATAAAACTTTGCAACCTCCAGATTTTATAATAAAGGGACCAGAATACTAGACTTTTAAATTACATATTTTAAAGATTTTATTTTTGTAAATAAGGCCACTTGTTGAAATCGATGTATTGCCCTTAATAGTCCCTTAATAACTGTGTGATATTGGACAACTTCCAGAACCAAAGACTGTAAGGAATAAAAGAAATTTTAAAAGCCATAGTGCCCCATTTGGGCTATAATGCTTCATTGTTTATAGATGCACAGATCCTCTCTTTCATGAGCACCTGCACAGAGTAGTTGTTCTGCTTCTGATTGACTATTTTTAGTACCAGGAAACTCAAAATGACCTAATGAACTCCAGATGGTTTCAGGCAACTCTGAGTAGTAACTCTCTTGTTGTTCACTGTCTTCATTTTATTCAGTGTCCTTACATTGGAAAGGGGATGACAACAGCTGCTTGTTACACAGAATTGTTATAAGGGATAAAATACATAATGCAAGCAGAAAATATAGTGTACACAGTGATGCTAGAATATATCTGTAAAATAGTTATTGCATCCAGTGTAGTAAACTATGTTATTATTCACAAATATTTGCTTCTATTTTGGAGGAAACTGATACTTTATTATCCATTTATATTAGTCTGGTCATCTGACCTACTTTGATCAGTAGAATAAGAATTACACTATTCTTTTTTTCCCCTCACATCTTCATACATGTATTTTGTATAACAATGAAGGTCTCTTTCCACCATCCATGCAATTCCCTTTCCCTCCCACTCCTCTTCCCTATGTAGAGGTAATCTTCTTCCCATGCTCTTCCTCTCTTCCCCATTTTGAGTCACCCCCTTATATCAGAGAAGACATTCGGCATTTGGTTTTTTGGGATTGACTAACTTCACTTAGCATAATCTGCTCTAATGCCATCCATTTCCCTGCAAATGCCAAGATCTCATTATTTTTTAGTGCTGAGTAATATTCCATTGTGTATGTATGCCACTTTTTTTTTATCCATTCATCCATTGAAGGGAATCTAGGTTGGCTCCACAGTCTAGATATTGTAAATTGTGCTGCTAAAAACATTGATGTGGCTGTGTCCCTGTAGTATGTTGTTTTTAGGTCTTTTGTGTATAGTCCAAGAAGAGGAATAGTTGAGTCAAATGGTGGTTCCATTCCCAGCTTTCCAAGGAATCTCCATACTGCTTTCCAAATTGGCTGCACCAATTTGCAGTCCCACCAACAGTGTATGAGTGTACCTTTTCCCCCACATCCTCGCCAGCACTTGTTGTTGTTTGTCTTCATCATACAAAATACATGTATGAAGAAGTGAGAAAAAAAAGAATAGTGTTACCTTAGATTAGGTAGAGAGAAGAGATGGTAGGGGAGAGGGGCATTGGGGAGATATGAAGGATAATAGAATGAAACAGACATTATTATTACTGTGTGTATATATGTGAATGCACGACCAATGTGATTTTGCAACCTGTATACTCAGAAAAATGAGATATTATATCCCATCTGATTCAAATGTATGATATGTCAAGGTCATTGTATTGTCATGTGTAACTAATTAAAAAATTACAGTAACATGTATCACTTTTGGGTAGAAACTTTGAGAGCCAGCACATCGTTCCATGTTCTGCTTTTCTTTTTGTCCCAGTGACCAGCAGTACATCAGATAGACTCTGCTCCCACAGCTGGATCTGGAGTGAACCAGTATGGAGTAATATGAAATACAGATCCAGCTGGCCTCAGATACGCCTGTCATGTAATTCGCGGAAATTATTTGGTTGCAACCAAATGTAACTTAATCTGTGTTCTCTTATACAGACATTCTCCTTTGATCCTTAAAGATGGTCTTGTCAAAATATATACTTGAAGACTTCTTAGCACTATAAGGAGACTCTCTATTTCTATTTATCCTGTATGAACTTAAACGTCTGTGCTGATGCACGCAGGAAAGTTCACTTTCCTGTGCTGGCCACATATGATTTCAGTGACATTAGGAATCAAGTATTTATTTATTTATTTATTTATTTTGGTGGGGGGTACCTAGAATTGAACTCAGGGTCATTCAACCACAGAGCCACATCCCCAGCCCTCCTGTCTCAGCCTCCCCAGCTGCTGGAATTACAGGTGTGTACCACTGGGCTAGGCAGGAATCAAATGTTTATAAGATGAATTGTGAAAAAACTTTCTGTAAATAATAATCTTTTGTGACATAATTTTCATAAAAAATCATTTAAATTTGTCCTTTTCCTTTAATTGAAGATTGACAGATAAGACATTTTTTTTTTTGGTTTGTGTAGAAAATATCACAATGGGTAGTGTCATGTTCAGGGAGCAGAATTTATCACAGCAGTGTTAAATATTTTTCTTCCTATAATTTAGAGACACTACTAAAATAATGCAGATATTTAAAATTCACTAAAATTCTCTAAATAAAAATGTGAGATGGTAAAAAAAGAAATATGTCCTTCTGAAAAAAATTAAGGTACAAGAGATAGTGACAAAAAGATAGTATCACATGTTATTCATTAAGCATTTTTGATGTAACTAATATTATCATATTATGTAACTAATAATATCATAGTCTTCATATTTATACATGTTTCTTTCTCAAAATAAGCTCAGGATTTTATAATACTACTAAGCTTATTTTACAAATGAAATTTATACTTAGGCTATATTTTCTTTGTTTAGTTTTTTATATGTAGTGTCAAGGATTGAACCCATGCCTCACATGTGCTAGGCAAGTGCTTTGTCACTGAGCTACAGCCCCAGCCCCTATACTTAGGCTATAAAATTTATCTAACTTTACAAAACAGGTAATTGTTAGAGTGAGACTATGTGACCAAGGTCTCTCACTTTGTGATAAGTCAAATGTCATATTATTGTCTTTCTTAAATGTGCTATCACTTTAGTATGGAAAACAGCAATTTGTACGGGTAAGAACTTCATGGGGCTGGGTTACTTTGCTAGAGTTTCCTTTACACTGTTGGTTCAGTTAGATTTTCTAAGATTGTGTGTTTAGAAATTTATGTTTACATATATATTTGTATATTTATATGGGTGACTTATTCTACTCTCTTCTAATGAAAACAATCAGTATATCCTGGTAGGTAGAAAAGACAGCTCTTTTACTAAATGTTGGGTTCCCCTAGGGTTCATACAGAAAACACATTAATTTTCTTGCTTATATCTTCTTTACAATATTTATTATATTTTGGCACATAAACAACTCCAGAATTTTTTTCTCCCACAGATGTTACTATGAAAAAACAATTGTAGGTCAATCTCTGTTTCACCAAACCTCTGAACATAAGCTTTTCCCTATCATAGTCTTCATATTTATATTTACCCAATATGTGAATGATAATAATAGGAGATAAAATAATTTTTGGTTTTGTGTCATTGTTTTATCACTAATATTTTAAATAGTGTCTGTTACCTTATAAATGCTCAAGAAAAGCTACTCATACTACACTGAGAAAAACACAAACCAGGTCCCTAGAATAATTTTCATTCATTTCCTGTTTGAAGATGAAAATAATTTAAGATCTCCAAGTTGATAAGAAAGACTAAAGTAAAAAAGAAAATAATTCACTTGGAGAACATAGCAAGAAAGCCCATTAAAGAAAATTTAGAGGAAGCTGTTATTTTGGACTGGGCTCTTGCATTAGGCTCCAACAGATCAAAGTAAAATGGTCAGGCTAAAGTTTCAACTGACCACAGAGAAACTCAGTATTTTTATCTGACCTTCTACAGAAATTTAAAGAGAGAAGCTGGGTGGGGGGAGAGTCAGGGAGACAGGATGCTGCAAATAAAACAAATAGTTCTTCAAATTAAATGTGTTAAAAGTTTGAATTTTTGGCAAATATCAGAGTTTAAAAATAAATCTGTTTTCCACTTGCAGAGTCATTTGAGGAGATATTGCATAATTTAAAAAAGCATAATATGTTAAGAAAAAGAAACAAATGACATAAAATCTCTTAAAAGTTAAAACTATAATTGTCAATGTTTAAACATTCATTACATCATTTGAAATTTAAGTTATGAGAAACTTTCTTGAACCTTAATGTAAAATATAAAGAGTTGAAAATTATTAGAAAAATATAGAAATTCCAGTGGTTTGTTCTGGAAGTATAAGATTCTACTGAAAGAGAACAAACTAGGAAGATGGCCGCTGCGCACGGGGGTTGCTGAAGTGCTGAGCGTGGTGCTCAGAGCAGAGGGTTTAACGAGATTTTGCGCAGCTTGTTAGAGCTCCTTTCACCATTAATCTGTAGTGGACCACTTTGCCAAGCAGCAGGAAGAACAAAGAGATCGAAAAAGAGACGCTTGGCTCCCGGACGCTTTGCCGCCCAGAGCCGCGGGCGCTTTGCTCCCATCTGCTTCCTCTTCCGCTTCGCTCTGGGCAGAGAAGCTGAATGTGTAATCAGCAGTGGATTGTAAGTACCCGAGGCAAAGAAAGCTCAGTGCGCCCTGCCCCCTTTTTTTTTTTTTTTTTTGAATATTTTTTATACAGGGAGAGTTTGTGGATTGGGATTGTTGGCTGGGCTGCGGTTTCTGTGCCGAAAATCCACTCTGCGGGAGCCGCCATTTGCTCTCTGATTGCTGTCTTGATGGCTCTGTCTACATTGTCCGGCAGCCGCATCTAGAGGTTGGAGCTGGGCTGTGTGCCAAGCCCTGTCCTCCGAAGGCTGGACCGCGGCCTCGAGTGCCTGGGTCTCCTGTTCGCTGCTGCACCTTCGGGCAGAGCCTGCTCTGGGGTCGTTCTGCATCCCCCTGCGAGGGGACCCGTGCTCCGGAGGAGGGGGCCAGAGAGCTGTGGCGGCAGCCGCTTGGGCCCCAGGGGGCCGGGCACCGGGCGGCGGCGCCGCTAAGTTTGCGCCCATGAGCGCGGCCCCGGGGCAGAGGCAGGGTTTCATTTCTAGAAATCTGGACTGGAAACAGAAGCAGCAGTTTGTATAATCCCAAGAACTTGCTTATGCCAGGAAGCTGTAAGGGCAACATGAATATCATTGAGGAGATCTAACATGGTGGCAGGCGCAGAGAGATCAAGTCTCTGACATCTTCAACTGCGCGGGCATAGGGAGCTGTAAATTGTATAAATGCTGATTGCTCAGGATCACTAGGCAATTCTGAGCTGACATGGATCTGGGGTGTACAGTCTGGGCACCTCAGAACACACACACCGAGCCCAGATCGGCTGCATTCAAGCTCCGGTTCGCCTGCTTCTCATGACTCAGCACTAACGATCCCGCTGAAATAACTGGTTGGCCCTTATGAACTTACAGAGGTAAAAGCCAACCGAGCCTTCATAGGCAGTGGCCACAGGATTGAAACGGGGATTGGGAGAGACAGTCAGGACCCACCCGTTGCATTGTTCACCCGGCAAAGGGAATGAATGGTCACCATTTGCATGAGATACCACCCTGGCAGAGAACTGACGTCACGGGCGGAGGAGCTAACTGCATTGAAACCAGCGCGACAGGGCTCCCAGGAGCAGCAGACCTGGCGTGTAGCCAGTATTGTGGTGAGCGTCACAGGTGAGCGTGGTCTGGCTTGAGGAAACACAAGAGAAGGCCCTAGGCACTCAGGATTGGAGACCCGCCCAGTCTGTGAGGAAGAGCTGCTGCACAGTGACTGGTTCCCACCTATTGAGAGGAGAAGCTTGAACCAGTGGGCACAGCTCCACCTACTGGAAGAGAAGTTAATCAAACTCTATGACTGCATTTATTATTATTATTATTATTATTATCATTTTTTTTCTTTTTCTTTTTCTTTTTTTCTTTCATTTTCAATTTTTGTTGTTGTTGTTCTTTAACTTTTTTTAATGTTTTTAATGTTTTTAATTTATTTTATTTTCTTCTGAAAGCGAGAAGATCCTGGAACAACATATTTCAAACACTGAAAGACAATGGATGCCAACCAAGAATTCTGTATCCAGCAAAATTAAGCTTCAGGTACGACAACGAAATAAAAATCTTTCATGATAAACAAAAGCTAAAAGAATTTGCAGCCAGAAAACCAGCACTGCAAAGCATCTTGAGCAAAACACTACACGAGGAAGAAATGAAAAACAATAACCAAAACCATCAGTGGGAAGTGCCTCTATAAAAACAGAGGGCGGGGGGAAAGCTAACCATGGAGAAACAAACTAAATTAAATTAAAAAAAAAGAAAATAAATAATCAAACATGGCTGGAAGTACAAACCATATATCAATAGTAACTCTAAACGTTAATGGCTTAAACTCTCCAATAAAGCGACATAGGCTGGTAACATGGATTAAAAAAACAAATCCAACAATATGCTGCCTCCAGGAGACACATCTGATTGCAAAAGACATACACAGGCTGAAGGTGAAAGGTTGGGAAAAAATATACCACACACACAGTCCTCGTAAGCAAGCAGGGGTGGCCATCCTCATATCAAATAAAATCGACTTCAAGACTAAGTTAATCAAAAGGGATAAGGAAGGACATTATATACTGTTAAAAGGAACCATTCACCAACAAGACATAACAATTATCAATATTTATGCACCAAATAATGGTGCTGCGACGTTCATAAAACAAATTCTCCTCAAGTTCAAGAATCAAATAGACCACAACACAATAATTATGGGTGACTTCAACACACCTCTCTCACCATTTGACAGATCCTCCAAACAAAAATTGAATAAAGAAACTATAGAACTCAATATCACAATCAACAACCTAGACTTAACTGACATATATAGAATATATCAACCATCATCAAGAGGATATACTTTTTTCTCAGCAGCACATGGATCCTTCTCAAAAATAGATCATATATTATGCCATAGGGCAACCCTCAGTAAATATAGAGGGGTGGAGATAATGCCATGCATTTTATCTGATCATAATGGAATGAAACTGGAAATCAATGATAAAAGACGGAAGGAAAAATCCTACATCACATGGAAAATGAACAATATGTTACTAAATGATCAATGGGTTACAGAAGACATAAAGGAGGAAATCAAAAAATTCTTAGAGATAAATGAAAATACAGACACAACATATCGGAATCTATGGGAAACAATGAAAGCAGTTTTAAGAGGGAAATTCATCGCCTGGAGGTCATTCCTCAAAAAAAGGAAAAACCAACAAATAAATGAGCTCACACTTCATCTCAAAGCCCTAGAAAAGGAAGAGCAAAACAACAGCAAATGTAGCAGAAGGCAAGAAATAATTAAAATCATAGTGGAAATCAATGAAATTGAAACAAAAGAAACTATTGAAAAAATTAACAAAACTAAAAGTTGGTTCTTTGAAAAAATAAATAAGATCGACAGACCCTTAGCCATGCTAACGAAGAGAAGAAGAGAGAGAACTCAAATTACTAACATACGGGATGAAAAAGGAAATATCACAACAGACGCTACAGAAATACAGAAGACAATTAGAAATTATTTTGAAAACCTATATTCCAATAAAATAGAAGATAGTGAAGACATTGATAAATTCCTTAAGTCATATGATTTGCCCAGACTGAGTCAGGAGGATACTCACAACTTAAACAGACCAATATCAATAGATGAAATAGAAGAAGCAATCAAAAGACTTCCAATCAATAAAAGCCCAGGACCGGATGGGTATACAGCGGAGTTTTACAAAACATTTAAGGAAGAATTAATACCAATACTTTTCAAGTTATTTCAGGAAATAGAAAAAGAGGGAGCTCTGCCAAATTCATTCTATGAGGCTGACATCACCCTGATTCCGAAACCAGACAAAGACACCTCAAAGAAAGAAAACTACAGACCAATATCTCTGATGAACATAGATGCAAAAATCCTCAATAAAATTCTGGCGAATCGGATACAAAGGCACATCAAAAAAATTGTGCACCATGATCAAGTAGGATTCATCCCTGGGATGCAAGGATGGTTCAATATACGGAAATCAATAAATGTTATTCACCACATCAATAGACTTAAAGATAAGAACCATATGATCATCTCGATAGACGCAGAAAAAGCATTCGACAAAGTACAGCATCCCTTTATGTTCAAAACTTTAGAAAAACTAGGGATAACAGGAACTTACCTCGACATTGTAAAAGCTATCTATGCTAAGCCTCAGGCTAGCATCATTCTCAATGGAGAAAAAGTGAAGGCATTCCCCCTAAACTCTGGAACAAGACAGGGATGCCCTCTATCACCACTTCTATTCAATATAGTTCTCGAAACACTGGCCAGAGCAATTAGACAGATGAAAGAAATTAAAGGCATAAAAATAGGAAAGGAACAACTTAAATTATCACTATTTGCAGGTGACATGATTCTATACCAAGAAGACCCAAAAGGGTCTACAAAAAATCTACTAGAACTAATAAATGAATTCAGCAAAGTGGCAGGATATAAAATCAACACGCATAAATCAAAGGCATTTCTGTATATCAGCGACAAAACTTCTGAAACGGAAATGAGGAAAAACACTCCATTCACAATATCCTCAAAAAAATAAAATACTTGGGAATCAACCTAACAAAAGAGGTGAAAGATTTATACAATGAAAACTACAAAACCCTAAAAAGAGAAGTAGAAGAAGATCTTAGAAGATGGAAAAATATACCCTGTTCATGGATAGACAGAACTAACATCAAAATGGCGATATTACCAAAAGTTCTCTATAGGTTTAATGCAATGCCAATCAAAATCCCAATGGCATTTCTTGTAGAAATAGATAAAGCAATCATGAAATTCATATGGAAAAATAAAAGACCCAGAATAGCAAAAGCAATTCTAAGCAGGAAGTGTGAATCAGGCGGTATAGTGGTACCAGATTTCAAACTATATTACAGAGCAATAGTAACAAAAACAGCATGGTACTGGTACCAAAACAGGCGGGTGGACCAATGGTACAGAATAGAGGACACAGAGACTAATCCACAAAGCTACAACTATCTTATATTTGACAAAGGAGCTAAAAGCATGCAATGGAGGAAGGATAGCATCTTCAACAAATGGTGTTGGGAAAACTGGAAATCCATATGCAACAAAATGAAACTGAATACCCTTCTCTCGCCATGCACAAAAGTTAACTCAAAGTGGATCAAGGGGCTAGATATCAAATCAGAGACTCTACGTTTGATAGAAGAAAAAGTTGGCTCCGATCTACATATTGTGGGGTCGGGCTCCAAATTCCTTAATAGGATACCCATAGCACAAAAGTTAATAACAAGAATCAACAAATGGGACTTACTTAAACTGAAAAGTTTTTTCTCAGCAAGAGAAACAATAAGAGAGGTAAATAGGGAGCCTACATCATGGGAACAATTTTTTACTCCTCACACTTCAGATAGAGCCCTAATATCCAGAGTATACAAAGAACTCAAAAAATTAAACAATAAGAAAACAAATAACCCAATCAACAAATGGGCCAAAGACCTGAACAGACACTTCTCAGAGGAGGACATGCAATCAATCAACAAGTACATGAAAAAATGCTCACCATCTCTAGCAGTCAGAGAAATGCAAATCAAAACCACCCTAAGATACCATCTCATTCCAGTAAGATTGGCAGCCATTATGAAGTCAAACAACAACAAGTGCTGGCAAGGATGTGGGGAAAAGGGTACTCTTGTACATTGCTGGTGGGACTGCAAATTGGTGCGGCCAATTTGGAAAGCAGTATGGAGATTCCTGGGAAAGCTGGGAATGGAACCACCATTTGATCCAGCTATTGCCCTCTCGGACTATTCCCTGAAGACCTTAAAAGAGCGTACTACAGGGATACTGCTACATCGATGTTCATAGCAGCACAATTCACAATTGCTAGACTGTGCAACCAACCCAGATGCCCTTCAATAGATGAATGGATTTAAAAAATGGCATTTATACACCATGGAGTATTACACAGCACTAAAAAATGACAAAATCATGGAATTTGCAGGGAAATGGATGGCACTAGAGCAGATTATGCTTAGTGAAGCTAGCCAATCCCTAAAAAACAAATACCAAATATCTTCTTTGATATAATGAGAGCAACTAAGAACACAGCAGGGTGGAAGAGAAGGAAGAAAAGATTAACATTAAACAGAGACATGAAGTGGGAGGGAAAGGGAGAGAAAACGGAAATTGCATGGTAATGGAGGGAGACCCGCATAGTTATACAAAATTACATATAAGAGGTTGTGAGGGGAATGGGAAAATAAACAAGGAGAGAAATGAATTACAGTAGATGGGGTAGAGAGAGAAGATGGGAGGGGAGGGGAGGGGAGATAGTAGAGGATAGGAAAGGTAGCAGAATACAACAGTTACTAATAGGGCATTATGTAAAAATGTGGATGTGTAACTGATGTGATGCTGCAATCTGTATTTGGGGTAAAATTGGGAGTTCATAACCAACTTGAATCTAATGTATGAAATATGAAATGTCAAGAGCTTTGTAATGTTTTGAACAACCAATAAAAAAAATAAAAAAAATAAAAAAAGAGAACAAACTAAAGGAAAGAACATATTAGTAAATAACTGCACACATCTAGATCTGAAGAGGGCATGCAGTTTTAGATCCAAAAGGGATTTTTTTAGAAAATTCACTTTAAGTAGGGTTGTTCTTAAATTCCAACTGTAAATGAAACAATTCTTTAAAACTTTGAAAAAAATTCACCCACAAAGAAAAGATACGCTACAACATAGATTTAGTGGTAGTAATCCCTTCAAACTTCTATGGGAAAATATTTTTTAACCTAAAATCATATGCTCATAAAAATATCAATCAAATGTGAAGGCCACAACAAAATTTTCAGGATTAAAAAATGTAATTCATATATACATTTTCTTAGAAAGTGACTTAAGATGAGTTCCAAAAATGCAAGGTAGTAAGCAATGAAAGGAAGACATGGATTATAGGAACCAGTGGCTCTGAAACACAGTAGAATAAGTGGAAATTATCAGATTCTACTGAGATTATGACGTGTGGCTGGCAAGAGAGCAGAGTTGGTTTTTAGTTGATAAAAGAGATATTTGGGGCAGTGGATATATTAAAGGATGTAATGATTTGAAGAATTTGTTAGTTACATTATATTTTGAACAGTTAGACAAACAAAGGCCATTGGAAATTTATAGGGAAGGAGGGGAAGTATATCGTCCATAAAATGTAAAATAAAACATGACACGATCAACTGATAGATTATAGAAAATAAAATCTATTTGACTTCTTACTTAGGAACACTTTCTTTCAAGTGTCATAGGTTTCCTGACTCAGATGCTTAGAAAACATCATACAATATTAATAAATTCTTGACAGTTATCTGTGTTTGTACAGGTATGCTAATATGACATCTGTTTACTGGTTTTAATGTTGAAAATCAATTTTTAGTAAAACATGTAACATATTTTGCTTACAAAGAAATGTACATGGTAAATCTTAAGGTAATCTTAAGGTAAAATCAAAGATAAATGGAAGTTTGAGTTTAAATGGCTATTAGAGTTAGCAGGACAGAATAGAAATATTAATATCTATGTATAAATAAATGGCTGGAAAATATTTCCTAAAAGAGAAATAAAAATAAATTTTAAGAACATTATCAAATTTTACAAAGCTAACCAATTGATAAATTAAATTAGTAATATTCCTCAAAAATTAAGAGAAGGAAAGGAGGAAGTACAAATTTATGTAATGAATAGAAATAGAAACATTTAAAAGCATCTTTGAAGATGATGCTTCTCAGTCTAAAATCTTTACTGTTTAATTGCTTTAATTAGCAGTTCAATACGTTGTTCTACTTAGGGTGTACCTCAGTGGTAGAGGGCTCATTTAGCATTCATGAGGCCCAAGCCCTAGGTTTTATCCCAGCATTGCAAAAATTTTTTAAAAAGTTTTTAAATATAATATTTATTGTTTTTTTCCCTTCCCCCTCCCAACCTCTTATATGTAATTTTGTATAACAATGAGGGTCTCCTTCCATTTCCATGCAATTTCCCTTTTCTCTACCTTTCCCTCCCACCTCATGTCTCTGTTTAATGTTAATGTTTTCCTCCTGCTCTTCCTCCCTGTTCTGTTCTTAGTTGCTCTCATTATATCAAAGAAGACATTTGGCATTTGTTTTTTAGGGATTGGCTAGCTTCACTTAGCATAATCTGCTCTAATGCCATCCATTTCCCTGCAAATTCCATGATTTTGTCATTTTTTAGTGCTGCATAATACTCCATTGTGTATAAATGCCACATTTTTTTAATCCATTCATCTATTGAAGGGCATCTGGGTTGGTTCCACAGTCTAGCTATTGTGAATTGTGCTGCTATGAACATCGATGTAGCAGTATCCCTGTAGTACGCTCTTTTAAGGTCTTCAGGGAATAGTCCGAGAAGGGCAAGAGCTGGGTCAAATGGTGGTTCCATTCCCAGCTTTCCCAGGAATCTCCATACTGCTTTCCAAATTGGCCGCACCAATTTGCAGTCCCACCAGCAATGTACAAGAGTACCCTTTTCCCCACATCCTTGCCAGCACTTGTTGTTGTTTGACTTCATAATGGCTGCCAATCTTACTGGAGTGAGATGGTATCTTAGGGTGGTTTTGATTTGCATTTCTCTGACTGCTAGAGATGATGAGCATTTTTTCATGTATTTGTTGATTGATTGTATGTCGTCCTCTGAGAAGTGTCTGTTCAGATCTTTGACCCATTTGTTGATTGGGTTATTTGTTATCTTTTTGTTTAATTTTTTGAGTTCTTTGTATACTCTGGATATTAGGGCTCTATCTGAAGTGTGAGGAGTAAAAATTTGTTCCCATGATGTAGGCTCCCTATTTGCCTAACTTATTGTTTCTCTTGCTGAGAAAAAAACTTTTTAGTTTGAGTAAGTCCCATTTGTTGATTCTAGTTATTAACTCTTGTGCTATGGGTGTCCTATTGAGGAATTTGGAGCCCGACCCCACAGTATGTAGAAAAAAGAAACAAGGGAAAGAATTAAATTACAACAGATGGGTTAGAGAGAGAAGATGGGAGGGGGGATATTAGAGGATAGGAAAGGTAGCAGAATACAACAGTTACTAATATGGCATTATGTAAAAATGTGGATGTGTAATTGATGTGATTCTGCAATCTGTAATTGGGGTAAAAATGGGAGTTCATAACCCACTTGAATCGAATGTATGAAATATGATATGTCAAGAGTTTTACAATGTTTTGAATAACCAATAAAAAAAGTAAAAAAAAAGATAACATTTATATGAAAATAACCTCTTCCTGCTTTGGACAGTCTTGAGAATATATAGTTTGGATTTCCCACTTGAAAATGGATTAGTGATGCTGGGCTTGCGGCTCAGGGGCAAAGCGCTTGCCTAGCATGCGTGAGGCACTGGGTTCGATCCCTGGCACCACATAAAATTTAACAAAATAAAGGTGCTGTGTCCATTTACAACTAATAAAAATATTTTAAAAATGGACAGTAAGCATAATATTAATTATTATTCTCCTTTTAATATAGAAATGCTGGTAGAAATATTTCTTAAATGAGAAATTTGACCCATTTGTAAAAACTTTCTCTCTTCGGATTGTTTGAGGGGAAGCTAATAATTGGCTGATCAATTTCACTTTTAATTATTTTTTTCAGATTTTTAGGTATCTTTGGGCATAGTAATAACATGGGTTAAGTAAAGAATTATTATGGTTTTTATATCAGTAGCTAATAATAGGTTTTCTTCATGAGACTGAATATGGTCATAATCCACAGGTCAATGTAAGTAGAATTGTTTAAAACAGAAACCCACAAATGTCCAGTTTATTGCCTACTAATAATCTGCCATCCTAAAAACTGCCTCATGGCTAGAAGAAAATAGTTCAGTAAGTTTAGTCAGACAAATATTTAACTGTAAAGATGAGATATTATTTTATGGATTTGAAATGCTGTCATTATTTGACATTTTATATATGTCTTGCATTGGAGAAAGTTACATTATTTTGTTAGAATTTGTGGGATGAAATAAAGCTATGAAAATTCAATTCCATATGAAACTGTTTGAAATTGCCTTTCAGTCAGCCAAATAAATAGATTATTGATTTCACCCTTTAATAAAATGAAAGGTTAATGAATAAAGTCACACAGCCTTCATTTCTAGGAGAAGAAATCCATATGCAGTGTTCGATATCCTTCTCTTGCGAAAAAATAGGTTGGTATTTAAACTTCAAGTTTATGAGCTATTATGATAGAGAATGAATTATTTAATAATTCACAATCTGGCTAATTCATAATGATTGATGTTTTGTATTTTATATGGGCATTATTAATATGGAGGACCACTTAATATGCAGTCAAACAGAAAAAACAATTTCTAAGTCAATTGATAAGGCCCAACTGAAAAAATTATGAAACAGATATTTCTTTTCTTTGCTGTTGAAGATAGAAAATAAAAACAAACATGAGCAAATGAAAATGTACAATATTATATTTCTTGTGATGGCATCACGGATTTTCAAAGATACTAATTCAAGATAGAAATTTCCATACAACTTACTGTTTTTTGGTTAGCAGATTAGAGGAACAAAAACTAGCCTTTTCTGGAGAATTCTGGTTGCTAAAATTACTGTTTCTTTTCCAAGAAAAATATGCAATTATTAAAATACTCTGTCAAAAATTTGTGACTGCTTTACATGTGAAGTGTAACACAGATAACTAAAACGGGGAACTTTGTTAAATAAGAACAATTTCATCTCTAAAATGTTCTGGGAAAAAATCCAAAAAATTGAATGTTCTTTTTTTGCAAATTTTCTTCATTGCAGAAAATTACTTAAATTCTCCACTGTAGTTCAAAGAAAAATTCTGTGTAATTTTAAATTTTTATTAGATATTTACATACAAATCTCAAAATCATTTATGCTGTTCCTTTCCCTTTCTGAAATAAAAGCTTCTTGTTAAGCAAATTATATTTATAACTCCAGAAAGTTTTCCAAGATTGAGAAATTATCCTCGAAAACCAAGAAGGAAAGAAAAATAATTAGAGGAAGGGGGAGGAAGGAGGGACATGATAAGGGAAGAAAGAGTGGAATGAATCGGACCTAACTTTCCTACGTATATACATGAATACCACAGTAAATTTCACCATTGTGTTTAACTACAAGACACTAATTAAAAAAGTATATAATAACAAAGATCTCTAGAGTAGAGGAATAGGAATCGGGTGGGAGGAGGAGACAGAAAAGGGAAAAAAGTGAACTAAATTAGAGCAAGTTATATTCCATGTTTCTGTAATTACGTTAAAATGAATTCTAATGTTATGTGTAACCATAAATAACCAATAAATTTTTTTAAAGAATTAAAAGTAAGGAAGCAGATGATTGTTACAATATGAGTGGACCAGATAACACACACACACACACACACAAAATAGCATGAACCTAAAAATATTTTTATTTAATTTCTTTTAAAAATTAACTTCCATGCTTCCTTTGATTTCACATCAAAAAAGAAAAAAAAAATTAATAAACCAGAAGAAGAGTTCAGATTTGCAACAACCTGGGTTTGAAGTGTTGGGGAAATCTCCCCTCAATGTAGGAAACCTCTCTCCACAGTGGAAAAGAACATGCTTTTATTATGAGCAAGCATTAAACCAAAATTTGATATTTATCAAGGAAATCTGCTAAAAATTTTGCAAAAATAGAAATTCTTTCTTTTTATATCGCTAAGTAGATATGATCTACCATCCACATTTTCTCAAGATAAACAATTATTCCCAAGTAGACTTGAAAGCACCAATTGTCACCCATAGTTCATCCTAAATTCACCTGGTAATTGGGGTGACCAGCTGTGTTTGCTAATAGTCTTTTTCAAAAGGAAAACCAAACTTTTCATATTTATCTAAAGTAAATGCAATATGGGAAGAGAATGGTAGAGTCCTCTTTGATTTTCAACAGGGAGTATTAAACCTCTTCTTTGAACTTGCTCTTACAGCACAATCTGGCTGTAATCTTAGGAAGAAGTGAAAAGGACTTTGTGAGCAAGAAATATCATCCAGATCACGAATTAGTTTTCAAAGTGGAAAGCCACTGAACTTAGGAAGTGAGATTTGTGACTTACGAAGATGTTTAGCCACTGAGGTCTAAGCTTTAGCGTGTTTAAAATTATTCAAATAATGAAGTGTTCTTTATGTATTTGTGAGAAAATATTCAAAAGTTTTTCCCAAACAGATCTTTAATGTTTGAAGTTGTTTATGTTTATTTAGAAATAGCAGAAATTTGGGAAATATGCTATCAGTATAGTTTGGGGGTTACTTTGAGGTAGAAGTTCCAGTTTTAGCAAATGAAAATACAAGATGCTTAGATAAATTTGAGTTTTCAATAAACTTAAATGTAATTACTGTTTTTTCATGTTATTTGGCAAATCCACTCTGACTTGCAGTGATTAAAGCAATAAAACATTCATAACTACTGAAGTTTGCCAAGTACTAAATAAATAAAATCCAGCCATAAATTTGCAGTCATTTTTGTCATTCATCAACTATAAAATTGCCTAGAAATTTTAACCTTAGCAAGTAACATTATGGTTGGATCATATTTTTTTTCCAGCCAGAAAGTTAATAATAGAAGCTGGTAGCATTTATTTTATGCTAACAATGTACTAAGTATAACTACTAATCCTGTAAGTATCCTTTCATTTAATTCATTTATTTGATGAGGATCAGAGCAGCACTTGTTTTAAAAGTGAGAAAAATTATTTTAAGATATGTAAGATGACAATTAGAAATGTGGTTTAAAGCTTATGTTGTCCAAATTTAAAGTTTACTTTTTTAAGCAGTACATTATATGGTTCATATATGAGGTGTCCCCCATATGCACATATGTAAGATGATGCACGAAAGTTTAGAGGTGAAATGATTGGGTTAAGAGAGTCTTAACCTAATCAGTACATTAATCCTCTAATAGGGATTAAATGGGTGGTAACTGTAGGCAGGTCACAGTGATAAAAATTTGACTAATAGTACATTATTACTGCCTTCCAGATGACAGACTCTCGGATCCGTTCTTTTCTCTATCTAGATTTGTAGCTTTCTTTGAATAAGAAATTTAGCCTCTGTTTCTAATTTATTAAATATATAAGATTAGAGTATGAAATTAGGTACAATTTCTGTTTTCTACAATTCCATGATTTTGTCAAGAAATCCAATTATGCTCATGAAGTATGGGAAATAGAAATGTGTTTAACTTAGACTCTGCTATATTTTGAAATTAAGCAGCACACAATTTTGTTCCTCTCCCTCTATTTCTGCCCTGTATGTACTAAAGTATTCTGTATAAATCCCCAGTGAATGCTTGAGTAAAGGTTGGGGTCATTGAGTTGAGTGCCTCTGCTGGTAGCATGATTTCAAAAGGTCATAGGGAGGAAATTACATATTCTTGACTTTCTTTTGCATATTTAATACTGTAAGTATGATCTTGGAGAATAATATGCTGAAAAGGTAGCATTGAACCCTTTAGATTAGTAACATAAACAAATAATCTTGATGCTAAAAATTGGAATGTGTGTGAGACTCCTCTGGTTCTCTTACAGGTACACTATTACTATTTGTTCTGGAATAAACATTTTTTCTTCATTTCCTACAACATGGATTTTTCACTCCCAACTTCATAATTCTCCACAGCTGAGAAGATACACTCTTTAAAATATGCAAAGACTTATAATTTTCTCTCTCTCTCTTCCTCCCCTCACTCTCTGAGCTACTCTCCGTCTCAATCTCTTTTTCATTTTACTTAAAGCAGAAATATATGCTAGAAGAATATGGTCATGCACATCTGGAATCCCATCAAATTGGGAGTCTGAGGCAGGAGGATTACAAATTTGAGACCAGCCTGGGAAACTTAGGGATACCATGTCTCAAAATAAGGCCTAGGGATGGAGCTCAGTGGTAGAGTGCTTGCTTAGAATGTGAAAGATTCTGGGTTCATCTCTAGTACCATAATAAATAAACAAATGTATAAATAAGTAATAAGTAAAATCATAATGATAAATCTCAGTGACATAATGCTTGCTAGCACATGAAAGGTCTAGGTTCAGAAAAGAAAAGAATACATGGCAATGGGTGTAAAAACCTCAAAGTATTCTTTTTAGAAAAATGTCATATGTGAATGTATAGAGGCATAGCTTCTGAATAACTGCCCTTTAAGATTATGCGTTATCAATCAATAAGACTAGAGGAAGCACATAAGAGCACAACAGAAATTAGACCTGCCCTGACAGACAGACATGAACATCAAAAGGCACAGTGAGTGGCATTTGTAGTTGCCATGAAGGTCATTATTGTTCCTCTCACCTTGGCGAGTATTGGTTTAAAATGATGTATTTCAGATTAAGAAACTTGGCATTGACAGTAGGTAGGCTGAATTTAATAAAACTCATATGTCTAAAAATTGAGGAGATTGAATTTTAAAAGAAGATTACAGAGAGATGCAATATAAATTACAGTGAAGTGATCTGTTACAAATAACTGGGATCTAAAGGAAATGTTAAGAGAAGTTTAATATTAGAAAAATAATGCATTCCAAAATATAAAAACCATAAATAACTAAAGTACCATAATTCTAGGCTATGCCATGAAAGGAAAAAAAATCTGTGAGATCAGAAAAAGGGTACTCATTCTGCCTATGTTCTTTAAATTTATACATTTATCTCATAAAAACAAATAAGATACCAGAATGAATAAAATCAATTTAATATAAGAAGGATTGTCAACTACAGGTAAAAAATAAAGGCTTCAGCATAGGATGTGAGGCACTGAGGAAATTTTTGCACATGGCTGTATTATATTATAGGAAAGTATAGAGGTATTTATCAGAGGTTAAGTGTGGGAAGTATAAAGAATGAGATTTATGGTACCTTGTGGAATGTCCATGGAGGAATTCTGTGCATGGAATAGGAATGAAAGGAATTGCCAAGGTTGATCTTGTAAAGTTGGTAGCAAAACACTAGAAACAACTAAATAGACTAAAATGAGCTAGGAGGACTTTATAGTAGTAGTCTGTTGCCTCTTTTAATTTCTACAATGCTGTGGAGGCTATATATAGAGTTTAGGAATCCAAGAAAGGAATTTTTTTCCAGCTCAGTCAGAATACACAATTATAGCAGTTGCCAAACATTAATCAGTAGCTCTTCTAGTTCACAATAACAAAGAGAATTTTTAAAATAAATACAGATTTGGGCTGTATAGTTATTTCTTGCTGTGCAATAGAATAACCCCAAATTTGGTTGCTTTAAACAATTAATGTCTCACAGTTTGGTGTAAGGAATCTAGACACAGCTTAGCTTATGATTTCTCCAAAGCTCCAACCCCAGTGTCAGCTGGAGCTATAATTATTTAAAAGCTAGAGTGGGGTGGAAGGAGGCTTTCTTCCAAGTTCACTTAGTGGGTGATTGGCAGGCTCAGAAAACTCACTTCCAAGTTCAGTCCTATGGCTATTGACAGACCAAATGTCCTGCATGGGTATGAAACCGGTACCAAGAATCCTTGGGGGGCATCTTAGAGGCAAAAAGACTTTCCTCTCTTTATCAATATCAGATGAGAAGCAGCAAGTGTTGAAAAATAAGGTGGCCCCCTAGACTCAAACTGTTCAAGCATAATAATTGTTCATTGCAAGAATCAATTATGTCAACACAGAAAGACAGCATCTTCCTTTTTTATAATATTATAAAAATATTTAAAGAAGTGAAATGTGTGATGAGCTCTCTAACTTAAGATTAAACCAGAAAGCTTTAATCACAAGGACCAGAGCTAATAAATTCCATATAATGTTTTTAACTAAATAGCAAGTAACTCTTACAGTGTACTTATTTGATTAAATCATGAAAGTTTTTTTTCCAAGTTATTTTTTTTTAAAAGATGCTTTATATACATTACTGGAAAATGGTAATACTTAATGAACTTTTTTCTTGATTGAGTGTGTTTCTTTCATTAAACTTTAACATGAACAAGTGTGTCACATTAAAAATATTGATAATCTTGTCATAATTGAGTGGTTTCACATTTGGGAAGATGTGATAAGTTTTGGATTAATTTTTACCTTATGACTAAAATGATTTGGAGTATGCAAAGTGGAAGGTAGAAGAAATTAATATAATGTAAACCTGTCATATTATAGATACTGATGTGGATGAACGTAGTTTTAAAGTCTATATAGATACATATACACATATATACATACATCTCTCTCTATGTGTTAAACAAGATGCTCTACAATTTAGGTATATTTCCTTTTACACTTTAAATTTATATTCTTAGTCTTTACTGTCTGATTGTTTCCTAAGCAAAGAAATTTGGTTTATAAATTTGAGTCACTGAAGTCTAGAGACTGCTTATTAAAGGACTTATCTGAAAGAAACTATTTGTAATAGACAATCAATTTTTTTTAAATATAACATTTACCAAGTACATTCTTAGGGACTATGAATACAAATAAAAATTAAAAAGCACACAGTCTGAGTTGGAGATAAATGGATGATATCTTAGTTCATTCCCTGTTGTCCCTCCAGTGTCCCTTCCACAGCATACAAAGCCTCTCTACAGCTCCACACATAGGAAATCTCACACTACCTGTTTCACTGTCAAATACCTGTAGTTAATTAAGAAATCATGGTTATATATTGCCTATCTCTACCTGTCTAAAGTTTCCACAAATCAATCTTTTTTTTTGCTTTATGTATTAGCTTAGGGAGCCTAATTGCTCCCAAGTGTACTTTTGAATGAATGAAGTCTAATCTCTGATCCAAGTTATTAGAAAAGTCCTGAAACTATAGTTTTCCATGTGATGAGCATAAGTATCAATGGAGTCTAGTGATTTATTCCCTGGCGTCAAGCCCACTTGGTCCCCGTAAATGCATGGGAGAATAGGTGAACTACACATAATTCATGGTATGATCCTTATCTGCTCTGACCCACAGAAAATTTATTCTTTGTAATTTATTGTCTTCTTGACACTTTTTTTAATATTTATTTTTTAGTTGGACACAATAATTTTATTTTGTTTATTTACTTTTATATGGTGCTAAGGATTGAACCCAGGGCCTCCCATGTGCTAGGTGAGCACTCTACCACTGAGCCACAACTCCTGCCAAAACTTTTTTTTTTTTTTTTTTTTATGGTGAGGAGGATTGAACCCAGGACCTTGTACATGTGAGACGAGCACTCTACCAACTGAGCTGTATCCCCAGCCCCCTCTTGAAATTCTTGACATTCTTTTCTTAAAAGAATATTTGTCTAGTTGTTGCTGGACCTATATTTTATTCATTTATTTATATGTGGTGCTGAAAATCGAACCCAGGGCCACAACCCCAGCCCTTGACATTCTTAAATGTGCTCATCCCTGATTTTTTCCTTGAATTTATGACTAACTTATAAGTTATTTTGACCTATGTTTTCACTGACTCCATAATGCTAGCCCTGGAACCCTTTCTAAAGTTCTACCTTGAGCTAATTTGTTCTTCTCTAATGCCATATATACCCCAGTATGGTGGATTAAATTGGGCTAATTTGCTCATTTATGAATATTTACTGAACAGTGGTGCATTCCTGAAACATAATAGATTTGGTTGTGAGAGCAAAGCATTACATTTTGTAAAAAATTAGCAAGAATGAAGACACGAATTGGTGTGAATATACTATGTATACAACCAGGAAAAAAAATTAGCAAGAAATCAATTAGTATTTAAGTCAGTCCCTGAAAACCACGAAGACTCTAAGTCATAATCAAATCAGTGAAAAACAAATGAAGTTTAGCAATGTAGGAGTTTACGAAGATTTGTAGGTCTATGAGATCAGGCTCAAATTAACTCAGGAAAAACTTGCAACTTTAGAGTTCTTTGTGATCATTATTATTAGGCACTCCCACACAAGAACCCTTCCTTTATAGCCTCCAACTTTACACAGTTAAGTAAAAAAATGTTTTTCCTTTTAAATATCCATGTAGGACTTATCATTATTTTTTTTCCTCTTAACACTTTAAATATTTTATTCCATTCTCCTTTTGCTTGCAAGTTTTCTGAGAAGTCAGATTTCTTTTTTTCCTCTATAGGTAAGTTTTAAATTTTTTAATAGCCTCTTTCAGGATTTTTGTATTCATCTTTGATTTTTTTATAGTTTAAAAAGGATATGCATAAGTGTAGGTTGCTTTTTTTTGGCGGGGGGGGGGACATTTATCCTGGTTGGTATCTTAAAAGCTTTCTTGATTTATTGTTTGCTCTCTCCCATCAAGTTAGGGAAATTTTCAGTCATTTCTAATTCAAATATTTCTTCTGTTTCTTTCTCCTACTTCTCTTTTCCATTACATATATGTTACAATTTTTATAGTTGTTCCACAGTCTTTGGATATTCTGTTGGAGTTTTTAAAAATATATTTTTAAAGTATATATTTTCTTTTTGTTTTTGGTTTTGGAGGTTTATATTGGTGTATTCTCTAGCTCAGAGATCATTTCCTTAGATATGTCTGGTCAAACAAGCCCATTGAAGAAAGGTATTTTTCATTAGTGTTACCATGATTTTGGTCTCTGGCATTTCTTTTTGATTCTTAGAGTTTCCATTTTTTTATTTACATTATCCATCTGTTTTTTCATGCTGTGTTATTCATTAGAGCCCTTAGCAAGCATATTAATCATAGTTGTCTGAAATTCAATGTTTGACATTCCTAACATTTTTGACATGTCTTGTTCTCATGTTTGCTTTGTCTATTTAAAGTGTGTGTGTGTGTGTGTGTGTGTGCGTGTGTTTTGTTTTTTGGTTTCTGTTTATTTATTTTTTCTTTCTTTTCCTGTATTTGAAAAGTATTCCTTACAGCCAGATGAGGCAGGTAAAATAAATTTCTCTAAATAAACTTTTGCCAATATGATGATAAGGTGTCAGGGGAGAGAAAGTGTCTAAAATCCCACGGTTAGGCTTTAGTTTTTTAGTGAATCTATGCCTTTAAACTGCAAATTTTACAAATGCCTCTCAGTTATCTCCCCACCCCTTGGATGAAATAGGATGGCTACATTTGGCTAAAGTTGGTTCTTTTTCTTCACCCCAGTTAGGCTAAGGTTAAATGGTTTCTTTTGAAGGTCAGCCATATTAAGTACAGAATGCTCTGTCACAATTCAGACTGGTTCTTCCCACTTCCCTTTGCCAGATACAAGGGAACCTTCCTCTGATATTTATGGTAAAAGCATATTTAAGCTCCAGAATATAAAACCTACCTCAACCCATGACTGAGTCTTGTAGAATTTTAAACTTTTAGATTTGTCCATACTGAACCTCCAACAGTTTACCAATTGTAGTCCAAGTTTTCCTATCTTGGCACTGGCTCCTGTGGAGGTCTTTACTTGTGTCTACTTCAATGACCCATGATTCCCTGTATTTACCTGGATAATCTTGGGAATGGCGATTTGCCTTGTGTCCTCTTTTCTCATAAGAATATAAGAAGAGTTGATGATTTTTCAGTTTCTTCAGCTTTTTACTTGTTTGCATGGAATGTCACCTTCCGTGATCCTTATATGTGGAAATGGGAACCAAAGAAAGTCTATTTCTATAATTATAACTTCAAAAGAGGAGAGGGGAAGGAAAGAGGGAAAAGAGAAGGAGAAGGAGGAGAAAGAGGAGGAAGAAATTGTGAATATAGTATTTTCTTTTGTAAATATAATTTCTTGGTTTCTATGAGTGTCAAAGCCCTTATGATAGAATCTTATGCATTCACATATTGAGTATATGGAAAATTATTTATACATATTAGATGTTTAAGCATTTAAACTAGATTTTACATTTCTAAGCAAAGTCTAGATTACAAAGAAATTTGGTTTTTGTGTTTTGCAGTATTCATGTTTTGACTTTCAAAAGAAAACTTTAAAACTATCTTAAGAATTAAATATATAGAATATATGGGTTTTAACATACTCTAGATGAAAGGGGAAAAGTTTTGTAAATCTGTGATCACAAAATTGTCTCAAAGGAGTGGCTACAATAACATCCAATAATGTCTGTAGTCTTAATATATTTGAATACATATTCCTTCTGATATTCCCTCATGAGACGATAGCCAACTCCCACTGCCTATGAACCAATTATCATTAGAAAAAGAAGAGATAGCAAAACAATCTGGTTGTTCTTATAAATATTTGAAGAGAAATATATTCTAATGGGGTTAAGAAATTTACTCTCAAGAAAAAAATTATATGAGCTTCATAGCTATCTACAATATGCCTTAGGTTGTTTAAAACCAAGAAAAGAAAGAAAAGAATATTCATTTCTTTGAGGATTTGTTCTTGTTATTGTTGTTCATGTCCTTGGGGGCTTGAACACAAAGCAAACTGAGTTAAGATACTGAAAAATTATATCAATATAATAAACCATATTTAGAACATTAAAAACAAAAGATGAGAGAGCTCAGTATGCTTCAGAATGCAGTACTTAGCTACAAAATATGGAAAAGTCCCCTTAAAAGGTATCCTTGCATATAAAAACCATGCATCAATTAATGCAAATTATACTTTGCTTCATCTTGAAAATGAAGCTTTTGTTCTATAGGCACTAGGAAAATGTGTAATGAGGGGTAGAATATATGAATAAATAGTTTCTTCACTCTGTTAGATGAGTTCTGGATATATTCTTCTCTCTTCTGAAATTTTCAATATATTATCTTCATCCATATTTCTTACTGATGATTTATACTTTGAAAGACACATTCACAATTCCTTGTAAGACCAATCACTCCTCTTCAACATATGCTAGTTTTCACCCCTTTTGTATGCCTAAGAAATTGGTTCCCATTCTTTGTACGGGTTCTGCATTTGGGATTGAGGCCTCTGAAGACTTCATGGTTGTGGCATGCTTGGTGCCTGGGAATTTTTTGTGCAAAGGCATAGGATGCCTGGTTGCTATGGTAATGCCCTCCATGCTAGAGTCTTATCAGCTTTGACCTTAAGCTTAGACACATAACTCCTGGGAATAAAGAACCTTGCTTGCTTGATAACTACAATGTTTCACCAAGCTCTGGTGCTCCTGCATCTGCCTGCCTAACAGTAACTACAGAGAATGGACTTTCTTGAGAAGTGCACAAAGCTCCTAACATTGCATACTATAATTGTGAAATGTAACTGCACAATCAGCAACCTTATTGATACTCTAAACGATAATGTGGTTATGGTACTAATGACCTAATATAAACTATTGGTATAAATAAACGTGGCCGCTTGGACAATGAACCACTCTGCCACCTTCCCTGCCTCTGTTCCTTGTCTCTCTGTCTCCTCTTTATTATTATTTCTTTACAACACTTCACCCCTCTATCTTTGACATGAACTTGTTATGCTGTTTCTCTTTTCTTAAAAAGTTTCCTGATTCCACTTCTTCTAATTACTGTTCCATTCTCTTCTTCCTTTTACAATAGTATTTCTTGAAAGAGTTGGCTTTACTCACTGTCTCAATTCCTCTAGTCCTTCTAATTTCTTTTAAACCTGCTCTAACTAGCAAACTATGATGAAACTATTTATTAAATCTAAAAGAAATTACTCAGTCTCTTCCTGGTTTGTAAGCAGGATTTGACACTGGTGCTCATTGTTTCCTCGCTGAAATCTTGCTTCTGGTGCACTCTGCACCAGAAGAGTGCTGTGTACTCTTGGGAGGTTCCTTCCAAATGTTATATTCCTTATCTTACCATCCTTCTAAAATCCAAAGTGCTGATTCTTGGGTCTTTTCTCTTTATCTGCTCTTGCTCTCTTAAAGAAGTTTAGCCAGTGTCATGGCTTAAATATCAACTACACATTAGTGACTTAAATACATATTTCTAGGCCAAATTTCATACATGCAACAGCCTTCTAGAAAACCCCACTTAAATGTTTAAAAGCTATGTCAAGCTTAATGCATCCAAGTAAAATTTGGTTGTTCCATCTCAATGTGCTCTTGTTCCTCTCTCCTCTATATTTCAATTAATGGAAATTTTATTTTTTCAATCAGTCAGAAAGAGTCTGGTGTCTTCCTTGGATTTCCTTTTGCTCTTATACTTCATATCTAAACTGCCAGAAAGTTCTCTTTATTTGCTCATTATAGAAAATTCAGAACTTGACTACATTTGCTGCTCCACTGCTACCCTGCCCAAACACTATCATCTCTCCCTTGTGCTATTACAACATCCTCCTTAATAGTATCTCAGCTTCCACGTTAGTCCTTCTAGGAGTTCTAGTGAGAGTGATCTTGAAATGAAACCCAGATTGTTTTATTTTTCTGCTTAAAACCCAGTAGAACAACTTAAAAGTTAATAAAACTAATTGTTAACCTAGTTGTGCACAAAACATTGCTTAAAACATCATTTCAAAGTTAATATATTATGTCTACACTCAAATATTTGATAATATATGAATAGATGTGTGTGCACACACACAGAGACACCCACCTCCCCACACGTACATACCCAAAATCAGTGGAAGTGAGTGGTAGGTAAAATACCCTTGCTTATATATAAACAAAGTTATAGAAAAAACAAAGAGTTTTTAAATCAATGCTATTACACTGCTCCTTCCCCATCACTGAACTTATTATATATTCTTTTTCTTCAAAAAGAGAAATCTTGCAAATCTTGTCTTGATCTAGAGCTTAGGGATCTTTGCCAATATGTGCTTAAAGATTATTCCTTTAATAATGATGGTGAGATTGCAATAAAAACCTAAATTTGCAAATAGCTGCAAACACTAAGGATCATGGTTTTGGGGGATTAACTCCAGGAACTGTTTGCTTTGCTTCTTGTTTTAAGATTCATATAAGGCTGAGTGTGATTTGGAAATTTATTCTTTAATCATCATAAGATGGAATAAGGATCTCCTGAGAATTTGTCCTTCCTGTATTATGTAAAACTGTCTCAAGCATTTTTTTAATATGTTTAACTGTAGATGGACACAATACCTTTATTTATTTATTTATTTTTATGTGGTGCTGAGGATCAAACCCAAGTGCTCTATCCCTGAGCTACAACCCCAGCCCTCAAATATTTATTTTCAGATTTAAGAAATCCTTATTTTGACAACTATATTATTAAAAATAAAAGTATAAAAATAAAATCTTTTAATCACCATTAATTGTCAGTTTCATTGGGGATTTTTTAATTGTCTAGAAAAAGTCACTGAAAGCACATGTTAAAGATGACTTCATATTTTAGAACCTGGTAAAAATTTCTTTCCTTTATTTTTAAGAAAACAATGAGGTTCTTTTTGTTGTTTTGTGTTTTAGCTGAAATTGCTAGAAAATTATTCCTGTAACTTTTCATTTGAGTGTGATCAGGAAGCCTCATATACCAAAGTCCAATTTAAAAAGTAATGTCATAGAATAAGCGAATAAAATATGTTTTAATAAAAAATATTTTTAAGAAAATCAGTGTGCTAGAAAAGTACAAAGGTCCTTATAGTTTAAAAGAGAACAATGAAGCTGGGCCAGGATGTGGACTATATCTATCACATGCTCTGGCTGGAAATGTAAATTGATACAGGCACATTGGAAAAGCATTTGGTTGTATGTATATCCTATGATCCATAAATTTCACTAATGGAAAATAAATACAAAACAGGAATGCACACATATGCTCAAGTAAAAATACTATGAGAATATTCATAGCAGAAGTATTCATGATATTCAAGAAATGAAAAACTGTACCAATCACAATAGTCTCTCGACAAAATAGATAAATCAACTTAACTATATCCATAAAATGACTGTTTTAATCAGCTTTTTCACTGGTATAACTGAAAGACCCAACCAGAAAAATTGTAGAGTAGGAAAGATTTATTCAAGGGCTCATGGTTTCAGGGGTCCATTCCTTGGGACTTGAGGTGAGGCAGAATATCATGGTGGAAGATTGTCACAGAGGGAAGCATTTCGCATGACAATCAGGAAGTAGAGATAAAGGGCTCCACTTGTCAGATACAAACATATATCCCAAAGTCAAGCTCCCAATTCCCACCTCCTCCAGCCACACCCTACTTTAGTTACCACTGTTAATTCCTACTCAGGGATCACTTCACTGATTAGGTTAAGACTCTCACAACCCCTCTCTCAGTCCCAGGCCTTGGAGCACCTCTCTTGCAGCATCTCCCCTCTAGCCTCTACTCTCCTTTGGGTCAATATCATCTGGAATCCATATACTCCCATCAGATTCACTAACACCAACACATTTAGCACCAAAATAATGTAAATACCCAATGCCTCCCTCCAACTAGGGCTCAAGCTGCCCCACCTGCGCCACTATGGCAAAGCGGCAGCCCACTGCGAAGATTGCCCCAACTTCTTCAAGATGGTGGAGAGTTTCTTCGACCATGGTGCCAGCATGGTAGAGGATAAGCTGGTGGAGGAGCTGAACACCCGATAGAGCCAGGAGCAGAAGTAGAACCAGGTGGGAAGAATCCTGTGAATCATCAAGACCTGAAACCATGTGATGAGTCTCTCTTTTCCTCTTCTGGGTGATGACTGTTCCTGGGAGTTATCGAGAGCTACTGGGCCCAGCACAGCCAGCACCACATGCCCTACAAGGGAGGTATCCATTACCACGCTGATGTTAGTGTAGATGAAGCAAAAGCATTGGCTAGCTTTCTGATAACTTATAAGTGTACAGTGGTTAATATGACATTTTGAGGTGCTAAAGAGGTGTCGATTTCATCTCACTCCTGTCAGAATGGCAATCACCAAGAATACAACAATAAATATTGGCAAGAATGTGGGGAAAAATGTACACTCATACAATGCTGGTGGGACTGCAAATTGGTGAAACCACTATGAATAGCAGTATGGAGATTCCTCAGAAAACTAAAATGGAACCACCATTTAACCCAGTTATTCCACTCCTCGGTTTATACTCAAAGGACTACAGCCTACTACAATAATGCAGCCATGTCAATGTTTATAGCAGCTCAATTCACAATAGCTAAACTATGGAACCAACCTAGGTGTCCTTCAATAGATGAAAAGATAAAGAAAATGTGGTATATATATTCAATAGAATATTACTCAGCTTTAAAGAAGAATGAAAATATGATGTTTGCCAGAAAATGTATGGAGTTGGAGAATATTATGCTAAGTGAAATAAGACAATCCTGAATGTTTTCTCTAATATTCGGATGCTAATTCACAATAAGGCAGGAGGCACTAGAGAAGAATAGCATTACCTTAGATTATTAGGTAGAGGGAAGTGAAGGGAGAGGAGGGGAGGGGAGGGGGACTAGGAAAGATAGAAAAATGAACAGACATTATTACTTTATGTATATATGTGACTGCATGACCAATATGATTCTGCAATATGTACACTCAGAAAAATGAGAAATTATATCCATCTATGTATGGTGTGTCAAAGTGCATAAATACATTCTACTGTGATGTATAACTAATTAAACAAAACAAAAAATAAACTAAGAAATTAAGATTACAAAGGAAAAAAAAAGATCAATCCCCAAAACTCTACAGATTATAAATTGGAGAAGATCATAAGAAGGTTCACCGTGGAGCTCACCAAAAATAGATTTTTGTTGGTTCTAGCATTGAAATGTCTGCTCCAGATGTGAGCACAGGTGAACAGAAGATGTTCTGGATGGCTTACACCTATGCTAGAACCATAGGGCACTATGATATTGATGCATATACCTTACTGGTTACTGGTAAACCCATTAGTCAAGGAGGTATCCGTGGATGCATCTCTGCTACTGGCCATGGTGTTTTCCATGGAATTGAAAACTTCATCAATGAAACTTCTTACATGAGCATTTTAGGAATGACACAAGGCTTTGGAGATAAAATATTTGTGTCTCAGGGGTTTGGTAATGTGGGCCTGCACTCTATGCGGTATTTACATTGTTTTGGTTCTAAATGTGTTGGTGTTGGTGAATCTGATGGGAGTATGTGGAATCCAGATGATATTGATTCAAAGAAACTGGAAGATTTCAAATCTCAATATGAACAAATTCTGAGTTTTACCAAGGCAAATGTATATGAATAATGCATCTTGGAGGCTGACTGTGACATACTGATTTCTGCTGCCAATGAAAAGTGGTTAAGCAAATCCAGTGCACCCAGAGTCAAAGCCAAGATCATTGCGGAAGGTAAGGTGCTAACAGACCAACCACTCCAGAAGCTGATAAGATTTTCCTGGAGAGGAACATAATGGTTATTCCAAATCTCTACTTAAATGCTGATGGAGTGACAGTATTTTACTTTGAATGGCTGAAGAATTGGAATCATGTACACTATGGCTGACTAACCTTCAAATATTAAAGAAATTTTAACCACCACTTGCTCAAGTTTGTTCAAGAAAATTTAGAAAGAAAGTTTGGAAAGCATGGTGGAACAATTCCTGTAGTTCTCACTGCAGACTAGCAGGGTAGGATACGGGGTACATCAGAGAAAACATTGTGCATTCTGGCTTAGCCCCACCATGGAGCATTTAGCCAGGTGAATTATGCAGATTGCTATGAAATATAACCTGGGCTTGGAGCTGAGAACAGCTGCCTACGTCAATGCCATTGAGAAAGTCTTCATTCAAAGTGTACAATGAAGCTGGCGTGATCTTCACTTAGATGGATCATGGTTAACTTCCTCACCACCACCTTCACCTGTAACTTCTGCTGACCTATCACAAGTTTATGTGTAACTGCAGAAAGCTTTATCTCATGCCCAATTAAACAGTGGACACTATTCTCAACAAGTAAATTCAATGTAGTCCCATAAGAAGAAAGAAATTAAGTTTAGGGAATTGTGTATAATCTGATGAGTGTGAAAGTAGAAATCACTATTCCAGAGGGCCATTTAGGCATTTTGCTTTTAAATAAAAGTCTCCACCACTTGACTGTGCTGCCTTGCTCCAGGGCTCTTCTCAACACAGTCAGTGATGTTGCCAGGGAAAGCAGTCAAGAACAGTCACTCATTTTTGCTCAGGACAAGTCTGGGATGTGTTTTAATTTTGACACAATTGAGAATCATAAATATGGTTTTCAGAAGGTAGCTTTGTCCTCAAATGAGTTATTGGTATTTTACAACTACACAGTAACTCAATTTTACAAATTGCAAACAAAAATAAACGATATCTTCTATACATTTTATTCTCATGGAATAAAATAAGTATATGCTGCTGTAATAAAATTGCCTTGAATCACTTAATAAGCTTAACCTTGACTCAAGCAGTGAATTCCTATAAACATGGTAAATGAAAGCTAGCATTTTTATAACATAAAACAGTATCATTTTTAGCTTATCAGTCATGTATTGTCCAGCAAAAACAAAAAGCTTTATAGAGGTCTTCATACCTGGAAACACTGGAGGCTATTTTTGTTAAAACTATCAGATTTCACCAACTACTATAATGGCTCATAGTCAAAGAATGCAGTAACCTCCTTATAATATTAATTAATTGTTCTTCCCTTTTGAAAATCTATTGTGTTGACAATCAAACCATAACTCAAGTAGAGCGTCCCAAGAAAAACCACTGGGCTCCCCGTTTGGAGTGTGCAGCTGGCTCTGAGCACTGCCAGTGGCCCTGACTCAACCTGACTGTGTGTCCTCTCCTTCTGAAGGTTTTACATTCTATACCCACCTTCCTTAACAGCAGACTGGAAACAACATATTCTAGTGTTTTAAAAGATTTTGGTCAGAGCCTTTTGATCAGTAGTGTCCCAATGAAATACTAGATAATAATGTTAGAATGAGTGTTTTTTTTTTTTAATAATAATACCCTTTCACAAGTTTCTAACTACTTTGTAACTGCATGTCTTAACCTGGTGATAAAAGCAGTAATTAGAAGTCTACCTTAAAAAACAAACAAACAAACAAACAAAAAAACACTCTCACAATCCACTCATTTCTCCTCTGAAACTTCTTGCATTTTCTCACGTCACCTTTTGGGGGAAACCTCATATCCATACCATTACAATGACATACACATGTACACATATGCATACAAGTACAATTTAGCCTGGATACAACAATATGGATGACATTAATTTTGAGTTCAATAATAGACAATAATTGAAACACAAGAGTATATAGTGTAGATTCATTTTTATAAAGCTAAGAAACAGACCAAATTCAGTAATGGTATTTAGATTAAAGTTCTGCTTACCCTTTGGAGGTTTATCATGAAATGGGAGGTAGGGTAAGAAAATTTACAGTGAACATAATTTTTTGTTTCTCTCTTCTTGTTACACATACTCATTCAGTATGTGAATGTATCAAACTGTATATTTATTATAGTGAATATTTTATATGTATATTAAACTTTAGTAAAATGTTTTATATATTGATAACAGTGAGTTTGGTTTATCAAGAAAGGATAGTTGGATGATTGATCATTAAGTGCTTTCATTGGATGCTAATATTTTGGTACACTTTATCCATAGTTCAGTACTTGGTCTTTGTTAGTGCACTAAGGTTTACTAGAGTTGAGGTTGCCAACTCAGATGAACAAGTCACAATTTTAATATATTCAATGAAACTGGTGAATATTCTTTTCCATTAACTGTAATGTTTAAATTTCATATTTAAGACATACCTTTTATTATTATCAAATTATTAAATGGCAGGTGGTTTAGTAAGTACAGGATGAAAATAGAGAAAGGTAAATTATAAGAGATTTTTTTTAAATGATGGTGACACTTGATAATGTGTGCTTTTTTATAAATAAAATTCTTGTTTCTTGGGTGTGTCTTTGGGCATCACATTCAGTGTCTCTCAGCTTGAAGGAGACAGAAAAAACATGTCATCTTGCAGATGTTGAGTTGCCTGTTTATGACTGTATGATGCTGCACTTTTGTTTTAGTTTTAAAATTTTTTCTTTATCTAGAATGCTACATAGATGAAATCTTACCTATCTGAGATAACACTTGGGACATCTTTGTATTAGTATTGGGGATTCACATATATTTTTTTCATTACATGTGTGATCATCCTTTTATTTACTCTGTGTGTGATTAACCATGTTATCAGGTGTCAATTTTGTTCAGAGAGTCACTTAAGTTTTAAGTTCTTTATGTCAAATTCACAGACATATCTCATACAACTCCTACATTACTTAGGTTATTTACCAACTTGTTTTCATTTATTTTAAACAATTATTTAAAATTAGATTTAAGAAATATTATGTGACAATATATTGCTCATTCTTCCTACATTCAGCTACATGGACATAAGTCAGTTCAAAAGGATGAGAATATAGTCTGCTTTCAGAACACAGTTTTTCTCAAATTCCATCACATTTTTGACAGGTTCTGTAATACAACAGCATCATTAGCAATGATGACAAATCAGAATGGAACAAATTTATATTTTTAAAGCCAAGTGACTATGGGGACCAAATGAAATAGAATGAGAATGGATTACAAATGTCTATACTCATACATCAGCATCTTCCAAATATCCTCGAGAAGACTCATTTCTTTAGTCCCACTTTTAGGCTGAAACACGCACATAATCAAGTAATTGATAAATTTGGAAAAGAAGGTAATTATTTGTTTTTGTTAAGCTACTTACACAATCAATGGTCTATGTCAGTATGGTGATAATATAAAGTTTCAAGCATGCTGACTTCTCAATAGTTTTTGTAAGATGAAACTACAGCAGCTAGTTAAATGGCATTTAAGCTAATGTCAGAAAGAATAAAATGCCAGCTACTCATGGCTTGGGACAGGTGATAAGGCAAGAGCAATATATACCTGTTAGTACTTTGAAACACAATATCCATACAGTGTTGTTTATCCTTTTCAACCTTTCACAATATTTATTTCTTCCAATAATTTAGCACTGGTTTACTTGCTATATTTTGTATTAACTGCCATGTTTATACGTATTTTCTCATTTTTCTGAGTTTTGTCCGCACATTGAGAGTAGAAACTACTTCTCAGCCTGTTTTTGATTTTGAATTTTCCTGTTGTGAGGATGGCCTTAGGCCTGAGCCTAAGCAACTCCATTTTAAAAACTCCAGTTTGAAACCTGCAGTCTCACCAGGCACACCCACAGAGCCCTCAAACAAGTTAATTCCACTCACCCTGATAAACAGAGTGAAGCCCCTGGCAGGCTGTCTTTACCTGATAAGAGGGAAAGGTGATAAGATCAGAGTGAAGACCACCAGACCAGATATTTCTGACCCCAGGGTAAATGATGTCATGGAAAATCCAGTGGTAGCTGATAAGGATTGAAAGGGGGTGTCAAAAGCCCCCAAATTTAGTATAAATAATAGATGAACAGGGACTCAGCTGGGGAGCCTGACCAAGACTGACATCCCATCACTTGTCATGTTTCCTGATCCTCAGCGTGATCCTCACCACTCTCAAACTCTACCAACTTGTCTGGTCTGTCTGAACCCTGGTGAGAGCTGAAACTTCTCCCTATGACTCTCTCCTCAACCCGTCTCACTCCACACCAGGAAAAGCCTGCCTTGGTTCCAGACCTGGTCACTATGGTCTGAGTTAGTTTGCATCTGCTGGACATAAAGCCTAAGGCTTAAGACTTTTGAATTTAGCATGCAGAGGGAATGTCTGTCACTAGCCTGTCATGATTAAGTGTGTTTTGCAGTGCTTAGAATTAATCTAGAATTGTTTGCTGTGAATTGATTATGTCTATTGCAGTGCCTAGCATTAAGGATTGTTATTTTCTTAATTAAGAACCTATAGAGTGAAACTGCATTGAGTAATTTGAGTGAATAAAGCATTGAAAGGAGCAGAAGCATGTGGTCATTCTTTATTTCTCCCCTCGACTGCATACGTCACAATTTTGACCCCTCGCGACACCTGTGTTAAGCACAGAGGTGAGTCAATTAATAAATATATTTTTAGCTTTTAGTTAATTAAATTAGGAAAATTTTCTAGTGGGATCAAGGGATTTCACACTGTAGCAAAATGTCATGATTGAAGAAGTTAGAAGAATTGAGCTACTAGTGGGAAGTTTATAGCATTTATTCTTGTTTGATTTTTTCAGAGTTACTTAGGTATTTAGGAAATGGGCTCTCTCACACTGTTCTAGTTAGCTTTTTCACTGTTGTGACTAAAGACCTGACAGAAACAATTTTAGAGGAGGAAAATTTTATTTGGCGCTCAATTTCAGAGGTCTCAGTTCATAGATGGCTTACCTCATTCCTTGGGCTTGAGGTGAGAAAGAACATGGCAGAAGTGTGTGGTGCAGGAAAGCAGCTGGGATCATGGCACTAGAAAGGAAAGGGAGAGAGGGAGAGAGAGAGAGAGAGTTGGGTGGAGGGAGAGAGAAAAGGGGTGGAGGGGGGTGGAAGCAAGCTGCTCAACAAGGACAATATATAAAACCTCAAAGGTATGCCCCCAATGACCCACCTCCTCCAGCTACATACTAACTGCCTATGGTTATCAGCCAGTTAATCCCTATCAGTGAATCAACACTCTTATTAGATTAAGGTTCTTAAAGCCCAATCATTTCACCTCTAGACCCTTTTACATTATTGACTCACATATGAGCTTTTGGGGGATACCTTATGTCTAAACCATAACACCTACCATCCTGTCCTGTTTTACTGCTGGGGAACTGAACCTTAGTTATGTCAAATGGCTTCCCAGGTCAAACGTTTATTTCAGATTTGTACTAGAACCTCATGTTCTTTCTAAACTTTTGCAGGGAGAATAGTATCGACATGTGCATTGTTCTTATACTGCATATAAATCTCAATAAAATTTTTGATTTTATCTTCCTTAGATATAGTTCAATAAAATAGTAACAATCTGAACTAATTTGGGGGTTCTTATTTCCATCTCTTTGTTTTCTGTATTTTTAGGAGTATGTGGTATTGTTTATATTTCTTAAGTTGAATTAAAAATAAAAAAACAAAATAATACTTCAGTAATTATTTTTTTCTTCTGAAAGCATTATATGAGAGAAATACTTGATTATTTTGCTTTACTTCATGCCCTTTTGTTCTCCCTTTATCCTTTTCTCTTTTCTTTATAATGGAGTATTTTAGAAATATTTCATCTCTTATGCCTTTACCACATTAAAGTAAAATATATAAACTTCCATTATTCATTAAAATTATTGTTCCTGAAATTAAAATGAAGGGTTTTTTGTCAATTGCTTTCAAATATCAAACAAGGAATATATCTTTTGGAAAGAATAAAAAGAGGATTATCTTTTGTGATTATAGGTCTTTTTCTCCTCTAATTTTCAGTTCATACTATAATTAAAGACTTCTAAACTGCTCTTTTATCTCAAGAGAATTTATTTATTATTGGTGCCTTTTCAACTCTGAGAATAACCAGCATGAAATGTTTTAGCTATTTTAGAATATAACTGCCTTCTAAATCCAAAGTCCATTTATAAGTTGATAGAAATAATAGTCATCATTTCTCAAATACTCAATTATGACATTGAATTCTTTCTTGCTGTTATAATTTTGTAGTAATTTTCCTTTGTAGGAATAAACTACTGTACTTATGTGCAAATATTTTTTCCTTCCTGCTGATAGACTATTAAATAAAAGTGAAAACTGTCATATTTACTGATTATGTAGTTGAAAATTCAGCTTCATTTGATCATCCATAGTACACATAAAAGTTTATTAATGTCACCTATAATCATTATCTTTATGTAAAATTTATGACAAGATAAAAATGGTCCTTAGAAGGAAGCAGAGAATAAGAGAAGGCAAACTAAAAGAGAATGAATCTCTGTCAAAGGGCAGGTTAAACATCAGTGTAGCAATTATTTCATTTTTTGTGACTACATCAAAGTGTCATCTCGGTTTGACCAACAGCCTGGCATTTGATTGCCATGAGTGATTAAAACTAAGTGAACCTCATAGTCAGTGTGTAAGAGTGCATATCTAAAATCCTGCTGCCACTGTTTAAATTGAACTCAACTAATTAGTAGTGCAAAATTTGGCAAATTAGTTAAACATTTCAAGTCTTATTTTCCTGATTTATACAGTTTCAATCAAAAGATAACCTACATTCATGATGGTTATGAGTTTTAAATAAGCTTTTTGTACTTGTGGGAACTTAATAAGGATATTCTTACATAATATTTAGTGTAATGCTTTGGAACATGATCAACACATGGTATCATTATATTTCTAACAACCAAAACTGCTCTACAAAGCACATAGACAGAACCTGTGATATAAATCATAAGCTGGAATTAATACTGGGTCTTGGGCCATGAGAAATAAACACACACACATACACACACACACGTATATTATATATACTAGACAATAGTGCCCAGTGACAGCATAGAAAACATGGTAAGAGTAAAGAGAAATATAGCAGACAAAGAAAAGAAGAAAGGAAGTAAAAATAAAAGAGGAATAGCCTCTATAATTTAACAAAAATCGTAGACTTTTCCTTGTTTCTCAAAAATCTGTAACAATTTGCATAATTTGGGGTCTCTTATTTCCATTTTAATCATCATATCACATAGAAATTTAAGATTAGAGATTAGGTTAGGATATTTTCTCAATCTGAAAGAAAATAGAATAGATTTAGAATGGGTATCACTGTAAAATCATTTTGTGTTTGGATTCTAGAACTACAGTTCTTCAACAACACTAATGTGACACTGAATAGGTCACTTAAAATCTCACGTTATCTATATGTAAAGAGTAATTTGGGCAAAGAGGTTTCAATATAAGTCATATAGAATTTAGATTTCTTGGGTCTTTAAATAAGTTTGATAAATTCTGCATCTCTTCTGAAGTCCCCCAATGTGATCAATCTTGTGAAAACCTCCAAAGTTCTTATTAAAGGCTCTATTCAATTTAGTTCCAGCCAGTTTTCACAATTTTTGATTATGTAACTCTTTTTTAATGAGCTTGAAGAACTACCATTCAAAGAAATAAACTTAGGAAAAAACCTGAGTAAGGGGAAGCTAGCAGCTTCTCCATGTTTAGGAATCTATTTCATAAACTTTTTTTAATTGACTTAAAGAACTGCCTATTAACTCTGTTAGAAAGCCTAATTAATCAACTATTCTCTAAGAACAAGGATATTATGAGCTATTGATTTCTTCTACAAGTCTATGGCAAAAGGAAATAAAAATTAAATTTGGTTTACTAGAGCAAAGAAAAATTAGATCTTTATGTTTAGTATTGTGATAGAAGAATATTCTTTTTTAAAAAATTTATTTTTATTTCTTACATACAATATAAAGGTGTATTAAGAATTGTAATGCAAAAAAAGTAAGAGAAGAATATTCTTTAGAATAACATAAATGATTGAGTGTGGGTCATTCAAATAACCAACAATAAGAAACTACTGCCCACCTTAGTCTCTACCTATTAATTAAATAAGATTTCATTCTTCTTTAATCCAAGAATAATATAGCTAGTATTTTTCTAGTATAGATTAATATATTAAAAAATATAAAATGAATGTCTGTTAGAGAATGGTTGCCACTTATTAGTAATAGAAACACATTTGTCAGAATAAAATCAACACATTTTCTATTTTTACTTACAGAAACCATTCTGTATGTTTTCCTGGCTAATAATTGGTTTTGTAACTGGCTCTCATAATGGAATTATCTCTTAATTGATGGTCACATTTTATGTATTAATCATGGTCACATTTTATGTATTAATCATGTACCCATAGATGAAATAAATTACGTAGGGAATGGTCATTCTCCCCTAGGGTTGAGACCCAGACCTTATTGGATAGAGTGTCCCCATGTGGCTCCCTGGTGGTGCAGAAACTGCTGTTATTCTGTGCAAACAAAACTTGCTAGCAATCTGTTTTCTGGAGTACTGTGGGATGCAGCTCACAGGAATGTCCACACTTCTGAGTCAGTGAGGTGAGGGATGGATTTATAGAGTGAGTATTCTACCAGTAGCACTTCCTGAAAAGCCTCCTGAGGGGAACTGAAGAAAGCCAGCTGCTGCTGGATACTGATGATCCACACACACTGCAGGAGTCAAGGACAAAAGTTGCTGTTCACTGTAGGAGCTACACTCTGAAGTACCTCGTGCCATAGGTGGTTGGTGCTAGCAAGGTCATCTGCTAGTCTGCTAGGGGAACATCAGAACAAAGAGACAAACCCTTCTTTCTGAAATCTCTCTCCAGTGGCCTCTAATGACCACACTTCACATCATGCCAGTGGCAAAGGAAAACTATTTAAAGGGTCAAACTTCATTTCTGTAGGGCAAAGAATGAAGGATGGGTTTGTAGCTGAAAGGCAATAAATTATTTACTGGTATACACATTAGAATTTGGAGAGATACCTGAATTAACTGTGTGTGTATATGTTTATGTAGTATAAAGCTTATTTTAATTCATTCTGAAAATCTTTTCCAAAAAGGATGGGAAAGAAAGATCATATTGAAATCTCAGGAAAATCTGATGTAGTTTTATAGACTGAATCTAAAATGCCCCCTGAAATTCCTGTTCCCTGAGTACATATTTTATGTAATTCCATTCTCTTCAGTGCAGGCAGAACCTATGAATTCTATCCTTATGAGTGTGTTCTTATTTGATTTTCAGTTTATCTAAAGGGAGATTATCCTGGCTGGGCCTAATCAGGTGGGTGAGTGCTTTGGAAAAATAAAAGCAAGCATAAAAAAGCTCCTCTCCTGTAGGCCTAGAAGATGTCTCAGTCATATTCTGATGGGTCCTGTGGAGGAGGACATCTGGGAGGTATCTGAGTGGTATCTATGAACTGATATGGGTCCTCAGACACCAACTACCATGAAAGTAAGCCTTTGTCTGATGGCTTCAAGAAACTAATTCTTCCAATAACCAGTGAGCCAGAAAGAGGATCCCAAACTCAGATGAGATTTTCATTTCTGTTATCATTGTGATTGTAGCTTTGTCAGCAAAGAACCCAGATACACCATGCCTGGACTTCTGCCTACAGAGTCAGTGAGATCATAAATCAATTTTTTTTTTACTTAACACTCTTACATTGTGATAATTTTAATATGTAATAGAAGAATAAATACAAGTACCCAGCATTTTCTTGCCTAGGGACTCTTTCTGTACTTTATTTCTCACCTGTGAGAAGCGTTTCTTTCTGTTTTCACACTCCTGTCTGATGCCAACTTTCCCTCTTTGTCAACTAATCTCTTATGGCAGCTCAGTTAGGGAAGAGGAGCAGGGACGAACTGTTTTTGAGAGTGAGTTCACTGCCTCCTTGGTAGTGATTCATCAATTTCCCATTACTCCCTGTTATGGAATGACTGAATCCTCCCACCTCAAATTCATATATTGAAATCCTGACACTTAATGTAATAATATTTGGAAAAGCAGCCTTGGGGAGTTAAACAGATTTAGATTCAATCATGTGGCTGGGGTTCCCATGATGCTCATGATGGCATTAGTAGTAGCTTTATAGGGAGGAGGTGGAATTGAGTGGGGGAAGGAGACTGTCTTCTCATAGGAAGAAAGGACACGGCACAAAGGTCGCTATTTGCAAGTAAGAAGGAGATCCCTTTTGAGAACCTAGCCATAATGTCACCCTGATTTCAGACTTCCAGATTCGATAATCGTGCAAAAATAAATCTCCATAAATAAGTCTACAGTATTTTGTTATGTCAGTCCTTGTTTTCTAAGATATTTATTTTGCAAGGGATGATTCATTATACAGTATCACGATATAGATTTATGTAAAGAATAGTTAGTAAATGAGTAAATTAATGATAATATTAATTTAGAACAAGGATGAGATATGTGATTAAGAAAAATAATATTACTTTCAGAAGACAAGAAAAATAGAGTCAGAAGGAAAACTAGAGGTAAAAGTAGATGGGAGCGAAACTCTCCAAAGTGATAAAAATAGGTAATCTAGGGCAGAGGAGGTAGTTCAAGTGGTAGAATGCTTGCCTAGCACAGTGAGGCACTAGGTTTGATCTTCAGCACCACACAAAAATAAATAAAATAAAGGTATTGTGTCCATATACAACTATTGTGTGCATATACAACTATACACACACACACATATATGTATATATATGCTGAGGGCCATTGCTAAGTAAGAATGACACATGGCATGACCCAGTTCATTTGCAGTGTCATTGCATGTAAGGTGACCTTGCTCAAGGACCAGGGTGGATCCTGGTTTAGGGCGTTCCCGGGTTTAGGACAATCCGGGTTTAGGAAGGTTCCAGGTTTAAGGTGTACCCTGCTGGGAATAGGGCGTATCCTGCTGCCTCAGGCACGCCTGCTCATTGAGTTCCCATTGAGTTCTCCTTGAGTTCTTGTGGGATTCAGAGAGTATTTGGGATTTTGCCCAGAACGTGATTGGGGCCCGGAACGTGGATTCCCCCAGAACGTGTTTGTAGAGTGCCGGTGTGAGTTCGGGAATAAAGAATTGCTGTTTGAATCTACAGGGCTGTGAGTGGCTCGTGATTTTGTGCCCAGCCAGACTGCGGCATATATATAAAGCAGAAGTTAAAAAAAAAAAAAAAAACAGGTGATCTAAGTGGGTGATGTAAATGTTTTAGGGAAGAGTTTTACTTATGTAGAGGATATAGAAAATGGCAAAGATAGCCTGTGGTGCATGCCTGTAATTCCAGAGGCTAGGGAGGCCAAGGCAGGAGGATTGTGAGTTCAAAGCCAGCCTCAGCAAAAGCAAGGTGCTAAGCAACTCAGTGAGACCCTGTTTCTACATAAAACACAAAACAGGGCTGGGGATGTGGCTCAATGGTTGAGTGCCCCTGAATTCAGTTCCTAGTACCAGAAAAAAAAAAAAGGAAAATGGCAAATATATTGATGGTGTATTTTACTATGCATTAAGAATATACTTGACTCTTTTGGAAAAGTCTTTGATGACTAAGTTTTAAATTGAGAATGATATTCTTTGAATCAATCAACACAAAGCCAAGACTGGGCTGTGAGCAATTCTCGTGATATTTGGATTGCAATATACTTCCATTTAATTGTCGCCGTAGTCCTACAAACTGTTTTGTCATTGTAAGTTTTTACTTAAGAAAAGTAAATCTCAGAAATTTCAAGGCAAAATTGCAAGTTTCTTTCCTATGTAAGTGGTGGAGCAGAGACTATAACCCATGTCCAATTCCTACTTAGTTCAAGATATTCACACATTGATACAGAGATTTACATAGATTTAGAAATATAAAGTATGAGTTGTTTTGTGCAGGGAAGATGGTTAAAAAATGACTTTCTGGTTGGTAGCATACATGCCACACCACAGTCCTCCAAGGGGTTATCTAAGTAGTTCTTAATCTTAACACTCAGCTCTCACACCTCTCCTGGTAGTAATTATGAACTCAATTTAAGCGACAAATGAGAGAAAGTTAAGTGAGCTGCCCAAGGCTTTCTCAGTCTGTGTCAGATCTTGGATTACTTTATTCTTCTGGGAGTTCTTGACTTAATGCCATTTGCTAAGTATCATGGGTAATAAGCAAGTAATCTGAAGGACTTACTAATGATTGCCAATATTTTAGTAGTAGATTCTCTTATTGAAAAAAGAAATCTCTATTTCATTGTACTTGTAGAAACCTCAGTTTCATTTATATGCATCATTCTGCTCAGAAAAAGTAGTCTTTTAAAAATAACTGATAATAGACTATCGGGGAACGTTTTCAGAATTTGAGCATAGATCAATCAGTAGCTTCAAAGGGAAAATTCATGGATTGATTCTAGTTATTTTCGAGCTCTTGAGAATTTAGAGAAAAGAGATACACTCAAAAATATAGGTTGGAGTTAGAACTCGTGGAGTGGAGAGTCTATTTGCCTATTATGTTGCCTTCTCACAATCAGAAGACAAGTAACAACTAGAACCACTGGATTCTTCTATCCTTTGGGAATGATTTACTAAAATCATGTTTGGGGAAGATACCACTCAGTGATTATGTTGTTTTTGCAAACAAGGATTTGTGCTCAGCTATGCCTATGTTGTTCATTTTGGGGAACAGATATATGAAGGAAAATTTGGGGATGATTTTTTTTTTTTTTTTAGAATAGACTTAATGACTTTCTGGTTCTTCTAAAACATATTGATTTTCTTCAGTGTTCCTTGTGTCAGTACTGACTGTGTTTAGTTTTTATTCCTACTATAATAGATCGTCGTTAACTCAGTAGTGATTTAAAACAACATGATTTTATTCTTTTATAATTCTGGAACCCAGACATATGAATGGGTCTCACTAAGCTACAATCAAGGTTTTGGAATGGTTGCATTTCTGAGACACCTCTAAGGGATAATCCTCTTCCTTGTTTTTCCAAATTTTGGAAGCCACTTGCATTCCTTGATTTGTAATATCTTTCTCCATTTTCAAAGCTAACAGGATATCTTTTTCAAATCTCTCTCTCTCTTTGCCAAGTTTAAATCTTGCTAGCTGGGAGGTAGATAGATTAACGTAAAGAATTTTGACTTGTCATACCTAATTAGATTATGATGAATACTAATAATAATGTGCTTTGTGGATGCAGCTCCCTGGTCGAGGGCTTGCCCAACAAGTGAGAAGTTCTGGTCTCAATCCCCAGCACTTAATTAATTAATTAATATAAAAGTAATGTGCAAATTGATAAAAGAATCAAATTAATATTAAAATAAGACATGCTATTTAGGAAATAATTCATTAGCAGTAAACTTACATATGAAAATATCATTTAAATGGAATTAAGGGAATTGTGTTTTTAAGAATTGCTACATAATTCATCTAAGTATGAAAACATTCTTATTAGTAGTGTAGTAATGTATCTCAAAAAAATTCCAAGGAAACAATAGGTACATGGTCATAAAAAAAATGATGATAAATTAAATAAATAAAACATCATTTATGCTTGTACTGAGGAAAACAAACATACAAAAAAAAAACCAAAATAACAAAAAAACAATGTCTTAAGGTGAGCTAAAGAACTTTTGTCTTTTGAGTGAAGTGATTGATACCCCATCATAGAAACAATGTTGAGAGAGAGAAATTATTAAAGACTATGATATAGGGAATAGTCTCAGACTCTATTATTAAGATATAGTAGGTCAATCATACATAATAAAGTTTTCCTTCCAAATATTAAGCCTATGAAGAATCTTCATAAATATTCAGCTCTAAAAAAGTACCTATGGGATCATAACTTCTGTAATAAAGAATTGTGAAGCAAATACTTATAGATTTGACTTGTGAGAAAAAAATCATCATTAAAAAGATAGTACTTTAAAAATCTAATGTATTTTCTTATTTCCAAGCCACATTTACTTGCATTATTCTGTGACATGAGGATGGAAATGTAGGAATTATCACCTTGATTATGTAGATAAGTGAATCTTAAAAAAAAACAACCAACAACAACAACTTTTGAATGGGCTGTCTGAAAATTCTATAGTTTTGTTCTTTATTTGTATTCTCATCCAACTATGTTTTATTTTCAGGGTTGTGCATTGTCTTTTTATTTCTTTATTTTCTCACATTTTTATTGGTGCATTATTTTGTACAGTGCATTGTATTTATTAGTAAAATTATAAACATATAAATACTTAGGAGTAAATTTAAGATTCCCTTCTTCCAAATCACTATGTTCCATATTAACAATACATAACACTATATATGAAAAGTCTTTATGAGTTAGATATGCAATTAAATGAACATTTATTTTTAAACAAATATTTATTAATGAACTTTGACCTGCCACACATTGTACTAAGCAGTCTAGTAAGTAACAGAGACAAGCATTCCCTTCCTTGTTATGTCTACCTTCCGGCAGTTTTTGTTCTTGGAGTGAAATCAAACTTCTTCCAGACTCTGCATTTTTTCTTTCTTTCTTTCTTTCTTTTTTTTTTTTCTCAACTAGCATGAGGTATGTTTCGGTGAGATTGACACCATTTAACTTGCATTCTGTTAGTTCCAGCATTGGTTAACCCCACAATCTGTATTTCTTAGTAGAAGAAAATCATGATGCACTTGAAGTTTTTGTGAGACTTTATATTACTGGCAATTGGTTATCCATCTCTGGCTTTAAAGGCTCTAGTTAAATGTAGAAGTGTTCTTTCACCATCCATGCATTATACAAAATACATGTATGAAGATGTGAATTTGGTGTCAACATACCTTATTTATCATCAGAGATATGATAGATTATTGTATAATGGTGTATTAAGAATTGTAATGCAAAATAAATAAATAAAAGTTAAACAAAAATAAATAAATGTAGAAGTGTTAACTTGTTTGTTTTTTAATAAAATTAAAGTAGAATATAGATGACCATCAAAAGTAACTGTGGGGGGCTGCGGGTGGTTGGGGGCTGCAGTGTGGCTCAGTGGCAGAGTGCTCACCTAGCATGTGCGAGGCCCTGAGTTCAATCCTCAGCACCACATAGAAATAAATAAATAAAGATATTGTGTCCAATGACAACTAAAAATAATTTTAAAAAAAGTAACTGTGAACTTTAGTGTAGAATTATAGAACTAGATGCATGGTACAATTCAGAATCATGAACTGTGTTTTCTCATTGATTTCATTCCTAAAAAAGGAGTTAACTCCAGGAATTGAGTTGTTGGTATGTAGAAGTATGTAAGAGAGTGCATGTACAGAAAATAGACTCAGAACATCTGGATGCTGATGAAGGAGTTGTATTTGAAGCAATCTGAGGACTTAGGTGGTATCAGCTGCTGGACTCTCACATGTTGCCTTGGTTCTTATTTTATCCCTAATAATGGAACATTTCTTACAATAGGCCTGATACATCAAATAATTATTTGGGTTTCTGTTATCATTTGCACCATTTCCTCAGACTTTAAACACAAAGATTGGTAGGAATAGGTAGATTTTCAATGAAATTGACATTTATTCAATAAATTCTGAGCTGTATTTTACTCTTACCATTTTCTAGCCACAACTTGATGAATCACCTATTGTCTTAGTTATCTGTTTTTTATTTCTGACTTGGGAACAAATTCATAGGATTTTTTTTTAAAAAACAAATGTTCCAATGTATTGAATATTTATGAAATAATTTTGGGAAGAATATTCTGGTAAACACGTTCTTCATATGTCCTTTTTCAATGAGTGAACCAAGGTGCTTTGTGCATGCAGTGCAGGGTGCGGGGGTTGGCCTCACAATATCTATGTTCTGTAGCACATACTGAAATGAGGCATACTGAGATGAACTTTCATCTAGGAACCTTCAGCAGAAATTCAGGAACTATGTGGGTTCACACAGCATTTCTGTTACTATCTTGCTATGTGACAAATTACTTAACCTTTTTATATCTCAGTTTCTTTATTTATACTATGAGGATAATAATATCATTTCTCTTGTTTGGTTCTTGTGAGCATGGTATAGACACAGATTTTACATTCAAATTCTCCTTGAATAAATTACTTATCTCTTTGCACAGTATAGAGCCAGCTCTACTTGCTCTACAAACCCAAAAGAACATGATTTTTTACGTTAAAAAAATTTTTATGACCCAATTGTTGAGTGGAGGCATTAATAACAATTAAATTATATAAATTTATGAAAAATAAATGATACACAAAGTTTATAAATACTCAAAACTCATCACTAATTATTTTGCTATTGTCTGTTTTAGTGAGATTATATATAGATTATATATAATCTATATATAATATATATGCCTGATTGGTATAAATAGCATCTATAGTAAGCTTTTTTATGTATCTCATCCCAATTTCACATTCTGCGGTGTCAAGTTAATAGCTTAAAATCTATGATGATCATGAAAGAAGTGTACACACTATGGAATTTACCAAATAGTACAAATTAGGTCTCATTCATTCCCTGAGCAGCTTGTTGAATGTTTACCAGTATAATGCTGTATCTGTGCTTCATTGTACTTAAATGTAGAATGGAGATAATGATACCTATAACTGCCCTGTTGTAATGATCCAAGCTAGGGACAATACTTAGAACTCTGGCACACAGTGAACTCTGGCACACAGTAAACTCTCTCAAAGAATTGTCAAGTATTGTTATTATTCTCACCAACATTGTTTCAGTGGTATTTTAGTACTCCAGCTATAAACTACAATCTCAAGAAAATTTTCATTTGAAATAATTTCCTAATTTATCTCTAGATCAACCTGTTCTCTACGGAACTTTTATAGTGAGGGTATGTTTCTGAAACAAGAGACTGGAGTTAGCTGCCATATACTAATGCTTTATAGCTGTTGTTTCCATATAGCATGCAATCACATTTGCCATTGTCTTTACAAGTGTTGTGTTTGAAATTTACATTGGTCAGGCATATATCAGTCAATTCACACTGTGGACCCACTCTTACCATCAAACAGCGGCTGAGCTGAATTTAGGCATCTTCAGTATCCTGAATTAATATGAAAACCCATGTAAAAACAATAAAAAAGACATACATGTATAGCGGTTTTTAATGTTTTTTGAAATGAATGTTAAGCTATATACATTACTCCATTGAAATACATATGCTAATAAACACAGAATTTACAGACATTTTGTGAAAACAGTACCTTGGAGAAAATCAATATGAATTATTGTCTTAAATAAGAAGACTTAAATAATCTAATTAGAAGAGTTGAAGTGAGTTTTTCTACAATTCCGGTGCCCACAGAGGACTTAATCAACTCTTAAGCATTCTGAATTCCTAGTGAAGTTAGTGGGTACTCTTTATGTGCTAAAGACATTTGAAAGAGACTTACTATATCCACAAAGACAGCATGGGCTCTTCATAAGAGATTCTTGAGCCAACAAACTATCTACATTTAGATTAACTCTAAGACTTAGAACTGCCAACAAAGTTTTCTGGATGCTTGTGTTAAATCAAAGGCAAATTCTGACATTTCTATGGTAAAGTATTTGATTATGAAAAGATTATATATAGCATTTGTGATACATGATATTTTGTTTCAGAATTCTAGTTCTGTCATAATTTTTAGAACTTATAAAACTTTTATAACTATAAAAGACCTTTTTGTAGTGTCTATTAAAACCAAAAAGAAGTTATATATTACCAAATCACAATGTAAAACTTTTTAAAACCTAATGATACTTGTACTGTTTTTATAACATAATTATTATTTAAGTAAATCACTGTCTCTCATTGCTTTAAATAATTCCCCTCATATTCTGCATGCTACCTTAAATAGTGGTGAATAGGTTAAAGGTAAAAGCATTTAGTAAATATTTATAATGAATATTTAGAAATCACATTTTTTGTATGAAACTTAAAAAATATGAACACTGGTCATTCATATAAAATACTAAATGAAACATAATAATTTGTTTTTCTCATCATTAAGCTTTATACAGAAAAGAAATTGAAGGACATAAAGATAGCCAGAGTTCAACTAGATGATTTTCTGAAAAGTCTTTATGACTGACAGCTAGCCTCATTAACCACTGGGAGTGATATTTTAGTGACATATATAGATTTGTGCCTGAATTTCCCTTTTTATTTAAACACTATCAACTACAAGTCATGGAAATGTTCTTCTTTATACCATGACTGGACAGTAAATTGCCAGTAAATTGAACGTCTAACTTTTTCTTAAACTGTTGTTTAAGATTTATGCTTTGCACCGGGAAATATCTTAAATAAAACAATTACCCAAGATGAGATGCTCATTGGGAACTGATTCCGTATTTCAATTTCTAAATTTTTTTCAATTAGAAAACTTAAATTTTTTAAAAAGTTTAAAGTTTATAGAAAATATTGATCAGAAAGTGTACACATTTTCATTATACACATCTTTCCCTCAATTCCTCTATTTATACCTTGCATTAATGCAGTCTATTTATTAACAATGGATGAACCAATATTGATACATCATCATTAAATAAAGTCTGCAGTTTACATTAGGATTCACTGCATATTGAGCATTCTGTGGAGTTGTATATAATGTATAATAACATGTGTCTGCCACAGTAATATCATACAGAACACTTTACTCTAAAAATCCTCTGTGCTCTGCCTATTCTTCCTTCCTTCCCCTGACAATCATTGTTCTTTTTGTTCTTGGCATAGTTTTGCTTTTTCCAGAATGTCATATGGTTGGATTATTATAGAATGTGGCATTTTCAGATTGCCTTCTGTCACTTAGCAATGCACATTTCAGTTTTCTCCATGTCTGCTCAAGTCTTCTCTCTCTCTCTCAAACCACCCTCTATAGTGCTAAATAACATTCTGTTGTGTGCATGTTACATGATTTATTTATTCACCTACTGAAGGACATCTTGATTGCTTTCAAGTTTTATCATTTACTACTGAAAGTACTATAAGCCTTCATGTGCAGGTTTTTCCTGTGGTCATGCTTTCAGTACATTTGGGTAAATATCTAGGGACACATTACTGTATTTTTCTAGAAAAAGTCTAGTATTATAGTAAAACACCAAAATGCATTAGAAAGTGGCTCTACCATTTTTCATTCCACCAATGATGAATGAAAGTTTCTAGGAGTCCACATCCTCTTCATCATTTAGTGATGTTAGTGTTTTTTTTTTTTGTTGTTGTTGTTGTTGTTTGTTTTACTAGGTATTGAACCCAGGGGTATTTAATCACTGAGCCACATCCTCACTCCCCCCTCCCCTTTTCACATTTTGCTGGAGACAGGGACTTGCTGAGTTGCTTAGGGGCTCACTTAGTTGCTGAGGCTGGCTTTGAACTTGAGATCCTTCTGCCTCAGGCTCCAGAGTTGCTTGGATTGCAGGCATGTGCCACCATGCCCAGCTATGCTACTGTTTTGTATTCTAGTTCTTTTAACAGGTGTGTAGTGATGTTGAACTATTTTAAGTCCAGTTCCCAAACGATATATGATGTTAGCATCTTTTCCTATGCTTTTTGCTATCTTCATATCTTTTTTTTTAATGAAGAATCTCTTTGAATTTTTCTCCCATTCTTAATTTTGTGTTTTCTTATCATTTAGTTTGATTCTTTGCATGTTTTGGATACTAATCCTTTATTAGATAACAAAGGATTTTACACAGATTTTCTCCAAAATTGTGTCTTGCCTTTTACCTCTCAGCAGTGTTTTTAGCAGAAAAGACATTTTTAATTTTAATTTTCCATTTACCTGCTCATTCAAATTTTAAAGACATGGTTTCTTCCTTAAATACATTATTATGTTTAAGGGAGAAATATCGTTTTTTTCTTTCATGGATTAGTTTCTAGCATTGTGTCTAAAGCCATCTCTAAAATCCAGGGCACCTGGATTTTTTTCCTATGTTATTTTTCATAAGTTTTACAATTTTGATTCTTGAAATGAGATACGTGTTCCCTTTTGGCTAATTTTTGTTAAAGGTGGGAAATATGTGTCTAGATTCACTTTGTGTGTGTGTGTGTGTGTGTGTGTGTGTGTATGTTCAGCTTTTCCATCACAATTTGTTGAAATGACTATTGTTTTGCATCAAATTGCCTTTTTCAATAATTACCTGAGTACATTTGTGTGAGTCTATTCCTGGGCTCTGTATTCTCTTTTGTTCATCTATTCATCCCTTGTTTCATCATTACCACAGAATCTTGACTGCTTTGGCTGTGTGGTAAGTCTTGAAGTTATTCTCCTTTAATATGATGTTCTCTACTCCATATTCCGGTTACATTCTTAACCAGAACCTCCCAAGGACTCTGCTACATGGCTGGGTACAGTGTTGAAGGAGTCCTCCAATAGCTTCCTGACTACCCTGATGCATTTTATCTAAAAAAATTCTGATGCTTTCTATTGCCCCGGTTATTTTGCTGCAGCCGGACTGCGGCACTTTCAAGACACCATTGATGTCCTGACTTCTTTACTCTATTGCTGACCTTCCTTTATCAAATTCTTGTCCTGCCACACAAATCCTCTTTTGATCATATTTATTTATATTTATTCCTCTTTATTCTGCTGATTGTTCTCATATGTCAAGCATTACTCTGTGCTAGAGACTACACTATGTGTATTAAGGTGATTATTCTCATTTAATACTCATAATAATAGACATTATTGATCTAATAATTTTGCAGATGCAAAAGGCAGTTTCAGAAAGGATAAGTAACTTCCTTCGGTTCATATGACTTCATATGATAGAAATAGAACCACACCCTAGATTAGTCTGAATTTCCACATTTGTTGGAAAAACATTCTTTGTAAACTGTCTATATTCCTGGCATCATTGGATAAAATTCATAAGCTATTTCTTCAATGATAAATCTATAATGCTTTGGTGATTAACGCAGGTAACACAAAAGTGTGAACTACTTTTACAAAATCTGATAAGCTGGGTGTGATGGTACATGCCTGTAATCCCAGTGACTCAGAAGGTTGAGTCAAGAGGATTGCAAGTTTGAAACCAGACTCAGTAACTTAGCAAGACCATGTCTAAAAAAAAAAAAAAATTAAAAAGCACTGTGGATGTGGTACACTACTGGTTGAGCAACCTGGGTTCAATACCTGGTGACCAAAATATAAAACAAAGAAAAAAATATCATACAGATTTATTACTTCCTCGGGATTTATTCTTTGTGTGCTCTTAGAAGTAGATAATCCACTCCTGTAATTTTGTTGACTTTGGAGAAGTATTTGTACGTGGGTGTATGTGTGTTAGAAGGTAATTTATTTTACTGTTTTAAAATTAAAAAATTTTCATATTTATAAAGACCTCTCTACAAAGGCCTTCCAACAGATTCTGATAGCCCTATAGTGATGGGAGGCATCAGGCAATTGAATTTAAAAGTAATTCTAACCTTCATTCTTTTATTGGTAACTGCTGGTCTATTTTCCTGGATAACTTATACATTTGGTAGGAAATGACTTGTTGTCATTGTAAATCAAGTATTTAAATAAAATTATTCAATTTAGGAGACAATTCAAAAATTTTTATATCATGAATTTCCTTCTGCTCACTTCAGCCTTGCATGTTTCCATCGGGATTTTGCACTTATTTTTACTCTCAGTGTCAAGGGTCTAATCAGGCTCTTCTCTATGTTTTCATGTTCCAGTGTGCTCCCTGACCCCACACCATTAGATGGGAGCACTGTGGCACCATGTGCAATCCCAATCATTTCTCAGCTGCCCCCAGAGAGACAAGAAGTCCTTAAGTTGCCATGCCACATGGCCTTTTTCTCATACAGTTACAAAAAGAATCTTTTTCTCCCGTTTCATTTATCTTCTTCACAGAGAATTAAGCAAGGTTTAATAGGAAGTCAATGACTGCTTCATTACAGAGTGGAAATTATATGCAATAAAGAAGTCTTCAGAAAAATAGGAACATTCATTCATTTATTCTTGAGACAAGATTGTTCTGGGAAACACTTGGTAATTTTTGAGATCTCATATAAAGTTGGTAGAAAAATTTTATAAACTGTCCATATTCCTGGCATCATTAAATAAAATCCATTAGATATTTTTAATGCTAAATCTATAAAGTATTTTGGCAAGTAATATAGGTAACATGAAAATGAGAACTACTCTCCAAAAACTTAGAAGACACAACCAATTCTAACATTAAAATGCAAAAAGTTAAGAACTCAAATAGAGGCATTAAAAAGAACTTTACAAGTCTATTAAGACTGTTTAAGTTGTTCATGGAGCTTATGGCCACACAAATTGCTTCACTTTATTCCTCTGGGTTTAAAGGACAATTATCATAAGAAATCTAAGCATTGTGTGAGTTACACATAACAAACCAACAAAAACAGAAGCAATGGAGGAGAGTAGCAAGAAGTAAGGCTGGTGAGTCAAGCAGGGAACTAATCAAATGTTAGGGTCTGTAAACAAGTCTGGATGACACCTGGCATTTTATCAGAGGGAGTGGTTTGTGAAGTAAAGCCAGCAAGTCATTAAGTGTGGAGATTTCTTATTGGTTGACTGCTGTATCTAGTTTATGTTAATTAAGATAAGCTGTGTGGAATGTATATATACCCCTCCTGTCCTGCAATAAACGGCTCCCACTCCTGCTGTATCAATCTACACAAGTTGTTTGTCACCCCCTGGTTATTTTGCTGCAGCTGGACTGCGGCAGATGGTGGCCCGTTACGGGGAGCCCCGGGACACTCGGGGGTAAGTGATGAAAAAAAAGCTGCCCATCCATAGATAGGACGGGAGCAAATCTGCTCGTCCCTAGGCAGATAGGGCAAGAGGAAAAATGGCCATTTCGAAAAAATGGAGAAGATTGATAGAGCATGTTTGTGTCTTGTTTTGTCTTGAAATGTTGTATTGTCTTTGTGATGAAAATATGGAAGGGGTGTTAAGTAAATTACTAAGGGAAGGAGGCACCCCAGTGGAACCAAGAATAGTTAGGGCATGTGTTGGTGGAAGCCAAGGAACTCTAGTCAGAAAGAAGAAAGTTCAGAGGAGGAAGGATTATCAGGAAAAAAGTTGCAGCAAAAGGCTATTACTGAATACTTTTCGTTACCAGAGGGTGCCTGAATCGGTGCGATGGCTGCCACGTGCGTGAGCCAGTCATGGCGTAGCAAGGACTTTCCAAGCGGTGGCAGCCAGCTCTTCCCCACTCCCTGGAGCCACTGCGAGAGCCCAAATCCAAACCTGACCTGGAGGCTGATGAGTAATGAGCACTATTAAGGCTTATTTCAAATGTAAAAAACCTTGAGATAATGTACTAAATTGTTCAGAAGGTTGTTTTCTTAGTGGAATGCTACAGGATTTTCTTTAGCATCATTGCCAGAGTTCTGCCTTTGTCCCAGTGCCGGTGAGGACAAGGGTGGAAGAATTTCCAGTGTTGCTGAGAACTGGACAAGACTTCGGATCAAGCTAGCTGCCTGCAGAACTTACCTGGACTGTGATTTAAGCTAGCTGCCTGCAGAACTTACCTGGACTGTGATTTACCTGGACTGTGAGTTAATCTATTGAGACACTGCTTTACCTGGACTGAGACAACAAACTAATCTACAACAAATTGTAACTCGGTATCTTTGCTAACGGTGTCATTGCTGGTATAATTTTTCCAAGGGCTTCTTGCATGGAGCCATCAATTGGCTTGGTATTGTGGCATTTTGTGTCCTCCCCTTCTGCTTGTAGCAGATTATTTATGGTGTTTGTGTAAAAACTACTATGGTCATTATTTAAATCAAACAAAAGGGGGAAATGTTAGGGTCTGTAAACAAGTCTGGATGGCGCCTGGCATTTTGCCAGAGGGAGTGGTTAATGTTAAGGTCTGTAAATAAGTCTGGATGGCGCCTGGCATTTTGCCAGAGGGAGTGGTTTGTGAAGTAAAGCCAGCGAGTCATTAAGTGTGGAGATTTCTTATTGGTTGACTGCTGTATCTAGTTTATGTTAATTAAGATAAGCTGTGTGGAATGTATAAATACCTCTGCTGTCCTACAATAAAGGGCTCCCACTCTTGATGTATCAATGTACACAAGTTGCTCGTCACCCCCCGGTTATTTTGCTGCAGCTGGACTGTGGCAATCAAACAGGAATTTGTCTTGTATTATTTTATGTTGGGATGCTAGGGGTTTAACTCAGGGCCTCACACATGATAGGTAAGAACTCTACCAGTGAGCTACATTCCCAGACCTCAAACCTGAGTTTTTAGTCCATGTTAAACATTATCTTTCATTCTATAAATGTCAACAGGCCCTGATTTATAAATTTATTGAGTCAAATGCTATTAGTTTATGTTCTTTCTTTTGTGCTTTATGTTAAGAGTGCTGGTGGGCTCTTACCATAGGTGGCTACTCTTCAGATTGAATCTGAATATATATCCCTGGGAAAACAAGAAAAGCAAGTTCCATTTTACTGTATTGGTCATCATAAGGCTCTGCCATTCTTAAATCAGACAGCAATCAAGATGAGCATATATAACTATTGTTTAGCCATTTATTTACTAATTTATATTTTGAAGCTATTGTTGGGTAGTAGTTAGTAATGAGCTGTGAAATGTGAGCCAGTATCATATCAGGGTCATGGATTTCTTTGAATTGCATTTAATGAACAAGCAAGTAACTTATAGATCAAAAACAGGTATACTATCCCGGAGAATAAATACGTAGAAACAAAGGCAGTCCATCAAAAAATATTTTAAGAAGGAAAGATCTATGAGGATAATTCCTGACAGGGCTAGATGTCATTGTAAAGTTAGGATTTATGGTCATAGGTTTCTCTGATCACAATACCCACATTAACATAGGATTGACTTGTAGATAATATCTCCCTGAGTAGAATGGCTCCAAAGAGAACCCACTAGGGTGGAAAATTCCCCCATGTCATGTGAAGGAGGAGATCAACATTTGATTGGAGGAGCCCGGGTCTCCTGGTAAACCCCAAACAGCCATATGTTTGGAAGCAGCGCTGTTTCATTGTTGTTTGCTCTTTGGAGACAACCCACTCTCTACTTTGAGGGTTCTCTCTGCTTGAACCTTATTTTACTTTCATTCACAATGAAGATCTGTTATTTAGCTTTATGTGTCTGACTCTAAAGTTTCTTTTATTGGGACACAAGAACAGAGGTTTGGAGCTTTAGCTCCCCGCTGTCCTGTGACAGTACCATTATTTCCCTAAACACACTGTTGTGTTTGGTTTTGGCAGTAGCCATCCCTCCCCCCTTCCCTTCAGTAGAGATTCACTGAAGTCATGCAAGGGGTTACACCATCACTGTCAGGCTTTTTGCTTACAATGAATTTGATTTTCCACAATTCAGTCCAAACTGTGGCATCAAAATTAACTATTTATTTATAATCCCACTCATTACAGTCAAATTCACTTCTATATCTCAAAACAGTGAAATTTAATAAAGTAGAGCAGCCCACCAACTCATCCTTGCATGTTTAGAATTCCTTCCAGTTTTAAATAAAAGCTGTGATATGTCTACTTTATTTTCATGAATTAACTCAATAAAACATAATTCAATTGGCCTTTACTCTGTTGTCCTTCTTTCTTTAATTATTCATTTTACTTTTTTTTTTAGTCCAAGACTTCTTCCTATGATCTCCTTCTTACTTTTTTTTTCCTGAGGCTATATTTATTTTAATTTGCATGGAATCTATCTTAAGTATATTTCTGTTTTATAAGATAATCAATTCTGTAACTACATTTTCTTACCAAGACCATAACTGATGAAATTTCCTTTTACAATAAAAAGGAAAAATCTGATGTTAGAGATCCAGAAGGTTCTAAAAATTTACAAATATTTTAGCTTCTATTTATATGGCTTTTACACATTTAATATGAAAGCCTGTCTAGGGAGATAATCACTTACCATAAGGATTATATTACATTCGCTCACAGTCACAGTTTCTTTTATTCTGTTCTTGCATTCATCATACTGTTATAGCAATCTTATCATTTATAAACTCCTTGATAAGTTTTGGGATATATAGGTGAAAAAAAAATGATTTCAGCTGATCTACCCTCCTTGGTAAATGCAGTTTATACAACATCATATTAAAAGATTATAATTACACATTTCCACTGGTTGACATCTTAGATATTATCATGAATGGATGCTAAAATAAGACTAGTTTGAGAAGCTCATTCATGATCTTCTGGTCCTATGTTATCTGTTATTGAAACGTGACAACATTTAACTACTTAACCATCTGGCAGTTTCACCTACCTGAGGAAGGCTAGTAAACAATGTTTGAGGCTTAGGAAACCATTTCAGAAACAGGAAACTAGTACCCTGACATCATGTACTGTAGCCTACCTCTTTCTTCCATTTTAGGAGAGGTGAATTTTCTGAATAGGATGCTCCCAGAAGTCAGGGACAACCACTTTTATTTTTGTTGGTTGTGGTACAGTGGTTATTATTTGTGTGTCTTCCTCGTCTGCAACACATGGCCTATTTTATAATTGGTGGTTGATGAATATTGATGATATGAGTAGAGAAATGGGTTTGGGAGATTGTGTATCTTGGGTTTTTAGTTTTGTTTGGAAGTGCTGGTGGTTGAACCCAGGTACTCACACATGGCAGGGAAGTGCTTAACTGCTGAGTCGTACCTGCAGCAAGGACTGCAAGTTTACAGACTTCTGTTGTCCCCATAGAAGGTGCAGCAGATCTGGCCAGGCCCTCATGGAGGTGAAGATTAAAGAAAAAACATAAAATTCTATCAGCCCAACAATTTAGGGCACAAGATATCTCTTTTGCTCACTTATTTCAAGATCCTTTTGTAACAGTGAAGTACTTGTTAAAGGAGGTGGGCACTGATATAAGAGGTAGGAGATTTCCTGCCTCTGAAATTGTTTGGTGCATTCTAGACTTTCAATTAAATTGTTCTTAAAAGCAGCAATACATTGAAAATAGCAATTTCTTAGGCCATAAGTATGCTTCCCTGTTAGAACAGAAGCTGCAAAATGGCAATGACTTTTTCTATTTTGTTTCTGCTTGCTGCTTCCAAGAACCTAAAACAGTTTTTAGCACATATTTTCTGTTCAATATATAATTTTGGAATGTCAAATATAAACTAGTGTGGGAGGCAGGATGAGGGACAGATAGGACTCAACCAAACATATAAATTCAGTTCAAAGAAACAAAAAATAAGTAGTTGTCTATAACTCTTGTAATGAAATAAATGGAGACAGAAGGAAGATGCAGAGGCAAAATTGGCTGCTGGTCTAAGCTGCCTTCTTTACTTATATCATTAGCTTACACAGGCACCATTAGTATAGGATTATTCATTGTATCATTAAGCAGGGTACATTAGGTTATAGTTTAAGAAGTTTTTGCTTATGATTAGATATGTGCATTGGTCAAGCTTATATTAGTTATCTTAATAGTTCCAGGAAAAGACACAGAATATTCCAGCTGTGGAAAACGAGATGCCTATTTTTCTGCAAGAGTTTGTTCACTAGAGAAAATTACTGTCTTGTTCTTTTCCACAGTCAAAACCCTTATACCTTCTTGCTTATTTTCATCTTTAGTGGCTGGTGTGTTGTCCTTTTATTCCCTTTTACAATCTTTTTAAATTGTGTCTTCTAGATAACTGTATTTCAGATTTATCATCTTCAATATGTAATAGTTAATGAGATAAATACTTAATGTGTCAAAATAAATGAAAAGCCTGATACTCAAGGTGCTTTCCAATCTGACATCCCATATTCCTTTATCAGATTTTTTTAAAGCCACAGAAGTACATCATTTACTTATTCCAGCCTCCTCTGCAATTGTGTCAGGTCATGTGACTACTTTTACTCAATGATCATTCTGCCATATACTCTGGAATGCACAGCTATAATAAAGAAAAAGGAAGCATTAACTGCATCAGACTTGATGAGTGACCGATAAAGCTTTGCTGTGCTGTCTCTGAGATTTCCATCTTTTCTGTTTCAGTGTCATTTACTCTGAGCTAAATAATATCCAATATCAAGTTACACTGCCAATCCGGGGTACCCTCTTTTTCACATCTCTAATTATTAGAAACTTTCCTTTTCTTTAAAGTCCAAATCCCACCAGTTTTTAGAAGCTTTTCCTAATTAACATACCAAAGAGAAGTGTTTACCTTATTTCCACCAGATGAGGTATTACATTTATTTGATACTTTTTGCCTATGGCTTAGATTTTGGCCTCAATGATGAGTTGCCTCTTTGTTTATGGAACTTGTCCACTTGCTTTGTTAAGCTCTTTTATCTGATGCTACTGGGTGATTTCCATGTATGGAAGACATGATATTTCCTATATAAAGGCAAAATGATTCCTGCAAGTTGAAAATAATAATTTTTATTAGAAATTTGCAGTATGTCAAGTCAGGTGAAAGTCAGATGATTTTTTTTTTGCATAACTTTTTAAAATAGAAATCCCTTCTATCTAAAGGTATTTTATTACAGTTTTATGTTTCCTCATTCAAGTGAATTGAAAGTAATATAAGAAATTATGCTAAATGGTTAAAAATAATGTTAGTCATTGCTTTTCCATGTGTGATTCAGTGGTAATTTAAATGATAATCTAGTGATAGTCTCTAGGGCAAATTGAATATCTGTGACAGTACTCAAAATTAGAAAAAAAAAACACACACACATCTTAACCATAAATATTCAAGTATGTTATGGTCAATCCCAAATTCACATCTGTGGATATAATACCCCTGCTGGGCATTCTGCCTAGTAATACAGTAGCAGTAAAATAATTTCCAGTTTGCTAGACCCATGTTCACTTCAGAAGTAATTCAGTATTCAACCCACATACCTTTCCAAGGGCATTTTAAGGGATGGGATTATCTAGATTCCTGGAGCAAGCTCATCACACAAGCTAATAGACAATAAGTATGAAAATTACTAACATTAAAGTAAGATATTCTCCCTAGATTCTAATTTGGGAATACTAAGCCCTTTTGAACTTAGTTTCTATTTATGAGATCAGTGAATTTTGCTCTCAGCATAACCTGACTCTTTTATACAAATTAAGGTGATGTGAATCTTTGCTATATATTTTTTTAATAGATCAGAAGCCTTAAAATTGACCCGTTAGGGGTCTGCTTATCAGGGCAGGCTACAGATGCAGCCAGTTGAAAAAGAAAGGGAGATTCCTCTCTTGATTTATGAGCCCTCCCCACTTGTTTAAGCCTCTGGAGAATGACCATATTTTACTTCCTACATTACATCTTGTGTTTTTGAATAATTAGCCTGACAGAGCTCTGAGGCAATTCTGCTGTACTCTGCTAAGCTCTGTTTGCTATTGACCAATAAGAAGCCTCACCTGAAATACATTTAAAAATATGAATCCTTTTCCAAATAAATAGTAACTACTATCTCAACTTGTGATTTACTGCATTATCAACCCTTGATCTAAAAAAGTGGAAGTCAAACATTATTTTGAATGTACTAAAGAAGTCATCTTTCTAGAGAGGGATGGACTAATGCTTTTGCAGCATTAATTACTGCCTTATAAATTAAACATTTCATAAATTGGCTTTTTAGAAAGCAAAGATAGTCTGAAATGAATGTCCAAAAACGTCCATGACTATTATAGGTCTTTTCTTATATATACCTAATATTAATTTGACAGCATGAAGCATACCGTTCTTCCTCATGCTCTCCTCCCTGTGTCACCCTGTCACACAATCTTCCCCCCAAAATGTTGTGAGCATTGCTTTGAACTAACCTTGACAGTGAGATGCTGCTTCTGGGAACCTGTGGTGCAAGAGTGCCTGAGGAATGCCCATTTGCAGCATGGCTTCTATTGATAGGGAAGATTCTGTGCTTGTCCTGGAATTCACTAGTTCAAAAAGCCTTGATTTCAAATCCTAGCTGCCTAAAGGTAGAAGAGATGGGAGTAACCTGCTAAATCCTAACTATGTTGTTTTTCTCAACTACATCCTATTCACCTCAAGTTTTTCACACTGAAATTCTTTGATGTTCCTACCTATAAAATAAAATGCAAGCTCTCCTTCTTTGTTAGATCCAGTCACCATTAGAGCTGGATCATCTCACCATGCCCCTGCTTTTCACTTATTTCCATGTCTTTGTCTTTATTTCTAAATTTCTCAGACCTTTAATATTTTTAATCTGACTCACTGCTCTATTTCTGGGAAACTGAGTATACATCATGCAGGTTGTGAGAAAAAAAGATATTTATTTTTGTTTCTTTCAGGTCCACAGGGCTCTAATACAACAAATTTTTGGAAAAGAAAAAATGTCAAAGTCATTTAATAATGGTATTAATTTTTTGGACATGTTTTGCTCCTGTGAAGTCAATTATAAAGAGATCTTGATTACGCTTTCCAGGAATTGCTCGTTGGACTAAAGGAGTCAAAAGCAATGATTGTCATATGTCTTTAATGATGTTTTTAGAAAAAAAAAAAGATTTTTTTTGTTTTGTTTGCAGTTCTATCCAATGATCATTTCCTTTTTAATTAAGAAAACCTTAAATTCCTTTTTGGAGTCAATCCTGTTATCAAGGTATTATAAAACTTTAAGAGTAACAGTCCTATAAATTACTTCTAAGGAAAGAAAATGAGGCAGAAAGAACTTTTCAGCTCACATCATATCATAGGCCAAAAAAGATGTGTATGTAAACTCGAATTTTCATACAAAATTATATATATCATCTAGCATGTTCCAAGTCAATACAAACTACTAAAAGATGAAGATCCCTCTAAATTCAACTGCTTCATGGTGATAATGTCACATGCGACAGGAAATTAGTCCTCTGTAGTAAAGTGTGAGGGCTCTGGAGGCATCTGTGTGGAATTGTTCATTTCTGATCACTTGCTAGATGTTCCAAAATGAACTAGAATAGCTAAATATCAACTCTCCATTTATTCTACTGGAGTGCTATGGACAAATTTTAGTCCTTCCTAAGTATTTTGATCAAAATTTCCTAGCAAGTGACTAAAATATAGACAGGCTGATAAATATATTGGAGCAGACAGGAAAAAAAATATCTATTAACTCAAGTATGTTATGAGTCAAAAAGAAAGTGCTTCTACATAAAGTTAATACTAAAAACAAAGTCATGTTGATATTAGAAATCTAAAAAATTATTACAACCCAGCAAGCCCATTGTTAAGAATTCACCTTAAAAGAAAAGTTGTATACACAAACAGGTATACATGAATGCTGATACTAGTTTTATTAATAATTGCCAAATCTTAGAAACAACCCAAATTTCCTTCAATAAGTCAAATGGATACACTAGCCATTGTATATCCACACAATAGAATATTACTTAGCAATAAAAAGGAACATGTTGAGATATATAACAATATGGATTACTCTCAAATGCATTGTGCTAAGTCAGAGAAACTCATTTGAAAAGGTTACATACTGATTGATTCTATTATACAAAACTCTGGGAAAGGCAAAACTATGTGAACAGAGACCCAAGTCACTGGCTATCAGGTACTGAGTATTTAACTACAAAGGAGATTACAAGAAAAATTCTGTGGTGACTCTTTATTGTGAGAGTTTATAGATGAATCTATGTATGCGTTAAAACTGATAGAACTGTAGGCCCCTATATGAATTTTACTACATACAAATTTTAAAACTAACAAAAATCATCTATGGAAGAATACAAAAATGGGGAGATTCACATTTTTTTCCACAATATAGTTTAAGTGACAAAGGCAGTACATAACCTGTCTACAAAACATACATACATGGGTGCAGAAATGTGCAAGTAGTTCTTTTTAAATTTAATCCTCTTAAAAATATAGACATTTAAAAATGCTTTCCACCTATTTGTATGATTATTTCTCCTCAAAATATTATTCTTAGTTTATGGAGAGGAAAAAATGGGCAAAATATAATGGAAGATTAAGAGAGAAATTAAAGGATGCAGGTAATTTGTTGTAAAGTAGGAAAATGAACTTCTGAGGCATCTTTACCCAGTTAAAAGTAGTGGTTTTCTCAAGACCTCCAAAGAACACAGTGATGCTGGTCCTACAATTTCCAGCTCACCAAAAACATTTTAGAAAAGATAGACAGACATACAGATAGATAAATAGATCAAAGAAAATTGCACACTTCCAACTTATTTACATGTACACCTTTCATAGATATTTATGGACTGCCTAATATGCAGCACAGAATAAGGGTAAATTATAATTTATCTTATTTAATGTTCATACTTCTATGGTATAGTAACTTTAACACAAAGAGAACATTCAGAAACTGAGGAGCGCTCACAAGGGAGTAATACAGAACACAATTGAATTCTTGTATGTTTACTTCGTTGATACCTAAAGTTAATACTTTTTTCTTTTTTAACACAGAAGCTAAATGGATAAGTGTCAGGTTAAACTAAAACAGCGTGCTTGCTTATATTTTATTTGATGGGAAGGGAGCCTGTTGTTGCTAGCCATATAGATGTCAGAATTGAATCTGTTCAGCTCTGCTTATTGTCTTTCTGCACTTGAATTTTTGTCAGCTTAGTAGTTATGGAGTGACATGGAGCTGTAGAACTCAGAAACAGTGATGGTGATATTAGCAGTAGATATTTACCATAGTCCTTAGAGAGGTGGCTCAAGGTCATGAACAGTGAAGTAGCATTATAGATGAAAAACTTACAATATGTGAGCAATATAGAAATTGTCTCATGTTGGTCATTGAAAAAATTCATAAGGTGTGGATGATGTATTTAAGAAAAAGAGAAATGTGATTAGTAATGGTATAAAAGGTTATATTTTGCTGGTCAAGACTTCTTGTTTTATTTTTTGTAGTACAGCAGTCCTGAAGATTGAGCTCAGGGGTGCGGTCCCATTGAGCTACATCACTAGACCTTTATTTTAAAATTTATTTTATGTATTATTTATTTATTTATCAAGAAATATGTCACTAAGTTCCCCAGGCTAATCTCAAACTTGCTATCCTTCTGCCTCAGCCTCCAGAGTCACTGATTACAGGCATAAACCACCATGTCTGGTTATTTAGAACTTTCTTAAGCTAATAAAATACCCTAGGCACAGAGTATACAAAGAAATGCTCTCCTGGAGTAATTATATTCAAAATAACCTTTATTGAGAATTAGAAGACGATTCTAAAACTTTTCTAGTCTTTGCTTTCAGAAATAAAGTTCAGTGTTAATATATATCATTGATATGGAAAACACTACATGCCATGTTTTCTTACCATATTAAACTCTTGATTTTTGGCTGAATAAACTATGTGACTTCAAAACACTTTAAAAATAATCTTCGTAATTATCCATGTTAAAAATTAAGACTGATATTAGGAGAGCTATAAACACACAAAGCATTAAATATGACATTTCCATTATCCCAGTTGAATATAAAAACAGTATAATTTGAAAGAAACATTTTTCCCATTTACAATTAATACATTTTGCCTATGACAGGAAATAAAATAAAGCAGATTAATTTCAAGAAGAAAATAACTTTAGATCTCTGCCTTACTTTCTTCATCTATAAAAGGAAGAAGCCATTATCCATGACAGTTGTGAGGACTAAATGAGTTAATATTCATAAAGTACATAGGATGATACTGTAATGGGGACTTTTTGGGGGGAATTGTCCTTTGTACAGTTACTTTGACTTCCCCTCCCTAATCCTTTGGAAGGGATTTTATCCCCCTCCTTTCTGCCTAACATTACAAATTCTAACATGCTAACTGCTAAATCATTCTTCTTTGGATTTACAGAACTTAGAACATCTGGTGACCTTTGTAATGTCCCTCCTCAGTTTTGAGTTCATTGCATCAACTAACACATGAAAATCACTGTGAGGTTTAATTTGCAGAAAAAGAATAAGTCAGTTTAAAGAAAACATAGAAATTAGCCCAAGAGATTGAGTCCTGGGTGAGGAGGACCCTGCTTAGCACATGGGCTTTCTGCCTGTTATCTTACTCTACCTCTTTTTCTGCTCTATAAAAGCCCTTTGCACCATTGAGTTCCCAAGAGGGAGCTTCCCGGTAAACAGCCCTTCCATCTTCCAAAATCTATCCCTTGAATATAACTGATTCCTTCCTACCAAATCTTTGGTTTGAATATTGGCCTTTGAGCTGTAAGCAGCCCAAATTTCATCCAGTAACAATACTTGTCATGTAATAAGTACTGTATAAATGATTGCCTACCATTGTTATTACCTAAGATATTGATATGACTGGAGCCAACTGAGACATCAGTGAGGTCTTAAGAATAAGGGCTAAAATGGAAACAAGAGGCTCAAGAGAGCCTTCAGAATAAGAGAAAAAAAATTTCCCATAATCCTCTGACAGATTAATATCCAGAATATATAAAGAATTTTTAAAAATCACCAAAAAATAAATAAATGAATAAATGAATTAAACAGACATTACTCAGTAGAATAAATGAAAAGAGCCAAAAAATATAAAAAAATGTTCAACATCCCTAGCAATCATGGATATGCAGATCAAAACTACATGAAAATTTTATCTCACTCCACTTAGAATGGCAATTACCAAGAATACACATATTGGGGCTGTGGATGTGGCTCAAGCAGTAGCGCGCTTGCCTGGCATGCGTGAGGCCTGGGTTCGATCCTCAGCACCACATACAAAGATGTTGTTTCTGCCGTAAACTAAAAAATAAATATTAAAATATTCTCTCTCTCTCTCTCTCTCTCTCTCTCTCTCTCTCTCTCTCTCTCTCTCTCTTTCTCTCTCTCTCTTAAAAAAGAATACACATAACAATAAATGCTGGTGAGCATGTGGGGAAGAACAGTACATTGGTACATTGTTGGTGACACTGCAGTTTGGTACAACCACTTTGGAAAGGAGTATGTTTTCTCAAATGGCTGGGAATGACCCACTATATGACCCAGCTATCTCATTCCTGGATATTTACCCCAAAGAATGAAAATCATCATACTAAAATGATACATGTATACTAATGTTTATAGCAGAGTAGTTCAAAATGGCCAAGTTATGAAACCAGTCTAGGTGTCTCTCAATATATAAAAAGATAAAGAAGTGTGGTAATATACACAATGGAGTTTTATTCTGCCATGAAAAAGAATGGAATTATGTCACTTTCTGGAACTGAAGAACATCATACTAAGTGAAATAAGTCCGACTCAGAAAATGAAGGGTCAAATGTTTTTTCTCATATGCAGAAGCTAGGGGTAAATACATAATTTTTTAGAAAGGAGATCTCATGAAAATAGAAAGGAGAACACTGGAGAGTGATCAATAAGGATGGGAGGGATGAGAAAAAAGAACTACAGAATGAAATTGACTAAATTATACCATGTGCATATGCGAATATATTACAATGAATTTCACTTTTATATATAATTACAATGCACCAATCAAGAAAAAATAAATTAGTTGGGCATGATGGCAAATGCCTGTAATCGCAGCAGCTGGGGAAGCTGAGACAGGAGGATTTCGAGTTCAAAGTCAGCTTCAGCAACAGCAAGGCGCTAAGCAACTCAGTGAGACCCTGTCTCTAAATAAAATACAAAATAGGCTGAGGATGTGGCTCAGTGGTTGAGTGCCCCTGAATTCAATCCATGGGGTCCCCTCCCTCCCAAAAAAAGAAAAAAATAAATTAATAAAAGGATGTTCAATGCAATCCCTATCAAGATGCCAATGACAGTTTTCACAGAACTAGGAAAAAAAAAAACAGTCCTAAAATTTATTTGTAAGAATAAAAGAATAGTCAAAGCAATTAAAAGCCAAAAACAGCATTGCTGGAGGTGTAAAAATACCTGACTTCAAATTATCCTTCAGAGCCATAATAACAGAATCTCATGATACCGGCATAAAAACAGATGTTTAGACCATAGTGCAAAAGAGAAGGCACAGAGAGGAACCCACACAGATACAATAATCTGATCATTGACAAAGGTGCCAAAAACATACATTGGAGGAAAGAGAGCCTTTTTAACAAATGTTGCTGGGAAAACTGGTTAGCCATATGTAGAATAAAAATTGACAACTTATCTCTCACCCTGCACAAAAGTCATCTCAAAATGGATCAAAGAATTCAGAATTAGACCAGAACTTATGCAACTCCTAGAAGAAAACATAGAATCAACACTTCAGCTTTTAGGCACAGGCAAAGACTTTCTCAATAGGACCTCTACAGCTCAGGAAATATTGCCAAGAGTTAATAAATGGGGCAGCATCAAACTAAAACAGCTCTGCAAAGCAAAGGAGACAATTAGGAATGTGAAGAATAGGAGAATACAGAATAGGAGAACATCTTTGCTAGCTAAGCTTCTGACAGAGGGTTAATATCTAGAATATATAAAGAGCTCAAAAAACTTCACACCAAAAAACTCACATAATCAAATTAATAAATGTGCAAATGAGTTTGAGCAAACATTTCTCAAAAGAAGATATACAAGTAGCCAACAAATACACGAAAAAATGTTCAACATCACTAGCAATTAGGGAAATGCCAATCAAAACTACACTGAGATTTCATTTCCTAACAATCAGAATGGCAGTCATCAATAAAGCAAATAATAATAAATTCTGGGGAGGATGTGGAGCAAATAGAACATTTTTACCCTGTTGGCGGGACTGTAAATCAGTACAAGCATCATGGAAATCAGTATGTGTGGTGAGCCGCTTCTGCCGTTTCTGCAGACTATGGTCACCATTACAAGATGGCGCTGGCTCCACTGTGGTCTGTGACAAACAACTCCTTATTTGGGAGAGTTGGCGCATGGTTTTTCACCACCCTATGAGAAAGCTCCACGTGGCAGCTTCGCATTGGGGCTTGAGATGCTTTATTAAGGCTGGGAGGGGCATCCGAGTAAGAGAAGAAGAAATATCAAGGGCCTGAATAAACTGCTGAAAGAAGATTCCTGAGTTGCGTCTTCCTTGCGGGCAAGGGGTCGCGACAAGTATGGAGACTCCTCAAAAGACTAGGCATGGAACCACCATATGACCCAGCTATATCACTATATAGTATTAACCCAGAAGAATTAAAGTCATCTCACTACAGTGATACATGCATACCCATGCTTATGACAGCACAATTCACAATAGCCCAAGTATGGAACCAGCCTAGGTATTCACCAACTGATGAATAAATAAAGAAAATGTGGTATATATACACAATGAAGTTTTAATTCAGCCATGAAGAAAAATGAAATTATGACATTTGCTGGAAATGGATGGAAGGAGAGACCATTAGGTTAAGCAAAACAAGTCAATTTCAGAAGGCTAAGAGTCATATATTTTCTCTCATATGGGGAAGCTCGAGAGGAAAAAAGGGAAAACAAAGATTGGGGTGGGTCTCCTAAAAATCAAAGGGAGACAAGTAGAGTGGAAGGTGGCGAGGAAAGGGGAAAGTGCTGGGAGTGATATTGGTCAAATTATATTTTCAGTACTAATTTCATCTTAAAAATTAAAGTCTTTGGGGATGTGGCTCAAGCGGTAGCGCACTCGCCTGGCATGCATGCGGCCCGGGTTCGATCCTCAGCACCACGTACAAACAAAGATGTTTGTCCACCGAAAAACTAAAAGTAAATATTAAAATTCTAAAAAAAACCAAAAAACAACTTTTTTTAAAAAAACAAATAAAAAATAAAATAAAGATATTGTGTCCACCAAAAACTAAAAAATAAATATTAAAAAATTCTTTCTCTCTTTAAAAAAAATTAAAGTCTTCCCCAAAAAGATTATATTTAATGTCAGAATAATTCTAAAGGAAAATTTTCTCTTTCTTAATTAAATATATAAGGAATAAATTATTGCAAAAATGTGGAAAATAGAAGAGAAAGGAGAAAAGGAGATGGAAGTGGAATGGAGTTGACTTTAGAGGAAATAATTAAATCTGCAATTTTTATAATGGAAACAGTTTCCTCAGCTTCTTAGGAGGTTTCAAGTGAAACCAGAATAGCTGAGGATAAAAGCAGCTTTAAAAGGTAACTGCCACTGGATGAAATAAAATTTCAATGCCTCTATTACATCAGCAAAAGGAGGAATTACGAAGCCAATTAACATAAAATTAGACCCTATCAACCAAACAAGGACCTTGACCTTTATATTTTCTGTGAAGTTAATGGAAGGAAAGTTTAAATAAACAGTTCAATTTTAAATCTAATTTCAGTTTTAACATGACCTTTGTTAACAGAGGACTTCTGAAATAGGTATTTCAGCACAGCATTTAGGGAAAAAAGAAGGAACTCAGGAAAAGAATATATGCTGGTAAGGAATGAGAAGCTTCAGGGTTAAAGGCCATAGTTTGCTCTTGGGATAGTCAAGCCCTTCTCAACCTGGTAGTGTTAGCAATCCCAGTAGAAGTCAATTTCTTGCCTAATAGTAGTATTTGATTGGGTAATTCCTATTGTGTTTCTCAGGCTCATCTTCAAAACTTTCTGGAAAATTAAGTGTTTGAAGGGACACTAATTTTTCTATGATCCCTCAGAATCTTTAAAATTTCAAGTGATCGTTAATTCTAACTTTGATGGCAATCAGTGAACTGTTTTTAAAAACTGGTAATTCTGACTATTTTTCCCTTTTATGTAAGTCAACATAATGTTTTTTTTTCTCTAATGTGAAATTTGTCTTTTGTTCAGCTTGATTAATTACTTTCAAACACTGAATTTCTTAATGTAGGCCTCTACAAGCACAGAAAGAGTCATGTAGTAGTTACTGGCCTTTAAATGTCACCGTGTTACACTTCTTTCCAGGTAAAAATTCAAAGCATCAGAATAAGTAAATGTGATGGGTCAATTTCAACAGTGAGAGTTGCTTCAAAATGACATTGTTAAACACAAACATAATATAATGCAGAAGAAAAACCCTGGGACTTCTGTTGGCTTTCTTCTATTAGAAAATAAGCACCATTAGCCGGGTGCTATGGCACATGCCATAATCCCTGCTATTCAGAAGGCTGAGGCAGGAGGATTGCAAGTTCAAAGTCAGCTTCAGCAACTTAGTGAAGTTCTAAATTCTTAGTGAGAGTCTGTCTGAAACAACAACAACAACAACAAAAAAAGGATTGGAATTGGGGATGTTGCTCAGTGGTAAGGGCCTCTGGTAAGGGTCCAATCCCTGGTACCAGAAAGAAAAAGAAAGAAAGAAAGAAAGAAAGGAAGAAAAGAAATTAAGCACTGTTTTTATATAGAGCTAGTTGAAATCTTAAAAGTCAATAGAGAAGCTAAAATAAGAAAATGAGAATGTTTTATTAGGGAAGGTATGAGTTTAGGAAACATAGTCCTATTGGATATGAAGGAGGAGAGAGGAGTACATGAAGTAGATTGAATAAAATAAGCCCAAGGAGTACCCTCCAGTGAGACCTTTAGGTGACAAGTTGTTGGTATGCTGAATTTTCATCTCATTACCCATTTTAGATACAACCCTTATATGATAATGGACAAAGAGCAACTTAAAGCAGAAATAGTTTTAAGATATTTAATGATAGGCTCTTAGGTAGTAGATCTATTGTTACGTGTAATAGAGTCAAATGTGAATAACATATGATCTCAATGATGTCACCTTTTATGGTTTAGGGCATTTGTGAAATGATAAATGGCACCATGAAAAAGGGTAATGTATCAATTGAGATCACAAAGCCATGGAATTTGGGGAACAGATTTATTAATAATGTTTAGAAAGATTAAGAAATCTTTCCAGAAGGAAATTTCAGATGGTATTTTACCAGTCAGAGAAGAGAAAGCTGCTCCAAGATGGATCATGAAAGGATCACTGTGTGTTCTTGGAAGAGTGAGCCACTCTGTAAATGGGGAACAGAATTTATGGATAGTAATAGTGGTGGTGTTGATTGGGTAGAACTGGCTTTGTGGTTAGTGAGTTTTTAAAGTAGAGAGTGATAGGGTCAGAATTTTTCCTGCAGAAAAACATGTTTAGGGACTATCAGAAGACACCTATAAATAGGTAAGTAAGAGGAAATATAGAAAGGAAAACTAAACTCTTCATTCGTAAAATTGTCTTGATCTGCCACAGAATGTGTCCTTTAAGTGAATTGTTCTAGTTCTATTTAATAATTTATTTTTAAAAATTATGACATCTTATTAGTATATAGTATATAAAGTGTCTATGTTTAGATATATTTTATTTTATCTCTGCTTGGGTTTTTATGTGTTTCCAAACTATTATACATGTTTAAATGACAACTATTCTTAATTGCTGTTTTTGATGATATATTAGGAATTTAAAATATTGATTAAATAGTAATATTTTCTATAATCAAAAGCACATATAAACAAAGAGTTGTTTTCCCTAAAGACTTGAATTTCTGATATATTCTGTACCTGAAGTGCAAACACACTATTTAAAAGGTGAAACAAACAATATAGAGATGAAAACAGGAGGTCAGTAATGCAGGGCATGCTATTTCAAAGTGTAATTTTGATAAAAAGCCAAAATGTATACCTTTCCTTTTGCATTTGCCCAGAGATAAAATGGATGAGTATATCTGGGAGACCATGATTGGAAAAGAAAAAAAGATGATTGGAAACAAAACCAAGATGACAGATTATTGGTGATTATGAGGAAGCAAAAGGTAAGCAAAAGGAAGATGAAAAAAACAAACAGAAAAACACCCAAGCATTCACCTCATTAAATATCAACTCAGCCTAAAATTGAAACCATGGGCTAAAAAATGTTCACTGAGAAACAGAGAAATCTATACCTGGTAGAACCTAAGAATATACTCTTTGACAAAATATGGTATTTAAAACATGGATTTTAATTCAGTGACTTTAAAAATCACTTTCTATGTTCATTTCTTTTTACTGCTATAACTAATTAGTAAAAACTTAGTAGATGAAACAATACAAATTAACTTCTATTCTATAAAACACACTGCCAAGAAAAAGGCAGTATCTGAGAAAGGACTAGTATCCAAAATATACAAAGAACTCTTAACACTCAATAATAAGAAAAGTAGAAAATTCATTTAAAAATGGGCAAAAATCACAAAAAAGGACAGACACAACAGCAAAGAGGATATGCTGAAGCCTGAAAGTATATAGAAAGATGCTTCATGTCATATGTTATTGGGAAATGCAAATTAAAAACACAGTGAGGTACCATTGTACCCATATGAGAATAGAAAATATTCAAAACATGAACATGAAGTGATGCATGAAGATTTAGAGCAGCAGCAGCTCTCACCATTGCTGGTGGGATGCAAAATGACAGTTACTTTAGCACGTGATTTGGCAGTTTCTTATAAAACCAGACACATTCTTGTCAAACAATCCATTCATCATGCCTCTGGGTATTTACCCAAATGTGCTGAAATATGCCCACATAAATCACTGTATATGGATTTTTATAGCTTCTTTGTTCACAGTTGACAAAAGTTGGAAACAACCAAGATATCTTTCAGTAGGTAAAGGATAAATAAACTGGATCATTTGTGCACTGGAATATTATTCAACACTAACTAGAAATGAAATATTGTCCAGAGCAGTGACTAAACTATGGGTTTTAATCTGTCCCTTGATAGAGGTGATGCCCCTTTGGAGAACTTTGTGAGAAGGTGCTGAGGAGATAGCCTAATTGCTATGGTGAAGCCCTGTTCCATAGGTGGTTCTCTGCCAGCCCCATTCAGTTTTTAACCTTGAGTTCTAGATGCCAGCTGCTCAGGGGTAGAAAGTTATGGACCCAAGCTAATAATCATAATCCGGCAGCTCATACTCATGACTTTGGCTCCACTTGCTTTGAAGAAACTTTTCAACAATAACCCTTTTAATGATAAAACTTATACACATGCTCAGTTAGCTCATGGTCAGTTTTCCTCCACCAGAAGTTGACTGAACCACCAAGCCTTAGCTTTTTCTATTTTAATGTGTTAGTTTGTTTTTTCTCCATACCTTCATCACCTGGTTCAGTTATCTGCTAGAACACACTGTAATGCAGGTCTTAACAAAATATCAAGCTATGAAGAGAGATGGAAATATCTTAAGTGCATATTACTAAGTGAAAGAAGCTAATCTGAAAAAAAACTAAAGAGTGTATGATCTCAACTATAAGACAGACATCCTATAAAAGACAAAACTATGGACACAATAAAATGTTAATACTTACCAGGGCTTTGGGGGTGAGAAGAGGAACAGATTTATTGAAGGAGGTTTTTAGGAATTATTCTGAATGATACCATAATAATGGGTACATTACATTACCTAGTGTACAAACCTATACAATGTAGAGCGAACCCTAATGTAAACAATGGTTTTCTGATAACAGTGATGTGTTAATGTAGATTCAAAGACTTTGAGTCTATCTAGTTATTTATGTATCAGTGTGATTGCAAGATAGGTGATTCATGGGATTTGGGGCCATTAACTTAATCTGTATATTAAGATTCAGTTTTATTGTCTCAAAAATACAGAATATAATAGCAGGTTGTAGAGTTTGATGTGAAAAAAAAATAAAAGAGAAGTAATGTGGATGAAACATTGTTATTGTCAACTTATGATGCTCAGTAAACAATTTTTATCACACCACATTCCTATTTCTTTCTTGAATTTCCCTGTTAAAGAATTACTAATACCAAGTATGGTAAACACAATGTCCCCCCCAAAATGTCCAATCTTACGAAACTATGAATATATTAGGTTACGTGGAAAGGAGATTCTGTTGCAGAATTAAATTTGCTTGTCAGCTAGCCCTAAGATAAAGATACTATCTTGAATTCTGCAGGTGGGCCCAATATAAGTAATCCAATCGGACCTTAAAGATATGAGAGGGAAGTAGAAGGGAAAAACAGAAGATGACATTGTGGGAAGGACTTTGCCAAATGGTTCTAGCTTTGAAAATGGGGGAAATTGTTATATATTGAGAAAAGCAGGCTCTAGAATCTAGAACAACCAGGTAGGTCAATCATTCCATAAAGAATGTAGATAGGAAAGTGACCCTGCTGACCCCTGATCTTAGTGTTTTCAGACCCATGTCAGTCAGACTTCTGATTAGTAGAACTTCATGATAGTAAATTTGTATTATTTTGCACCTTTAATTTTAAATAAGTTTCAGAGCAGCAGTAGAAACTAATACTCTAAGCATTAGTGAGACTTTATTTGGTTCTTATACATTTTTGTTCGTAGGATCCCTGAGTAAGGTGTACACAATGCTGGACATACCTCTTTTTCATTGGCTTTCTATCATTCTTTCCCCCTATTATTTCTAGTATTTTCTTTTAAATATTATTAGTATTACTTTTTAATATTGATAGGTTGTTTCTAGATTTTATATATTCTATTCTTCATTGCTCCAGAAGCTACACATTAACTCACATCTAAATGTTCATCACTAACTCTTACCTTGAAGTCTTGGTCCTATGCAGTACCTATCATGGAAAACTAAATTTCTTAAAATGACCAGCATTGCATTATGTAATCTTCTCTTTCATCACTTCCTACTACTCTTACCAATGTCTACCAGGATTTCAGTTCTGAGCTCTTTCTAACTTATCAGTCAGCTTTGTGTTACTGTAATAATTACCTGAGCCAATAAACTTTTAAACAGAAAAGGTTTATTATGATTTACAGTTTTAGAGGTGTCAGTCCAAGATTGGTTGGTCCTGTTCCTTTGGAACCATGGTAAATTCTGATATCATGGCAGGAGTGTATGGTGGAGCAAAGCTGCTCATCTCGTGGTTATAAGCTAAGAAACAGAGAGGAAGAGACTGGGTTTCTACAATGCTCTGTAATGACGTAACCCCAACAACGTAAAACCTCTTATTAGGCCCCACCTCTTAAAGGTTGTACCACCTCTCAAAAGCACCACAGTCTGGAGATCAAATTCCCAAACCATTGGCCAAGCCAAATAATAGTCTTGACTTAAATATTACTCAGGTGCTCAACATCCTTTAACTTAGAGTAAAGCTAAATTTTCATAATGATCAGGATTTTTCTTTTTTATCTTATTGATTTTTTAATTTTTTATTTGTTTTAATTAGTTACACATGACAGTACAATGACTTTGACATATCATACATTTGGATCAGATGGGATATAATATCTCATTTTTCTGAGTATACAGGTTGCAGAATCACATTGGTCATGCAGTCACGTATATACACACAGTAATGATAATATCTGTTTCATTCTATTATCCTTCCTATCTCCCCAACCCCTCCCCTCCCCTCCCATCACTTCTCTCTACCTAATCTAGGGTAACACTATCCTTTTTTTTCTCTCACATGTTCATACATGTATTTTGTATAACAATGAGGGTCTCCTTCCACCATCCATGCAATTCCCTTTCTCCCTCCTTCTCCCTCCCACCCCTCTTCCCTATGTAGAGGTAATCTTCTTCCCATGCTCTTCCTTTCTTCCTCCTTTTGAGTCACCCCCCCTTATGTCAGAGAAGACGTTCGGCATTTGTTTTTTGGGGATTGGCTAACTTCACTTAGCATAATCTGCTCTAATGCCATCCATTTCCCTGCAAATGCCATGATCTTATTATTTTTTAGTGCTGAATAATATTCTTCCCTCATGTCCACTTCTACTACTCTCACCCTCATCTACCAGAATTTCAATTCTGGGTTCCATTCCCATCTTAAGTTAATCATTTAAAAAATTCATATTAGTTAAGGGAGACAAAATGACAAATGATATAGCTAGAATAATGTAACTGCAAAAAAGCATATTGTCTGAGCTTTGACAAGAAGTAGCAGAAAGGAACCTGCCTATATTGCCTGTCTCAATAATTTTGAGAATTGACTTTTACAATTCTTTCTTTCTTTCTTTCTTTCTTTCTTTCTTTCTTTCTTTCTTTCTTTCTTTCTTTCTTTCTTTCTTTCTTTCTTTTTTGGTACTGGGGATTGAATTCAGGGGCACTCAAATGCTGAACCACATCCCCAGCTCTATCTTGTATTTTATTTAGAGACATGGTCTCACTGAGTTGCTTACTGCCTCACTGTTGCTGAGGCTGGCTTTGAACTCAGGGTACTCCTGTCCCAGCCTCCCCAGCTGCTGTAATTACAGGTGTGCACCACCATGCCTGGCTACTTTTACATTTCTTGACTAATCCCTGCCACTTTCTATGTGAATGATTTAAAGCTACCATCTGTACATCATTGACAGGACTCACTTTATTATGGGTCAAACTAATGTACTTCTGGTTCATTGAGTATCTACAATAAGTTATTTTCTCTTGTATTTATTTCTAAGTTGTTCCAGTGACAAAATATGTGGTTTCACATGCTACTTGTTGGAATCCTATATATATATATATATATATATATATATATATATATATATATCTGCTAAAGAACAGTAGATATGTCAAAACTGTGGATATGTTGTATTAAAAAGTTAAGAGTCAAATATAATATAATTGTATGAATTGGTGATAGTGCTTGTCAATCTAGTTCATGTCCTTCATGGACATTGTGAAATAGGGACATGTTCATATGACTTTTATCCTCATCCTAGAGTTGTTACATAAAAGCAAATGTTTTTGCTGCACTTATGGTTGGTTTCATTATAACAGATACCCTTCTTTCTCCTCTTTTTTTCTTCTACCTCTTCTTTCGTTTTTGATTTTCTCCTATCCTCTTTATCTATTTTCTCTTTCCTTCCACTTTAACAAACTTATATTAGTTCATTTGAAAATTATAATTTGAAAAATCTTGTAGTTTTTTTTCTTTATCTTTAATCTTTACTATTAGTATTTTATAGATTTTTTATCTTTAATTTTCAGTATGGAGGGGGTTCATAAGGAGTGGATCTGATTTGACTCACTCTTAATCCCAATAATATATTTTTCCTTAATAAAGAGAACACTGCAAACACTTCTATTTTGGTTATAGGTGATAACCTCCAATAACTCCTTAATACCAATTAAACTACATAATCATAGATCATTCTTAAATAAAAGGAAACTGAAGATAAAAAGAAAATTACATAAACTAAATCTAGGAAGTTGCAAGAATGTTATGAGAGAAGTAATCAATCCACTTCTGTGTCCCTCCCTAGCTAAACAAAAGAGAGTGAAGCATCCTTAGACCCAAGCTAAGGAGGAATCAGCATTTGGGTTAGTGTGACAGCATATAATTCAGAGAACAAATAAAGCTATCTCTGATACTTTCCCACAAGTTTCCCTAAGTGCTGGGCAGCGGGATTGGTACTCTGGACTTTTACCTGAAGAAGATGAAGGGAAGAATTATTGATTATGGCTATTGGCCCCAAAGCACTATGTTTTTCTTTTATGATTTTGTGGGTTTGAGATGTGCTGCAGAAGGACATCTTCTCCAGAATTTGAAATCAGTAGAATGTCCATGACTGAGGTTAAGACAACATCATTTAAGAGGATTTTTTACCTTAAAAACCATTTCTGAAAAACTGGTGTTAAATCAATACAAGCTAACAGAGTTAAATGTGAGGTAAACTTTTTGGGGAGGGAAATGAAGATAAGATGAAGGTGAAAGCAAAATTCTACAAAATGTGCTATGCAGAGTGGTAATCATGCAGGATATGAAAAAGTAGTCCATGGATAATTAAGTTTGGAAAACTAATTAAAATAATGTCAATTGGTTATATTTTACTATAAAGCTTTTTAGAGATTCTTATATGGTGATATATATTGAGGATCTGAATATATATCAGTTTGAAGTGTTATCTATAGTATTTTAACAGTGTAGGAAATGCTAGCCAATAATACAGAACACTGTCATTACAAGACAATGAGTAGCACAAGTGCCTACAGTTGAGAAGTACCAAAAACTTGGGAGATGGATTGTACTTTGCTTCAGAGATAATTTGTTTTATGTCAAAATTTTCTGAGTATTTAATGAGAATAAAAATTTATAGACTTAATATCTATTCATTGAATGAGAACTAATTTGTTAGTCAAGTACACGTTTAATCAGAAAACAACTAATATTTCATAAAACTGTCACCTCCTTGAGAGAGAACTTTCTTGAATGGAACATGGGAAATGAGATGATGCGATTGTATTTATGTAATTACGGAGTGTTGCTAATGTCTGCCTCTTTCATAAAATGTGTTTTTTTTTTTTTGCACTGGCACTTTCAAAAGAATAAAGTCACTATATAATGAAAGGATGAAAGGGTTATTATTTTCTAAATAAAAAGTATATGTTTTCTCTATATATTTCTCCTATCATTTATTGTTCTAATTATTTTCCCTTATTAGAGGAATCATTACTGGATAATTGACACTGTAAGAACATAAGTTCTAAGCTATATAAGATACACTAAAATGTTGATCTAGAAGCTGATTTTGTTATACTTGAATACAGAAGAAATGAGTGAAAATAATCTTACTATAAAGAGAAAATGACCATTGGAGATCAAATGTAAAAAGTTTAAATGTAAGAAATTAAAATTTTGCAATTTTTCACTCTTGAAAACTCCATTAGTTTGCTTAGTATTCAAATGAAAAACAAGTGGCATAAGTATTATGGAGTAGAACAATAGTTTTTTCTTTGCTAACGTGTCCAGTTGGTTTTAGTATTGGTACATAGATTTCCATTTTCTTTCCTATAGTCTATACTAATCATTTTCTTCAGGGCTTAACTAAGGACAAGCGAAATATGTTTGCATTATTGACAAATCCATTCCATCCTATCTTCTTTCCTTCCTTCTCTTGTTTTAGCAAATAAACTATGACACATGTTCTTAGCATATATTTGAACATGCAGAAATATAAATAGGAGCAACTAAAAATTACCCAAATCCCATTAACTTGGAAAAAAAATCATCCATTTTTTTCCATCTAATTTTGGCCTTAGGAGTAAGATATTAATATTTTCTAATTTTAAACTGTTGTTTTTAATTATCTCAAGGCAAAGAGCAAAATGGAGATGGACAGCTAAGATGAGAAATGGGGTCCTTAGTATTGCTGCGCCAACCAAGAAATTAGTGTTCACACCTTCAATAGCTTTATCAGTCAATGGATCCTTTTTGTTTTTGTTCTTTAAGCCTTTGGGAATTGGGTTTGTTTCTTGTACCATATTTTCAAAAAATGAATGTGCTTCTTCCTTGTACTAAATATTGTCTCAGTTTTAATCCTCAGATCCGTCCTCAAGCAAGTGTTCTCCAACATTAGCCTTTCTAAGAATCGCCTGCAGGCTTATTGAACCATACATTGCTGAGCCCATTCCATGATTCTGATTTAGTAAATCTGGGATGAGAATTTAAAGTTTAAAAGACTCTAGTCCAATTCTTGTTGAGAATCAATAATCAGTGTCTGGAAACTCAGGATATAAGTGGTACAATTTCCCTTGTTAGGGCTTTGGAAGACAATAAAGGACTCTACTTACCCAAAAAGCAACATCTGATTTTTTTTTTTTTAATTAGGGAGTAAAGAGGGAATTTTCCTTTTTAGTTGTGAGGTAAAAACCAAACAAAGCAAAAAAAAAATTACAAATCAACAGTGTTCTATTTAATATAAGTAGAAAGGTCAGTCCAAGGATTAGTGGGTTAAGAACCTAATTAAACTGGTGATAGAGAACAATTAAAGTATAATGGAGGGCTGAGGATATAGCTCATATATATATATATATATATATATATATATATAGTAATGGCTCAGAGAAACCTTCAGTGTTTAGGAGTATGTGCACGGGTATTCAGTAGGGTTTGTGGGTTTTACTAGGATTCAGGGGATGAGAGAAAGAGGGAAAGAAAATCTCAGCTATTGAAGTGAGTATGAATGTACATTATAATCCCCTCTGCTTATTTTTAGTCTATCCCCCCAGCCTTAATATTTCCATTCATCTTCCATACAGAAAAAAAAATAAGTGCAATTTAATTTATCATGAGTTTCTTTTGGCAGTTTTCACTGGTAATGTCCTACTCAGCTTCAAATTGTACTTTTCCATAAAAAATGTAGGATATTGTAAAGGATATTCAGTTCTGTTCCTTTCCTTTTTATCAACAACTTCCAAACATACTCTTTATAAAAAGTAGTTTGGGTCATACTAAAAATACACAAGTCACATCACAGCAAGGCAAATAGTCCAGACCTGAGGGAATCCACTGGCAAGCTCTGTCTGTGGAAAGGAAACTGTTATTGGTTTTGACAGATTAGCTGACCTCATGCAAAATTCAAATTCAGACTCTGTGTTTGAAGTCCAAGTGAGTTGTCCAAACATTAATCACTGGGGTTAGATGAAGGCTGGCCTCATCAGTATTCAGCACTTTGCCTTAAGATGAAACCAAGGAAGAAAACTCCTCGGGTGTAGAGGAAATAGAGAGTCTTATCTGAGACCAAAGCCTGACATCATTTTCTCATACCTAACTCCCACTGACTTCAATCTATTCATATTGCTTAGCAGAAAGAATTTTGCTGCAAGATAAAATGTAGAATTTCACTAATAGTACTACAAGTGAATTATGGCTTATAATAAAGAGTTTACTATATTGGATGCAGAAGGAATACTTGGATTTTTGCAAGTACTTTAAATGTTATTGAGTTAGTGAATTTCACTTTATTTTTAAAATGTAGACTCAAAAGTATGTATGTGTGTGTACAATCAAAATAGGTAAAAAATATTTTTGCAGTGCTATATATGTAGGACTTCAAATGTACTTGTTAGAGTTGGGAATATGTAGTATGATTAATTTGGCTATAAGAAGTCCTCCGTTCTTAAATTCGGTTCTATCAACATATGTGCTTCTTTTACCTCTCCCTTCTTTGTCAATCCATAAAAGGATGAATAATAATAACAATAATAATAACAGGAACAAAATAATAATGTTTAATATAGTTAACACTTATTTGGGATTCAATGTGGGCCAATGCAATTTTATATTCAATGGCAAATTTATTCCTAGGTATAACCCAATAAGGTAGATAATAAATATCCTCCTCGTTTTATCAATGAGGAAATAGAAACTTTGTGACATTAAAAATAATTTTCCACAGCATATACCCAGAATGACTAGGAATAAAATTCAGGTCAAATAATAGCTCAAAAGGGTGCTTCATTAATTTGCATCAAAGATTACCACTGTCCTTGTTTATTCCCATCAGATTGAAGCAAAGTTCTCTGGCCTGGCTTGTAGATTTTATATATAAAAGATGCATTAGGAAAAAAGTCACAGTTATTAGCAGCCAACAATTATGTGTGTGATCTCTATTAGCAACCATGCATTAATAACGTGTGTATCATTAAAAAAGACAGTCTCGTGTACAGTGTGCTATCTAGGAATTCTACTTCTTAAAACAAAAAAGCTGCTATTTTTGAGGTGTTGTGGAAAAATTCTTTAATCCCTTCTTTCAGATAATTTTAGAAGGATATAATGAGAACTCAGAACACTGCTATTATAGGATAAGCAACCCTAATCTGAAAATAGGAAATCTAAAACGTATTATAATTGAAAACTTTTGTAGCAGGGAAGTAAGCTAATTTCCCCCCCTGCATTTTGGAGCAGTTATGATTTTTAGATTAGGGATGCTTGACCAGTAAAGTCTATAAATATTCCCAAATGAAAAAACTCTGAAATCTGAAATTTTTCTTTTTGCCCAAGCATTTCAGAAAAGGGATATACTATCTGTATTGACTCTGTTGAAAAATATAGGATATTAAAACCAGAGTTTTGAGATAAAACTTGATTCTCCACTTTTGCTGGAAGGTATGAGATCTGTGTAAGCTGCAGGTCTTAAGAATTCCAGACCAGCAACTCTTCAAATTCAGGAAGAAAATAATAATTCATTGTGATTTCTTTTTTGAGAGAGAGAATCTTTTTTTTTTTTTTTTTTTTTTTTGTAGATGGACACAACACAATACCTTTTTATTTTTATATGGGCTGAGAATCAAACAGGGGTCCTTCCCGTGCTAGGTGAGCACTATACCGCTGAGCCACAATCCCAGCCCACTTCATTGTGATTTTAATTTCCATTTCCTTGGTGGATAGTGATGTTGAATGAATTTTCATATGGTTATGGGAGACATGTCTATTCAGAACTCTTACCTACTTTAAAAAATGTCTTTTTATTATCTGTTTGTAATTATATACAAGTCCCTTGTCATATATATGACTTACATATATTTTCTACCTATGAGTTGTCATTTCACTTTACTTATATTACCTTTTAAAGTACTAAAACATTTAATTTTGATGAAGCTCAATTTGTATGTTTTGTGTATGTGTATGTGCTTTTGATGTCATACTTAAGAAACTATTGCTTAGTCTAAGGTCTAAAATTTCCTCCTAAATTTTATACTTTAAAAAGTTTTATACTTTTGGTGCCTACATTAAGGCCTTTGATCTATTCTGAGTTAATTTTGGTTATATAGTTTGAGGTAGGGGTTCAATTTATGCTTTTACATAAGGATATACATTTTATTCCAACCCAATTCTTTGAAAACACTCTTCTTCCTCTGGTGAATTACATTGTTGAAAGACAAGATTTCAACCTTTGTTGAAAATCAGCCACAAATTATCCATTGTAAACTCATAATTATGTTTTAATGTTGTATATAGCTTTCCTTATGTTAATACCACATAGTTGGAACACTGTGGTTTTATAGTAAATTTTGAAATTGGGAAGTTGGTGTCCTCCAACATTTCAAGATTCTCTTAACTCTTGGTGGTTTCTGTTTGTGGTCTCATCCATTACCAAATAAATTTATGGTCAGCTTTTAATTTTTGCCCCCCAATAGGATACAACAAAATTTATTACTTCACATGATTACTTCTCAGTAAATGAGAAAATCTTATAATTACAGGAGTAAATCACAACATATATCCAATAACTATGAATGATAAAAGCTATGCTTAGTATATATTATAAATTGTTTAAGAAACAAAGGTTATAACTAAACAGATTTATGAGAAGAACTCAAAACTGAATATGTTTATTTAAGATTCAGCATTAAGCCATTTATTCCTCACCTCATTGTGCTATGGTGTATTTATTCAACCACCTTAAAAGTCTCCATCTGTCTGATGTGAAATCTTGTCTCTATAGTTTGAACTGCCCTCTCCTTGGTAAGTAAATATGATATGCTGAATTCTACTCCCTCCTCAAAATATCAGTATTCTAACCCAAGGCTGTTTTAGTTTATATTTTCTGAAAGAACAAAGAACTTTCCAGATGCTTTTATGTATCTTGACAGAGGGAAATTAATCTGAATATTATTTGGGTGGGTTCTATATGTAATCACAGCTATTAGTATTTAAGGAAGGGAAAGGCACATATAACATATTGGTGAATTTTCAGCAGAATGGTGACATCAGTTTTAAAAGATTGATTCTCATCTTGAGAAACAGTTCTAGGGAATGAGGAAAATAAGTCTGTTTCTGACTGAGTATTAAGAGAAATGTCACTTGGAAACCATAACTTGTAGGCAGTATAATGAAGGACTCAAAGCTCTTTGTGATAAGCATATCTCTGGTTTTGTGACAGGTGGGATGTTGCTTACTGGGCTCTTGAGTATCAGTTCTCTGAAGATGATGTCAGCTTTGGGATGAGGAAGGAGATAATCTGGAGAAGAAAAATTTATGTAAATGTTGGTATAAACTCTAAGAATCAAAAGAAAATTCAAACATTGGGCATTTTTTTAAATTTATTCTTTTCGTTATAAATGGCAATGTAATGTATTACAATTCATACTACATATAGAGTGGAATTTTTCATATCTTTGTTTTTATACAAAGTATGTTCACACCATTTGTGTCTTCATACATGTACTTTGGATAATGATGTCCATCACATTTCACCATTATTCATAATCCCATGCACCCACCTCCCCTTCCACCCCATTTCCCTATCTATAGTTTGTTTATTCCTCTCATGCTCCCCCTCCCTACCCACTATGAAATAGCTTGATGCTGGTTATTTTAATGAATCATAATAATAGCCATTATTTATCTGGTGGTTAGTATGTGCCCCAAACTGTTATAAACTAGATTTCTTTGTAAAGTTATGTTTGTTGAGATATAATTTATATATAGTATAATTTTCCCTATTTAGTTTTATAGTTATATAAAATATAAAAAATGACAACATATAAATATGGATATAGTACTACAGTGAAGATACAGAATATGTTACCTTGTTCTCCTTTACTACTTTTTTAAACATATAGAGAAATTAATTTTAATATATTTTAATTTAACCCAATGGATTACCAACATAATTTGCAAAGAAAATAATCGTTAGTAAGATATTACATGTTTATTTTCTTTGTCCTAGTAATTCTTTGGAATCTAATGACCATTTAACATATAGCACACCTCAATTCAGACTAGGCACATTTCAAATACTCAGTATACTCAGTAGCCTCATGTAACCTCATGTAATGGATGTCATATTGGTTTCTTTCTGCAACTTTCACCTTTTGATGAGACATATGCTGTAGGCTGCATGATAAGTTCCCTTCTTATGTGGTTTCCTCTTAAAGGGACACCAAAGAGATAAATTTAGAAAATACAAGAGTAGAGCAAAGTATTTTATTCATCCCTATAAAATTTTATTAGACTGTGAGTTGGATTCTACATGCTTTGGTGGGAATAACTTAAGTTAGGTCACCTTCTCCTATAAGTTTTTCATAATGGCTCTCTCTTCTTTCACCTCCTACTTCTTCAAGTTTACGGAAAGAAAGATGCTTCACAAAATTTGTTCGTTTCCTTCAACCTTGCCCTTACCTTTACAAATAACTTATGAAACAATTTTTACTCTGACTGACCTTTTTCACCCTTGAGTCGTGAATAATAGATTTTTAATTATAAGAGAGTAAAATATACCTCATTCCATATCATAAGCAATGTATATACACATACCAGATTAATTATATATTAAAATATAACTATAAAAATGCTAAAACCTTTAAAGAAAATATAAACAAATGTAACTTTGTGAAGACAAATGGAAAGCTAAAAAATACAAAATAAACAAAAACCTGAAAAATTAGATGATATTGTAGTTAAAATTTTTATGTGTAAAAATTTATCCAAAAGGATTGAAAGAGACATGAATTGTATTACCTGTCATTTTTGTTTATTTTAGGTATTTAGCTTGATTTGATTTCTCCTTTGGTTGGCTTTCCTTTATTGTAGTTCTTTCCTTTGCAGATTTTCATTGTTGTTTTTCACTTCCTCCTTGTGGAATATTTTGCCAAGAATGTTCTGTAGTGCAGGCTTTCTTGCTGTAAATTATTTTGTCTTTTGTTTCTCATGGAAGGTTTTTATTTCATCATCAAATTTGAAGCTTAATTTTGCTGGATATAAGATTCTTGGTTGGCATCTATTTTCTTTCAGAGCTTGGTATATGTTGTTCCAGGATCTCCTATCTTTCAGAGTCTGGGTTGAAAACTATGCTGAGATCTGAATTTATCTTCCCTTATAGGTGATCTGATTTTTCTCTCTTGCAGCCTTTAAAATTCTATTCTTATTCTGTATGCTAGGCATTTTCATTATAATGTGTCTTGATGTAGATCTTGTAATTTTTTATATTTGTTGTAATTTTTTTTTTTTTACATTTGGTGTCCTATAGGCCCCTTGTATTTGATTTTTCAGTTCATTCTTCATGCTTGGGAAATTTTCTTGTATTATCTCATTGAAGAGATTGTGCATTCCTTTGGTTTGAATCTCTGAACTTCCTCTATCCCAATAAATCTTAAATTTGGTCTTTTGATGGTATCTCATAATTCTTGGATATTTTTTTCATGGTTTCTTACTATCTTCACTGTGAGGTGAACTTTATTTTCAAGATTGTATATTTTGTCTTCTTTGTCTAAGGTTCTGTCTTCCAGGTGGTCTACTTTGTTGGTGACGCTAGTTTTTTAATTGACATATTGTTTCTTTCATTTCAAGGATGTCTGTTTTTTTCTTTTTCAGTATCTCTTTTTCTTGAAGTAATCTCTTGCAACCTGTATTTGCTCTCTTATCTCTTTGTTGGTGTAATCGATTTTTGCCTGTTTTTGCTGATTTAGGTCATTCTTTATTTCCCAAATCATTATAGTTATGTATATTATGAACTCCTTCTCTGACATCTCACCTATTTTGCTATCTATGGATTCTATTGTTGTAGTATCTTGGCTTGTTTGGGGGCACTTTCCTTTCTTATTTTTTCATGATATCTATGAGTCTTTCTCTCTTGCAGTGTAGATCCAAGGTAGTACAGCTTCTGTCCTATTGTCTTATAGTGTCCCTATAGATTACCAATACCTTATTTTTAAGGGAGAGATCAATATTACAGCACTCAATATACCCAAGGTTCAGCCATATATCAGTTAGCTTCTATTTTTACATTTACAGTTTTGTCACTATAATAAAAAAATGATGTGTTAAGTTACCTTCTACCTTATAGTCAATAGGTTTGCATAATTATTTATGGATCTTTATGGTGGGGGTGTATGTGCTGGGGTGTTTATGAGGTAGAATGTGAGAATATGGAAGCATTAGATTATATGACAAGTAATCATAAGCTGGCTGTTAGTAGGAGAAACAAGAGATAGGCAACCCATGCAAGGCTCCCTCTTATCTGAGAAACAGAATTGTTAGCACCTCTTGTAGAGAAAACTCTGGTGCAGCCAGGCTTACAGGGACCTTGGTGATGTCTTACCAGGTCCTTATTGTTTTCCCTTGATAGAAGCAGTGATATCCCAGTTTCATGGAAGTGGCAGCTTCAAGCCTCTATGCACCTTGATGTTGGGCTGTGAAGCCACACTTTGGTGAATAAGGAACCCCAGCAGAGGGTGGCTCATCGCGTATCTCTGGGAAGGCCTCTCCTCTGGATCTTAGCCCCGGTGTGATGGACAGGCCACTCCTCCAGATCTCCCACATTGGAAATTTTAGGTAAGCATTTCCTCTTTATGATTTATGATTTAGATAGAAGTATCCCCAGAATCTCATGTGTGAGACAATGCGTGAAGGTTCAGAGGTGAAATGATTATATGATGAGAGTTGTAACCCAACCAGTAAATTAAATTTCCTGTTAGAGATTAACTGATTGATGACTGTAGGCATGTAGGGTGTCACTAGAGGAGGCAGGTCATTAGGGCATACCTTTGGGCATTTATATTTTGTAACTGGTAATAAAATCTCTTTCTCTTTGCTTTTTGGTTGCCAAGTCCTGAACTGCTTTCTTCCATAATGTTCTGCCTGACTTAGGCTCTGAACAATAAAGTCAATCATCTATGGACTGAAACCTCTGTAACCATGGGTCCCCAAAATCTTTTCCTCCTCTAAAATTGTTGTCATCAGGTTTCTTGTTCACAGTAGTGAAAAAAAAACTGACTAAAACAATCAGAAAGTCAGAGATAGGTATTAAAACAGGTAACCAAGGTGGACCAAAACCTTGGAAAACACTAAGAGGTTCCTAGTCATAGTAAAATTGCAGCTAAGGCATCATAAGTAATAGAAGCATTTGTTTCTATAATTCTTTGGTATTACTTACTTTAGACAGTCTTTATGCATAAGAGTTCTGGTCAGAAAGAAAGTCAGTGCTCAAAAAGTTATAATCCATAGAATCTATGAGCAAGCATTTTTTATGCACTTAACATCACTAATATAAAATAGTATCTGTGGACTTCAGGTAAGTAACACACAGGATTAACTTTTAAAAATTCAAATAAAAATAAACAAAATACAGTAAAATTTTGAATGCATATTTAAAAGTCAAGTTTGTATGACTTTTATATTATCTTGAGAGGTTACTTTTGATTTTCTTTTTCACATTTGTGACGTCATTTTCAAAAGTTGATTAATCTCTGCCTCTCTGACTCTGTATTTTCTCAACATTATCCTTAGTACCTTGTCAGAAAATCTGTGAAGTTGCTTTAATTTTTCAGGGTCAATTATCCACTTCTTATTTTCTCTTAGTCTAATTTATCATTTTAATATTTATGTTTTTATTAGTTGCATTTTAATTATTTTTTATACTTGTTTTTATTTTTTCTCTTTTTAAAAATTATTTTTTAGTTATAGATGGACACAATACCTTTATTTTATTTTTATATGGTGCTGAGGATCAAACTCAGTGCCTCACACATGGTAGGTAAACACTCTACCTCTGAGCCACAACCCTAGCCCTCTTTTTCTTTTTTTGTATTTATCTTTGAAAAATGTCAAGAATAAGTAAATGATTTTTGACATGATAGCATAAATATTGGCTATATGTCTCTGTTTGAAAAATAGTAAGTTCTAAAACTCTTTTGGTTTTTATATGATGTAAGTAAGCTATAGCTATATTCAAATTTCAAATTATGCCTTAGAGAACAATCTGTAATAAGTTTCCTACAATTTTTGTTATTATTATTTTTTTATCATTTTAGAATGAAAAGATAAATCTCATAGATGCTGAATTGTACATGAGGTCAACAAATATTAAGGAAAGATTGAAAAGTACATTTAATTGAGATAACTGTGTTAGTTGTTATAGGTATTAGGACTATTTAATTCTGCTATATTGAATTGATCAAAATAAGTCAATGCCAGTTGAAGTTTAAGAGGAAAAATGGACTCTGCCTATTGATGGTTAAAAAGCACCTGTATTTATTTAATATTTGTTGAGTTGAACTGCATCTTCAGAACCATGCTTTTTCTCTCCTTTTAAAGGAAAAATAGGACTCATAGATTATCCTGTAGACTCAAAGAAAATATTACTCTCCAACATTTACCTAAGTAAACTGTTTTATTTTCTTTTTCATAAAGAATAAAACTTTCATTTTCATCTCTTACTATATGCAAATTATTTCCTTCATGAATGTGACCTCAACCCTATGATAAAACTCCCAAGTTTCAGTGATCACACTTAAAAGATCCTACAAGAATTTAAACCAAGTGTTTATTGAAATGAAGAGATGCCAAGGGAGAAGGTTGTGTTTATCATCATCATCATCATCATCATTAGTATCGTCCTTGTTATGATTTGTCCACAGATAGTTTTATTAAAATTAAAAAGAATAAATAATGGGACAAAATTCTCTTTAAAGAGATCAATTTCACCTTATAAAGAATTTATTTTGTTTGAGGCAAGAACTACTTTTGTTAAAATTTCAGTGAGCTATAATATGAAAGGCATTTTATAGAACAAAATGTATGATAAGTAATGTAAATATTTGCTTTTCTGAAAAGAATAACTTTTTTTCCTATTGGGAAAATATTTTATCCAATTTTGAGTTAGGATCTTAGAACCATTCATTTTAATTCCAGAACACCATTCAACCACAATATCACCATTGGAATACACTTTAGTTTTATACTTAAAAGTTGTTGTATGGTCTAGGGGTTAAGAGCTTGGCCATTGGAGAGGAAAAATGAGTTTGAATCCTGAATTTTATACTAACTAGCTATGTGACAAATTGCAGAATCTCCCGTGAACTCATTTTCCCCATCTATAAGATGTAAATAAATAATGACAATTTCCAGGAGAGCATTTAATGATTTTAAGTAGCATAATAGTGGAAAATAGGCTAGAAGAGTGCTTTCCACAAAGGACATATTTATTAGTATTGCTATTGGCATAGTTTTCTTCATATGTTCTCCTTAGGGTTATATCTTGAACACTACAGCACAGAATATTTATCCAGTTTTAGGAGTGGATGTCAGATTGTGGAGAGAGGAATATTATTTCTCTTTAAATGTTTCATGGAGGAAAAACAGATTTTCTTTATATTCTTAAAATTTATCTATGGGGATAATTATGGATTATGGAATGAGCATCACATTCTGCATTCTTATGAATTCCCAAGATTTTTTTCTTAATTTACAAAACATGTAGTTCACTCTTTAGAATTAAAAGAATCATTATTTTGAATACAATTTGATCTTTGTGTTATTTATTCACTTCTTTTTTATCCCTCCTTAATAGGAGATAAATATTTTGTTAGTCCTCCATTCAATATTTTATTTTTAATAATGTTAAAATACATATATATTAAGTCACCATTGCATAAAGACATTGCTAATTTTCTCTCTGTTTTTCAATTTTTATAAAAACCATAGTCAAATAGACCCAGGTCTATCCCGCCACGACAAACAATAGCCGGAGCTCAGGCTCTGGCACAGGACCACCACCTCTTCTGACCAGCAGACTACTGCTGGAGCCTAGGTCTGGCCCAGATCTGCCCACACCAACCTGCATGGAAATAAGCCTCAGAATAGGCCCAGGTCCATCCTGCCACTGACAGACACCTACCAGAGCCTGAGACCCAGGCTCAGTGTAGGTCTGAGTCCACCACCCCCTCATCTGGAAACCCAAGCCTAACCCACTTTCATCTTGGGACACTGAAGTCATCATCATAGCCTTACTCACCACAGTAGCCCCTACCTTTTGACAAAAGACAGGGCCTAGAAGCAGCTCAATCTCAGAGCATGTATCCCAAAGACAATATAAGGCCCACCCTTTCAGCCCTATCTCTGTAAGACATTGCATTCATTTGGGGGTACTTCCACTATTATCTTGAGTTACCTTGGCTATTGTTATCACCACATTTAGTTGCAGTAGCTTAGCATACATGGAAGGACACCAGCAGGGTCTGGAAGCCCAACATCAAGGTGAGGTTCAGACAATCTGCATGGGTACTATATGAATATAGAGTAGAACCTATAATATCTCAGCTCCACACCACAAGAAATGAAAATACATAGACCAAATGGAAAAAAAGGGAGGAAAGTGACCCCCCAAACCAGGATACTACAATAACAGAACACATGGATAGCATAGTTGATGAAATGTCAGAGAAAGAGTTCAGAAGGTTTATAATTAAAATAATCTGTGAATCAAAGAATGACTTAAATAAGCAAATGCAGGCAAAAATTGATCACTCCAACAAAGAGATTAGAGAGCAAATACAAGTAGCAAAATATTACTTCAAGAAGGAGATAGAGACTCTGGAAAAAAAATAGATTAGATCACTTGGAAGAAAGAAAGTCAGATAATGAAGACAAAGTACACAATCTAGAATATAAAGTTGACCACACAATGAAAATAGTAAGAAACCATTAAAAGAACATCCAACAATTATGGGAGAGCATCAAAAGACCAAATCTAAGAGTTATTGGGATAGAAGCAGGCGCAGTTTTAAACCAAAGGAATGCACGATCTATCTCTTCAATGAGATAATATCAGAAAATTTCGCAAGCATGAAGAATGAATTGGAAAACCAAATACAAGTGGTTATAGGACACCAAATGTACAAAATTACAACAGATCTACACCAAGAAATATTATATAATGAAAATGCGTAGCAAACAGAATAAGGATAGAATCTTAAAAGCCACAAGAGAGAGGAATCAAATCACATATAGGGGGAGAACAATTTGTATCTCAGCAGATTTTCAACCCAGATACTCAAAGCCACAATATATACCGAGCCCTGAAAGAAAATCTATGCCAATCAAGAATCTTATATCCCAAAAAATTAAGCTTCAAATTTGACAATGAAATAAAAACCTTCCATGATAAACAAAAGTTAAAAGAATTTACAACTAGAAAGCCTGCTCTACAGAACTTCCTCGGCAAAATATTCCACTAAGAGGAAATAAAAAAGAAGGATGAAAATCAGCAGAGGGAGGTATTAAACTAATGGAAAAACTAATCAAAGGAGAGACCAAGTCAAGTTAAATACCAAAAATAAACAAATATGCCTGGGAATGCAAATCGTGTCTCAATAATAACCACAAATGTTAAAGGCCTAAACTCACCAACCAAAAGACATAGAATAGCAGACTAGATGAAAAAAAAAGAAGAAGAAGAAAAAACAATATGCTGCCTCCAAAGACTCATCTCTTGAAAAAATATCCACAGACTAAAAGTGAAAAGTTAGGAAAAATCATTCCACTGACATACACTGCAGAAGCAAGCAGGGGTTTCCATCCTCATATCAAATAAAGTAGGCCTCAAGCTAAAATTAATCAAAAGAAATGAAGAAATGAATACTGCTCAAGGGAGCCATACATTAACAAAACTTAACAATTATAAATACATATGCTCCAAACAATGGAGAATTTACATTCATCAAACAAACTCAAGTTCAAGAGCCAAATAGCCCACAACACAATGATTTTGGGTGACTTTAACATACCTCTTTCACCACTGGATAGATCTTCCAGACAAAAGCTGAAAAAAGAAACTATAGAACTCAATAACACCATCAATAACTTAGACTTAACTCACATATATAGAATATTTCATAACAAGTGAATACACTTTCTTCTCAGCAGCACATGGATCCTTCTCTAAAATAGACCGTATATTATGAAACAAATCAACTCTTAGCAAATATATAAAAATAGAGATACTACCCTGCATTCTATCAGATCATAATGGAATTAAATTAGAAATCAATGATAAAATAAGAAATAAAAGCTACTTCAACATATGGAGACTAAATAATATGCTACTAAAAGAAGAATGGGTTGCAGAAGATATTAAAGAGGAGATTAAAAACTTTTTAGAGGTGAATGAGAACATAGATACAACATATCAAAATCTCTGGAACACTACAAAGGCAGTTCTAAGAGGAAAGTTTATTATATAGAGTTTATTCTTTAAAAGAAGAAAAATCAACAAATAAATGACTTAACATTACATCTGAAAGCCTAGGAAAAAAAAGAACAAATCAACATCAAAAGCAAAAGAAGAGCAGAGATAATTAAAATCAGAGCTGAAATCAATAAAAATTGAAACAAAAGAAAAAATTAAAAAATTGACAAAAAAGTTGGTTATTTGAAAAAAATAAATAGAATTGACAGATCCTTAGCCATGCTAATGAAGAGAAAGAGAGAGCAAACTCAGATTACTAACATATGTGATAAAAAAGTAAATATCACAATAGACACTACAGAAATACAGAAGATAATTAGAAATTATTTTGAAAACTTGTACTCCAATAAAATAGAAAATTGATGATGGCATCGACAAATTTCTAGAGTCATATGATTTGCCCAAATTGAATCAGAATGATACACACAATTTTAACAGCTTAATTTCAAGTGATGAAATAGAAGACACCATCAGAAGCCTACCAACAAGAAAAGCTCAGTACTAGAAAGATACATAGCTGAGTTCTACATGACCATTAAAGAAAAACTAATACCAATGCTCTTCGATTTATTTCAGGAAATAGAAAAAGAAGGAGCACTTCCAAACTCAGTCTACGAGGCCAATATTACCCTGGTTCCAAAACCATGCAAAAACACATCAAAAAAAGAAAACTTGACACCAATATCTCTAATGAATATAGATGCAAAGATTCTCAAGAAAATTTTGGTAAATCAAATACAAAACATATCAAAGAGACAGCACACCACGAACAAGTGGGGTTCATTTCAGGGATGCAAGGTTGGTTTAATATATGGAAATCAATAAATGTTGTAAGGGTCCCGCGAAACGTCGGAGAAAGAGACCACCAAGTGACCACTCATGCAATTGGCAGAAGGGGATTTATTGAACCAGCATGCTGGGGCTCCGTGCCCACTCAAGAAGGGAAAGCAGCCCAGAGCCCCGAGCAGGGGCTGAGCACTGCTTAAGTACACTTTTTGGGGAGGGCGGAGAGCTTTGTATACATCAGAACAAATCATCATGAGGCGCGGGAAAATTGAACAACAACTCCTAAACATGATTAGTTCATTCATTGGCGGGAACAGGTCAGGCTGGAGTGATAGGTCATTCCTAAGGAGGGGGTTACATTTAAACTGATTGGTCCAGGCCCTGCAATGCCTACGTGCGACCACACAGAGCCCTTATTAAACAACCAATAGTCAGGGGAAATATTTACTGGGCAGTTCCAAGCATTGTCTTAACAGCTACAGAAATTTCAGGTTTTGCAGGTAGCATAGAAACCTAACAATACCTAATCCTTTACATTTTAACTCAGACCTTGCAGCTTAGAAACTTTACAACACCCGGTCTTTTACCTTTTAACTTTTACGCTTTAACTTCAATTTCTTTTACCCTTACAATGTGATTCACCACATCAATGACATTAAGAGCCATATGATAATCTCAATAAATGCAGAAAAAGCATTTTACAAAATACAGCACCTGTTATGTCCAAAATAATAGAAAAACTAGGGATAACAGGAACATATCTCAACATCATAAAAGCTATCTATGCTAAGCCCCAGGCCAACATCATTCTAAATGGAGAAAAATCAAAAGCATTTCCTCTAAAAACTGGAACAAGAAAGGGATGCCCTCTTTCACCACTTCTATTTAACACAATTCTTGAAACACTGGAAAGAACAATTAGACAGACTAAAGAAATTAAAAGGATACATATTGGAAAAGAAGAACTCAGAATAGCACAATTTGCCAACATTATGATTCTATACCTAGAAGACCCAAAAAATTCCACCAGAAAACTTCTAGAATTAGTAAATGAATTCAGCAAAGTAGCAGGATACAAAACCAACACCAAACATAAAAGGCATTTCTGTATATCAGTGACAAATCCTCTGAAAGGGAAATGAGGAAAACTACCCCATTTACAATAGCATCAAAAAAACCCAAAAAACAAAAACCAAAAACTTGGGAATCAACCTAACGAAAGAGATGAAAGACCTCTACAATGAAAAACTTTTTTAAATTTTAATTTCTTATATATGACAACAGAATGAATTACAATTCATATTACATATATAGAACACAATTTTTCATATCTATGGTTGAACACAAAGTAGAGTCACATCCTTCATATCTTCATACATGTACTTAGGGTAATGATGACCTTTGCATTCCATCATCTTTCCTACCCCTATGCCCCCTCTCTCCCCCTCCCTCCCTTTTTTCCCTTTGCCCTATATAGAGTTTATTTAATCCTTTCATCCCCCCGCCCCCCACACACTCATAGCATATTATGAATCATTTGGCATTTGGTTTTTGGGGATTGGGTAATTTCACTTAGCATTATCTTTTCCAGCTCCATCCATTTACGTGCAAATGCCATGATTTTACTCTCATTTAATGCTGAATAATATTCGTACATCCCCGGGGATAGAGTTACCTTTCCTGTCCTTCTAACCCTGCCCTTCTTGACCTTTGTTTGGATGAAAATTTCTAAGAATCAGAGTCCCTCCAATAAAAGACCACTCCTGAACATGCTAGCTCTCTCTGGCCAGCCTCTCGGACATTCCTCCCTCTCCCATTTGGGAAGCTTGAAGCTGAGGGCAGAGGAGCTGCTCCCAGGGCTTGATTTTAAAGGTAAATTTTGTGTCTGTGTTTTATTTGATACCTTGGGAAACTCACTCGAGTGACCTCTAGTTTAGCTGTCTGCGCTGGCCGCGGGCGGTATCCCCCAGATTGTAATTGCATTCTTTGAACTGACAAACTGACTCCATTGCTCACCTCATTGTACTTGTGGCCTCTACCCACAAAGTGGAAAGCTCCAAAATTTTTATTTTGAGAGTATTTTGGTGGCAAATGAGCATGAAAGTTATACCATGTGTCATTAGGGGACCTACATAGGAAATGAAAAAAGTTTAAGGGACACACACAGCTTGATATTCAATGGAATATTATTTCAATGGAAAGTAAGAGTAGCATAGCCTTTTGAAAACCACTGATGCTTCTGTAAAACAATCTTTTTATTTCAGTTATTTTGATGGCAAATCACTAAGGCTCACTGAAGCTATCAAATAAAGCAGGTTTGCTTTAATGATACACACCAGAGTAATAAACAGAATCTCATGAAAATTCAAGGCAGAGATATAATAAATGACAGTCTCATAGATACTGAAGCTAGATGGCAGTTTTAAGTCAAGGAAATTTTGGAAAATTTCAGTAACAAAGATTAAAGTTTAACATGAGTATTGCTGCATTTGTGGGATAATTTCCATATTCATTGGTTAAAATGAGTGGCTCTTCAGAGACAGAAAGCAATACTCATTTTCTGTTAAAATTTAGTAGCCTCTTTTTAAGTTCATCCCCAGTTAAAACACAAACTACCCAAGTGCTTATTTGCCTCATCCAGAAACAGAGTTTAAAGCTTTTAAATAAATGAATGAGATTAAGAGAATCCTTTGCATGATAAAAACCTAATAAATGGCTATCTTTGGGAGATTCTTTTGGAAATGGTTGAAATGACAGCTTTCTGCTAAAAAAGAAAAAAAAGAAAAGAAAAGAAGGAATATTGAAAATATTTATTCCCAAATGATGAAGGAATGGCATTTGATAAAGTGTATTTAATCCACTTGTGTTTGATGCATTATACTTAGTTCTCATTTAGTCAAATTTGTGGTTCTTAAACTCAGTCTGTTTTCATATGAGGAGTAAATTTTTGCATTTTAAACATTGATTTTATTTTATAGAAATGTGAAATAAGTATAGAATTCATTTTAATTATATGTACATATGAAAAATTCACCAGTAATTTAGCCTCATATAAGTTTTTTTTTTTTTTTTTTGGTCTTTTAGGCCTACTGTGGTATTTATGTTACTCTGTCATCTTAGCTTGTTCAGAAGAAGTCTCCAGAACCAAAGACCTAGATCACTAGTGCATGTCGAGTAGCAACAAGGAAAGGAAAACGAGGGGGAGATAATTAGGCTAAAATCACACTTGTTATAAGTGGACCTGCCAGGGTCTTCCAAAGCCTAAATGATGTGACTGAGATTTTGAAACACTACATCATATCAATAAAATGCATTTTTCTGCTAACATGAAAAATGAAGAATGTCAAGTCCTTACAACTAAAAGCTTCCTGAAGTTTTCTATAAACATGAGTCTTCCTTGGCCCAGAAAACTAACATATATTGACTTCCTTTCAATCATAAGTGTTTCAAGAGGTAAATTGAATGTCTCCTAAGGAAAATAAAATGTGCCTATTTAATGCGGACATGGCAAAATATTTCCTTTATAATAAAAATGATTCCCTCTTTTGTGCTACAGTGCTATTAGAGCTAACTCATCAGACTGTGAGGATGTTGGGAGATAAAGGTATGTACATCACTGCCAAGTTTTCTTCCAAATTACACAAAGATAGCAGCTATGCTTAGCAAGTGGTTTAATTGGCAAGATGGGTCTGTAGCCACCATTTTCTTTATCTGTTAGTTGTCTAGCAATTATGGGGAGCTCCTCCAATTATATATTCTAGAACAGAAGGCAAGTGGAACTGTGGCTACCTTAGTATTTCTCATCCAAAGTAAAACCAGTTATGCTACACTTTGACCTTGGAAAACAGTTGGCTTTCAATTTATACCTTATACAAATCAATAAGGTTCTCAGCTTGCTCTCATACATTATTTTCTTAGATTTACCCACAATAAAAGATAATAATCAAGAATGATACAACATGTTAGCACTGATGAGAATTTAGGAATTTTAAATGGTTTTCTCTAGAAATGCAGAGAATCAAACTCTGGGGGGTTGTAATTTCAGGCATATTGCTAGATTCACAGTGGAAGAAACTGTTTTTAATGGCCTTTTAAAATTCTACTATACAGACAAAATTATTTTATTTGCTTTTAATGTTTACCTTTCTAATATTTATGTTCTAGAGGTACTAATGAGTGTTTCAAAACATTTGACTATAGCCCTGGAGAACTGAGGGATTGCGGGGGAATAGAAAATTATGGTCGATTTTGAATAATTTCTTAAAGCTGTTATAGCTTCTTTTGCCTTAAAAATGAATTTTAATTGAGAAATCTTATATTTTCCTACTTCTTCAGGTAAAATGCTGTATCTGAGAAAGTAATTGTGTCTGTTTGTGTGTCTGTGTGCACAGGCTAAGATGTGGAGTGGAGAGAAAAAAATGACAGCTGCTTTTATCAACACTGCATATTTTATAGCTTATTCTTACATGTTGTTTGTATTGTGTTGAAATCACAAGAAAAACACAATTTATATCTATCTCTCTATCAATTCATCTATCCATCCATCTCTCCCTCCTTCCCTCCCTCCCCCAGAAATTCTTAGAAGCAAAGTTCAAGCTGCCTTGGATGACAGAGAGGCCTGAGTCCTTGCCCCTATCCTCAGACTCAACAGGATGCATACACTGTGAGCTGCATATCCAAAAGCAGGCAATATTGTCAGAACTGTGTGCTATTGTAACACCTTTGGATATAAGTAACTATGAAAATGTATGTTGAAATCAATAAGAAAGATATTTTGTTCATTCCATAACTACTTATAGAAATAGTTTAAATCATGCCTACCCAAATGTTTGATTTATGAGGGGATATTAGAAGAAGTCCACAGTACAAAATAGCTGTACATATTTTTAAAAAAGAGCAACTTTGAGCTCTTACAATATTCTACTTAACAAGGAAACTCTGCTTCCCATGGATTTATTTTTATTTGAATACAAAAATTTTAATATGTATCATAATGGTATATTTATGGAGCCCTTAGGTACTTTCATGCATTGGGTAAAAACTTCAACACAGCCTCATTTTACAAATGAAGAAAATTAAACAGGGTAGTATGTTTTCCAAGGCTGAATAGCTAATAATTGAAGAACAAAACAAAACAGAATTTGTAGCATGCTAGAGCCCTGTGTCTAGAGAGTACATACATGGTTTCCATAGCTTGCTCAGTCAGTACATCTATATCAACCAAAGTTTAAAACACATAAAAAATTTTAAACTCTCAGAGGGAAAATTTTAGCCACATATAGATCCTAAATTAAAAGTTGAAGGAAGAAATAAATATAACCCAGTGCATTTCTGGTCCTATTAAATAACAAAATTATATAAGAAAACCTGGGTTTTCCTTAAATATATGCTTAAGAGCAGATGCTTATTTAGAATCAGTTTAATTATCATCAAGCTGGGAACTTAACTGTTAGGTTATTATACATAATTTAGTGGTTTGAATTTTCAGGTGCTCTAATAACTTTGTAAAACCGTTTGCAAAAAAAAATGCAAATTGCTTTGTTTTGTTGGGAGATAGCTTGAGATTAAAAGAAACTCCTTAATATATAGCTCTTTTGCATATTTACCAGGTCTTTCTTGTGGTGAAGAAATGATAAAAATTTTGAGAAAATTTCCATGTTTAATTTAATACAAATTTTAAAATCTAAATCTCCATTTGGCTTCTGGAGTATTTTAAAATTTGTGCATTGATGCATGTGTATGTGTGCATAAACACAGTACCAAATGCACATTTTTATTTTTATTTACTTTATCTCTTCTAGATAAATATGAAACCTGTTTCTGTTCAGAAATAAGGGAGAGAAGAAGCTTTAAGAACAGTAGCATTGTGCGTTGAGCTTGGATTTAGATGATGTCTTTTTCGATTGGATAATGAGGTCAGAGATCTGCCTTAGGAGGATATGACTGTGTCACTCCAGAGGTAGAGTGTGGGAAAATAATTTCTTTCTTCTCTGAGTTTCATCTCCTTCATCCATCAGTTGGGGAGAGAGGAGATTGATGTGGATGAGGTGATTTCTAAAGTCCCTTTCCTGTACACAGTTCCATTATTTTTATATGGCTCTGCCTTATAAAGTTACTTTTCTTTTTAAAAAGTGAGAATTGAGGCTGTCTGCATCTATACAGTTCATCTGTGAGACTAACAACCAAAGATTCCTTCATCAGTCTGACTTTATTTTTTGTTTCAGGAAATTCTTCCCTAGGAAGATAAGACTGCAAACTAGTAAATGTCTGGTTTGCTGTAATAACTTGCTAAAAATCAATTGATACAAATAATAGACTGCTCAAATAGTCCTCTTTTCAGGATAATAGTTGCTCATGGGGGCAAGCAGCCTCCTTCTCAGGACAATAAAATGCTCTAGTAGACAAGCTACTTGCTTACCAAGCAACTGTTTGCATATTAAAAAATCACTTAAACAATAATAAAAGAAAAGAAATCAAGTGAAAAAAAAATCACTTAAAGATCCTCTCCTCACTATATCAACCAATCCTATACTATTGTAACATTGATATGCCAAATCCCTTTCAGATACCTGTTGGAAGGCCACTGAGGATAGTTCCCAAACTCTATGAACATCTACTCCTCACCCCATCCCTTTAAAATCTATTATAACTCTGTCTAGGTGGCATTGCCACTAACTGTAAACATAATTAATTTGATTATCAAATTATTTACTTATTACCAAGTCATGTTTCTTCCCATGTTTGAAGTTCATAGTCAACATTGTTACTGCTTCTAAGTTTTCTGGGGTTGAAAAGTTAATGACTTGTTCATGAGAACAAAGATGATCTGTATAGTGTTGGTGCAAACTTCTGGTCACCTAATTCTTATCCTCCTGCTTTCTGGGTACTTAGTAGCAATAGGAACAAAATTCCTTTATGAATTTTAGTAGTTCAATAGAAAAATAATGGCTTTGATAGGATATTTGAGACAACTGGTTTTATATTGAGGTTAAAAATACCATGCACTCTTCAGATGCTAAAATTCCTGCCAATTCTTTTAGTCAACAGCATGTCACCTAGTTGATATTTTGACTTTCACTTACACAGCCCCATTCTAAATCCTTTAAAAATATAACATCACTTTATCTTCATAAATGACTATGAGCTATATACTGAAATTTTTACAACTTTTCTGATGACGAACTGGTAATCAGATTCAGTTTCACAGGTAGACCCAGAACCTATAACCAAGTTCTCGAGGTGCAGAGTTCTTAACCCTACCGTCTCCTGCCTAGTCTAGTAGTGACCATATAAACATTCTATTGAAGAGTTCCGGATGCTAAAATTATTTTTTGCTCCTTTTAGGATTTATAGAAGATTACTTTCCCCTCAGGAGGTTTTTATATTAAGTTAATTCTATAATGTCAAAGATAATATTTAATTAAAAAAAATCTAGGTAGACAGCAGAAATCCAACTGTTTGACTTTACCTTAATGTTGGTGCTTTCTAGTATCTTCATATATATTTGTTTATCAGATAAATTTGCTCCACATACTGCAGTAAATGGGAAATATTTATAGGGAAGACACCTAGAAAGAACATAAAATTGAAAGAAGAGATGTTTCCCTCCTCCTTTATCACATTCCTAAGAACGTCCTTCCGTCTTTGGCAAATTCTTATGCTTTTTTTCTAGTGCCTGTCGCCTATCACTTGTTCTTCCAAATCAGTAGGGTATGAGCTTTCAAATCAGGCAACTGGAACTGAAGAACACATTAATGGCCTGATCCCAGACATCTCCTTCTGGCTTACACAGAAGCGATAATGAGTTTACAGAGAAGCAATAATGAGGGCTCCAGCCACCCCATCTGAGTCTGCAAGTCAGCAAGCAGTCTACGCAGCTGGCAGATTTCAGGATCAATTTTTGGACATATCCAAACACTGCCCAGTGGAGGTGTTGTCTACAGATCTTACACTGTGTCTTGTTTATTCTGGAGGGTTACTGGTAAATGTTTAGCTCAACTCTGATGTTTACTAGAGAAAACTGTGGAGAAGAGAATTGCTGACGATAGTCCTGATTCTGGGCAAGTTACTTGCTTGTCCTTCAGCCACTCATGCTTAGATATTTGTTGTCACATCTTTTATCCAGTGGTTTCTTTCTCACTTAGATTTGTATCCTTGTTGTTGCCTGTGTGGGCATGTATTTCTCTGTGTTGGTTTTGTTTTTCCCTTCTGTTATGTTTGTAAGAGTGGGAGTGATTAGAGACATGAGCAAACAGACAAAAAGTGAAGAACTACTGGTCCCCCTTTTTGGCTCTTGCCTGCCTGATCCAGTTCACAAGCAGTATTTGAGCTTGTAGAAGATGAAATAGACTGGCTTTTCACTGTCCTACATGATAGGAAACCTACATTAAGAGATATCCATATCTCTCTGTCTTTATTCAGGTCACACGAGTCTTTATCATTTGTTGAATGTGCTGACTTCTGATTCACTTCAGGGCTTCTATGGTTATTTTCCCACACATGGGAAGTTTTCTTCCCTAAGTCTTCCCATGGTGAAATGCTCTCATCATTTTCCTGGATGTTTGCAACTCATTTCCAGATGGCTCTTCACCATCTGAAACTTGTTGGCAACAAACCACAAGCACATCACATAAAGATGAGATTTGTTTAAGGAAAAAAAAAAGGTGAAAACCCAAAAAGTTGAAGAAAGAAACTCTGTTTTCAAGTACAATATGGAAAGTTTAAACTGGAAAGTAAAATGGACTGAGTGGACACTACCACAAAGTTTTAAAACAATTGCATGGAACACAGGACAAATAAAAATGGGAATACAAATAAAAATCATTAAGTTTCTAATTACACACTGACTGTCCACGGCAAAGATCCTTAATTATTTTGCCAGTGTTGTTTGGTGCTTCCTAGCAAGCAAACATTCCCTCACTTTCTCATACCTTCTCCCCTGTACATTTTCCATATATAGTATTTCTCAGAATGTAGACTTAAGGCTTAGTAAACATATAGGTAAAAAATATGTGAGCATATATTTCTCTGGGTGTCATGGGGATGATGAAAAAATAATCCCTTCTCAATAATAATAATAAGTAATACAAATAATAAAATACTGCATGTCAGATATTCTAAATAATGAATTATATACATTTATTATTATTCAAATATTTATTTATATCTTCTTCTATACCTTCTTTATAGTTACTGCTCTTGTTTTTGATAATGGATATTTGAAACTCTCTTTAAATTTTCTATTTGTCCTTTTTTGTTCTTTCTGTTCCTCTTTTTAGAATGTGAATATTTGTTCAAATTGGAGCAACTTATTTACTTGTGAGTATGAGGACCTCCTTCCCCAGTTTTTTCAAAACATTCTGAAAGAGTAAGTATGTGAAGAAGTTGGATCATAAATTGTATTCACAAATATGGAAGAGTCCATCAAACAGATGTGTACAACAGTGAGGCGAAGTCACTCAGCTTTTGGCTTGAGAATACTCTCCTCATCTTTTCCCATAGGTAGATATTTTAGTGAATAGCAAGTGTCACCTTTTAATAATTGGTGGCCTAATTTCCATAATATTGACTGACTTCATCTCATTCTTGAGGTTTTAAACATCCATCAGGCCTCCCTTTCTTAAATCTTTCCTTATATTACATCAATCCAAAATACATTTCTTTTGTATTAAACTTTTAAAAAATATTATTTTCATTGATGAGTTTCATATATATGTATATATTTATCAGGTACTATATATATATATATATATATATATATATATATATATATATGTGTGTGTGTGTGTGTGTATTTATCAAGTATAACATAACCTTTTGGAATATGCATAAATTGTATAATGGCTAAGTAGAACCATTTAACATATCTATTACTTCATATATATTTTTTTCATGGTAAACATACTTAAAATACACTCCATTAGCAATTTTCAAGAATACAATAACCCAAAATGCAATTCTTAACTGGAAGTATCTCTAATCTAGCACTAATTGTTTAAGATTTTACTGCTTATCACAATTTACAATCAATCTATGGACTTAATAGTTAATTAGCTAATTATTTCATTATTAATTATACCCTAAGAACCATGCAATGCATGAACCATAAAGCTCATGAAAGCAATGGTTTCTCCTCTTTTACTCTATTATCTCTTTCATTGACACTAGGGAATCTGCATAAATTATTAGAAGACACCCCCACCACTTGTTAGCCTTCATGTTTTGGACCAAAATCTGAGGTACAGCTTTAGCTTCAAATTCAGCCTTAATATATGTAATTTTTATTGGCCTAGTAGACCAAATAAAGCTGGAAGAATTAAATTAAAAAGCCTTGAGTTTAGTAAACTTGAAAAACGGAATGACAAGCCTTCACTGTCATTTTTTTGCATTTGTAAACTTGTTTAAGATAATGATGGTTTAATCATGTAGATTATAATGCCACTATTTTAAGCATTATTTAGAGGAAAATAAGCAGTGTTTGTGTTGGTCACCATCTTCAGCATATATACCCTCTATTTTCATAAATTATTATCTTCAAATGAAATATAACATTGCTTGTGCATCTAGGGGACATTCTTTCCTGCTCTCCTATGTATTAATTTAATTATTTCAGTTCACATAAAACAGGTGTTTCTACTCATTTTTATCTCACAACATTTAGTGTTATGCTTGTAATTGGAGTACCAGTATGAAAAATTTCCATTTGCCCATGAATTCCCTAAAGCTGACTGTATACATATTTGTATACAATAGGCTTGATTTAGGGCTCAAGAATATACATTTTTTGAGAGAGAGAGAGAGAGAGAGAGAGAGAGAGAGAGAGAGAGAGAGAGAATTTTTTAATATTTATTTTTTAGTTTTCGGTGGACACAACATCTTTATTTTTTTTTTTTAAATTTTTTAAAGAGAGAGTGAGAGAGAAAGAGAGAGAATTTTTTTTTAATATTTATTTTTTACTTTTCGGCAGACACAACATCTTTGTTTGTATGTGGTGCTGAGGATCTAACCCGGGCCACACGCATGCCAGGCGAGCGCGCTACTGCTTGAGCCACATCCCCAGCCCAACATCTTTATTTTTATGTGGTGGTGAGGATTGAACCCAGCACCCTGCGCTGTGCCAGGCGGGCGTGTTAACCACTTGAGCCACATCCCCAGCCCAAGAATATGCATTTTTTTTTTTTTTTTTTTAGTTTTCGGTGGACACAACATCTTTGTTTGTATGTGGTGCTGAGGATTGAAACCGGGCCGCACACATGCAAGGTGAGCGCGCTACCGCTTGAGCCACATCCCCAGCCCCAAGAATATACATTTTTAACAAGTATTAGACAGTGGCTTCTCATGAAGCACAGCAGGGATTATGACTGGCTGTTACTGACAAATATCTGAAGATTATTGATTGATATAGAGAGGAATCCTTTTATCAGCAGTGGACTAATGTGATAGTTTTTCCATTTGCTCAGGAAAAAAAAAATGACAGGGAAATTTTTTGTGTAGCCTCAATTTAGGAAAGGCCAAGTTTCAAACAAAACAAACAGCATATTTACTTTTTAACATTTTTGTTTTCATGGATCCAAACTGAACAGAGCATATAGACAGCAATATGGTTATAATAACAGGATAACATTCTTAAGATAAATAATCCCCAAATATTACAATAACAGGATAACAATTTCAGGACATTCAAGATGAATAAACCATGGGGCGGCGGGTCATAGTTGTACAGTGCAGACTGAAGAAGGTGTGTGATGAGATGGAGTAGGAGAAAACATATTATACTGTTAAGAGTTTGGAGCTGGAATGTCTCTCAGGTTTATGTGTGGAAGACTTGGTCCCCAGCTGGAGGTGCTATTGGGAGGTGGTAGAAACTGAAGGAGGTGAGGGTTTAAGCTTATACTGTTACTCATTTACTAGAAGTAGCAACAAAAATACCTTGCTGTGATTAATTATTAATAATTAATAATATTTCCTGCCCATAATCTTCTTATTTTACTCAGTTTTTAATTCCCTCAAAATAGCCACTTCTCTAAATTTGTGCCTCTAGATTTTATGGAAAATATGTTTTAATAATTATTTTGGGCTTAGTCTTGCATCAAGAAAATAAAAACTTTCTATTTGAAAAAGAATTATCTATAGCTGTGGAAGAAAGAATATTAAGACAGAAGACCTGAAAGCTATAAATCTAGAAAGTAGGGCTGGATACGTTTGAAATTTTATTTGATTCTACTCTATATTTTCTGATTATAGGAATCCATGATCTTTGGACTCAATTTTTTCTTGTTTTGCTTGTTAGTAACTGATATTTTTGCCTTTAATCATATCAAAGCAGGTACAAATAAGATTTTTCTTTTTTATGTTCTTCTTCTAATGCTTTTTATTGACTGGATAATTCAATCACGGAAAACAACGGGCTTTGTTTTCAGTGGAGTTATATTCTTTTTAATTAATTTTGGTCCTGTAGACATAAACCCAATCTTCCCTTTCTTCCTGACAATTGTTTTGCTTTCTTTTATGTTTGATTCAATGCATTTCGAAGTAATTTCTTTATTTTTGCCTCTTAGATGCATTCTGTTCTTGCCCTTAATATTTCTCAAAAATATTAAGTAGGTGACAACTAAGAAAGAAAGAAAGGTGACAATGTACACCTATCACCTGTACCTCAAAGTCTGACCACTCTGTTTTCCCACAGTGGGATTTTTACTGATGTGTAGACCAACATAGCCAATATTCATGATCATTGTGTTTGTTTCAGTCTCCTCCTGTAGACTGTACACTGAATCAGGCCTTGTCCTCAGTAGTTATTATTTTCTCTTATTGGGGACAACTTGAGAGTGAATGTAATCAATTTGCTAAGTCTGAATTCAAAACTCCAACATGCAAGATAAATATCTGATTCTGACCCCATAGCACTTGTCTCTAACATTAAAGTGCTTGGAGAAGAGAGCCTAATTTTCTCTGTGATTTTATCTGGCAAGGTAAAAAATAAACCCATAATATTCTCATTATTAAGTAATATATAGCAAGTGCACATATTAGCAAGTACATATATGCAGTACATATTATTTATTCATCTGATTTATCTAGCACTGCTATGGGCCTCAGTATGACTTAGTAGTAAAGTAGATGGACTCTGGTGGCAAATTGCCTGGGTCCATTCCCTTACTCTGCCACTGTAAATCTCCCTGTGTAATCATGACCACAGTTTCTTATTCTGTAAATTAAGAAACATTATTTTCAACTACATATAATATATTCAAAATGGTACCTGGAACATCTTGAGCACTAATTGATAAACATAATTTAGATTAACTAAAGATCAAAAATAGGCATTTTTCAAAAGAATATATGGAAAAGTGCTCAACAAAATCACTGTGAGATACCACCTCATTCGAGTAAGAATGCAAATTATCCCTAAGACAAAAATAATAAATACTGGTAAGGGTGTAGAGAAAGGGGAAGTTTTATACTCTGTTCCTTCGAATGTAAATTAGTATAGCCATTATGTAAACAGTATGAAGGTTCCCCCTAAAACCTAAAATAGAATGATATGATTCATCAATCCCACTAGTTCCTGTGCTATCAAAGGAAATGATATTAAGGTGTTGAAGAGACACTTGCATTTCCATGTTTAATGCAGCCCTATTCACAATAGCCAAAATATGAATTCAGCTTGAAATGTCCTTTCAAGGACAAATGGATAGAGAAAATGTGTTATAAATAAACACAAAGGGATACTATTCATCCATACAAAGCATGAAATCTTGTCATTTGTGACAGCATGGATGAAGTTGGAGGAGATTATGTTAAGTGAAATAAGTCAGGCATAGAAGATGAAACACTGCATGATCTTCCTCTTGTATGGAATCTTAAAAACTTATCTCAATGATATTAAGAGTAGAATAGTGATTTCCAGGACTGTGGAGATTAATGGGGAAAGAAGAAAAGAAGAGGTTTGTCAATGTGTAAAATGTTGTGATTAGAGTGGAGGAATAACTCTGGTTCACTGCAAGGTGAACATAAATTAATGATAATGCATTGTATATCTTAAAAGAGAGATTTTTAATGTAAGAAATGATAAAAGTTTAAGGTGATGTCTATGCTAATTACCCTAAGTTGATCATTAATCAATACATTCACAAATCAAAATATCACATTGTACCTCATAATATGTACAAATATCATGTGTCAATCAAAATTAAATTAGTAAAGAGTTAGTGCTATGTTATTTCCAAAACATGCCAATGATATAAAAAATTCAAAATTCCTCTAGAAAATGGAATGTAACTTCCAGTAGTTGCCATTTAAATATAAATTTTAAAAAATAACATATAATAGTAATGTGACTGGCAGATGATGTTTGGTCCTATGCTAATCTTGGGGAATCAATTCAGCACTTTTTGTAGTTCTTTTCCCTCACATCACAAAGACAATAGTGATTAATGTAAATTTTACTTGGATTTTCCTTAGGATATGGAGAAGAATGTTATACAGCAATTTTGTATAGAGAAATTTAATCTTCCCAATTAGTTCCTTGTTCACTTAGGAAAATGTGGAACAAATTAGCTTTTATCCACAGTCCACAGGAAAGAAAAATTGTAGCGGTTATCAAAACTCATTCCTCTTATTGTATATTCTAAGTATGTCTAAGAAGAGTTCCTGTTTGTCCAAATAAAAGTACAAGGAAAATAAATAAGACATATCTAGGAAGAGAAATAACTACTGTGCAAGCTGCTTCAGAGAGGCAGTTTATATATAAGTGGAGATTCTGGGGGTGGAAGGGGCTTTCACATACAAAGTGTATTTCTTCTTAACATCAAATAATGAATAAAATCTGAATGTCTGGAAATTGAAGGATGAAAAATAGACATAGGAGAATAAAAATATAAGTAACTCTAGACAGAATAATCTAAAAGATAGTGAGAACAGAAATGGAATGATGTACTATGTGCTCTAAGTAGGGGAGCTCCACCTTAGATAATACAAAATAAAGAAACAGTGAGTAGAAAGGGACTTCCCATGTGAATTAATTCAAATACTACAAGGAAGTAAATCAACCAAATGCCATTGACAGGTGATTTCAGAGGAGGTGAGGCCAAAGTGGGTGGGGATAATCTGAAAGGACTTGGTGGAGATTTGGAGACAGCCTTGAATAGTGGGTAAATTGGAGCTTGTCATGGCAAATTAAACAGTGGAATTTTTTTCTCTTTTTCCATGCTACATATATCCACAGTGATTTTTCATGTAATTCAATTTTATATTGTCAATATTTTTTGAAAATATTTTAACTCTCCCCCCTTGATAGCTCAATAAAATTTAGAATCAGTTCAGTTTATAAAGAATCCTAGAGGAAATTAACTCTTATAATTCTTTAATATGAATACATGATTAATACTTTTGATTATATAATGGGCTCTATTAACTAATTCTGAGAAATTTACTTTGGCAAAAAAAAAAATCCGTAGATAGGAAGAGTTGTGCAATAAGAAAGAAAAACTTACTAAAGAAAATAACTTGCATAATAAGAAGAAAATAATTTTTGCCACATATACTTTACCTGGGCTACTTGAGATTTCATGGCCCAAGTCTTAGTTAAAGACAATGAGATCAATTCTTTCTGTAGCCTGATTTTTCTACTTAACTATTACTGACAGGTAAGTTCATATGTTTAGGAATGTTCACAGATTTTTAATTCAAGGATTTTGCAAGCAGACATGGCCAAACACTACAAGAATCAGAGATGGGACACCTGAATATCATTCACAGACATGAATGCTGTTTTCTTTTGTTGGGACATGTCACTACATGAAACTCCTCAAACCTCAAAGGAAAAAATCATTATCAAATGCTGTTAGCACAACAATAAAATTCCAAAGTGTTGACTCTTTACAACACAGCAACCCTGATATTTTTGTAAAATTTCCTAGTTTGAATTTTATAGTAGAACATTTCTAGGAATATTCAAGAATCAAATAACCATTCACACAAGATCTTAAGATCAAGGGGAATAGATATCATCCAACAAGACCACCAAAACAAGATCCAGATAACTAAAGACAATGATTGTAAGGTTTGAAACTTTCAAATTCATATTACTTCTTTGATGATTTATGTTTGTGGGATAACAGACACTTGTATTTTTTAATTATGATGGCTGTCAAGATACTCTTCTTGATTTTATTGGATTTGTTCTCATACTCTTTTGTGAATTTAGCTTTCTTGATACTGGTTCTTATAGACATCAGTTTTTATATGATTAGACTCAACCACTTTTAGATAGAAAAGAAAACCTCCAATTAAACATACATAGAAATAAAATCACAGTTTCTACATAAACAAGACTTTAGGGTCTTTTTATAAGAGCTAGTTTTTGTAATCAGACTTTCACTGAAAGAGAAATGGAAAATGGACTGTATTTAGAGGCTTTCTCAATTTTACAAGATTCCCTATGTAGGCTCAGTTGCAAGCTCTTTTTGCTCTTTTCAACTGACATTGGAACACACATTTCTTAAGTAGTTGCAAGTTATTACAACACTGTTCAATAATTACATAGATTATGTTTAGTCTAAAAAATGACTGATTGGTTGATTCATAATGTATTTTTCCAGTACAAAAAGATATCAGCTACTAATATTATGTAGGGATGCATACCCATAATTAGAATAGTTATTCATATAATCTAGGGGACAGCTTTGGTCCTCCATATTTCTATCTTCAAAATATAGAGATCCTAATATAATTCAGTGTTGAGAATTATAGAAAATTGCCTAAAAACTTAATTGTAATAACTTTAGTACTTTAGAAGAATTTTTTTTTCTGCTTCATTGGCCTTAGTCTCTTCATTCACTGCTGAACAAAAAGCCTGAAAATTAGAATAATATACTGGAAGAGGTTAATAGTATTAGTACTACCATGCTACTAATCCCATAAAGCTTCTTTGCTGAGGGATTTGTGAAACTAAAAGATTATTGATATAAAATTTTTATATCAAAACACTGTTGGTTACTTGAGTTTGCTAACATATGTACCCTTGGGGGAAAATTTTATACTTAAACCCCTATACCTATCTCGAATATGATTAATATTACTAAAAAATTGGAAAACTAGAAATAAACCATGAAACTCAGTCATTTGGTCAATAAGCCCATATTTTATGCAGTCTTTTTGTATTGAGGAGGAATTTATTCTTAACTAGTTTACTTGTGATACCTGGCTAAGAAGCAGATCACAGACTCTGATTATAATCCTGCTTTTAGTATTTGTCTGTATTTCATTTCTTAAATATATGATCTCAAATACTTTTGCATATTTTCTGTTCCAAAGATCTAATAACTAATTTCCAACATAAAGAAGACAATCTGATTCTTAAAAAAGATTAGGAAGACCATCATCATACTTCATAGTCGTCTTCCCTTATCCATAGCAGATAAGTTTTAAGACACCCAGTAGAAGCCAGAAACCATGGAAATTACTGAAAATACATATATACATTTTTTTATATTACAGAGAGCATAACATTTAACATACATTTAGGCTCCATAAGATTAACAGTTACTAATATAAAATAATTAGGAGAAAATACTATAATACAAGTAGTATGAAAGTGGACTCTTTGTCTCTCTTTCAACATATCTTATTTACAGTGGTCTTCTTGTGATACTGTGAGAAGATACAATGTCTGTGTATGAGATATAGTAGGGTGAGTGGTGTGGGCATTGTGATATAGCATTAGGGTAATGGTTACTTGAATACAATTGCTGGAATATAATAATTAAGATGCCACTAAGTGACTAACAGGTAGTGTCTACAGCATTAAAATGCAGAAAAAGGGATTGTTTGGAGCGGTATGGATCCAATCAGGATATTTATTTCTGGAATTTTTCATTGAACATTTTGGACTGCAGGTAACTTAAGCCTCAAGAGGAAGAACTGGATAAGTAGGACCTACTGTTTTCATGAACCATGGTATATCAAAGATTGGAGGGCGGGGAGGAAGAATGAATAGAATGTTCTAAAATTGGATTTTATTGATGGCCACACAACCTTATGATAATATCAACATACCACTGAATTAAACACTTTACATGGGAGAATGTTTTGTTATATGAAGGCTTATATGTTCTTAAGCCTGTTAAAATCAAAAGTTTATCAAAAATACTAACAGGAATACTTTTCTGTATCTCTATTAAACAATGAAAAAGTGAGTAAACTTTCATATGCTTATGTTAAACAATATGATACCGAATTCACACAAGAAAAGTTACTTCTTCCAAGAAGCATTTGTTTCTGGAATATAAGGGCAGGAAAAAATTGAAGAAACTTTCTTTAAAAATTTTGTCCTAAGGATATTCTTAGCATCTTGATCACTGATACTGTTTCAATACTATTATCTCACTGTTTTTACCAATCAAAAGCAATTATATTATAAATTTTGTCCAGTGACAAATGGTCCCTACCTTGGAACACCAGCCTTGATTTCATTCATGTGACCCTCCAAGATTTTTAAAATATGCTTCCCAAATTTTGTCATTTCAATTTGATATTCACCTTTATTGCATTAGATGTAATGAACATTTATATTTGATCAAAATGATTTTAATTTAGTCATTCAGAGACTCATAAGTAACAGGTAGCCAGGAATTAATGTAAGAGTAGAAAATAATAATTTATCATTTCCCTTGAAAATCACAAAATTTAGTTTGTGCCATTAAAATATATTCTTTCAAATTATATTTACTTTCCAATCTGACATCTGAATTAAGTAAATAAATAAATACCTACTTTATCAATTTTTTTTGTGTCTAGTTTATGATTTTCTGAAATATTTATGATACATATAACATTGAAAATCTTTCGTGTGTATATATATTCATTTTTTAAAATAAATCTTTCATTTACTATGTACCTATCTATACTTGACTTTAAAATTTACAGTAGAGAGAATCACAGCCTCTGGGACAGGGATCCTCTGTGTTACTCCTTTGCTAGCAAAGCAGTAAACCTCCTTTTTTTCTTTTTCTCAAAACCCTGTACTCATTATTGAATTGGCATCAGGGATGAGGACAAAGCTTTTTGGTAGCCCAGGAAGGACCCAAGGGCTGCTGCCCCTGCTTCTGCTTTCTTGAGCAGGCCTGATTCTCCAAGGAACCCACTTTTATGCAGAGAATGCAAGGTGGTTGGTAATCTTAATGAGAGCCAAATGTAGGACAATTAGCAGACAGGGTGAACCAGAGGAGCTATTCCTGTGAATAAGGGTGGAGGGCGGGGGGGACTGAGGGACCATCCCAGCAGCTGTGTCTGTCTCTTTTATGTATCTGTTACTGGCCCTTTAAGACATGAATCAAGACTGGCATGGTAGAACATGCCTGTAATCCTAGTGTCCCAGGAGGTAGTTCAAAGCCAGCCTCAGCAATGGTGAGGCACATTCTCAGAAGACATTCTGTATGTACAGGCATTCATGCAGTTGCATGATAAGGGGTCTGAGCTATCAGAAATTAAGTTAAAGGTGCCAAAAGACACTGCTTCTGATGTGTAAGTACAGCAGGACACCACAAGAAAGGGTTAAAAAAAGATTTAAATCTTTTTTTAATAGTTATTTTTATTTTATTTAGAAAGAGAGAGAGAATTTTAATTTTTTTTTTTTTTTTTTAGTTTTCGGCAGACACAATATCTTTGTTTGTATGTGGTGCTGAGGATGGAACCTGGGCCGCATGCATGCCAGAGGAACGCGCTACCACTTGAGCCACATCACCAGTCCCAGATTTAAATCTTTTATACCCAGTGCTGGCATGCCTAGCATTGTTTCTGAGCCTGACCTCAGACAGCAGCAGATCATCTCACTGTGGTTAAACTGCACTAGCTCAAAGTAGGGGGGGGGGGCGGGCAGGAACTCAGAAAAGCTGTCTGGGCTGTATAAAAATGGCCAAAGAGAACCTGGCCTCTGCCCTGCCTTCCAGCCTCTTTTGCCCCTGGGGGCTGGAGGCTGGTGGTCACAAAGGATGTGTCAGTAGGTTCCAGCACTGTCAGTTTATGACCTGGGGACAGGAATATTCTTCTCTTTTAAGATCTGACAGGACACCCCACTTGGCCACAGGATATCCATCACAGAGGCAAAGCAATTCTTGCTGTAAAAGTACCCCATCAAATTAAATGCATAGGGAGAATAAATAACTGCACTCAGAAAAGAAAAATACAGAAACTAAGGCCAACCCATGATTTGTAGGCAGCCTCTGCAAAAAGTTCTTCAAGAAAGCCCAATGAAAAGAAGGGAAAGTGCCTCCTCCATTGCATATCAATATGCCCAGTATAAGAAAAAGGCCTGAAAAAGGAGCCTTTGGGTACAATTGACAGTGGGGAACTCACTGAAAGTTTGATAATATTATGATAATAATAAGTGAGCAGAAGAGGCTCAAAATATCCTGTGATCCAACCCTTTAAATGCAAGCTGGGAGAAAAAAGATTTAGGCACAGTTTTTGTATATGCTAGATTGTCCAACCCTCTCCTAGAATAAAATTTGTTATGTAAATTAAATGCACAGATAAAATTCATAAGAATTGTTTCAGAATATAAATTTAAGAAAGGGTCTGAAACTAGAAAATATAAAAGAAAGTTATAGGTATGGCAATATTTTAGCACAGGCAATTAGAAAGTAAAAGAAATGTTTCTGGATGAGAAAATATTTTGTCTCGTAAAGTTATATTCTGGTGCCAAAGTCCAAGATGAAAGAGGATGAAACTAACAATGTAAACAAGTTATGAATGTTTAAGTAAGTCAGAAGTTTTGAGGAAGGTAAATATCATTTGCGTTTGTGATTAAATTGGCTACAATTATCACAGTCAATCCAAGTGATTTAAACTTTAATGTCCTGATATGAAGCAAAGTATGAAACACTGACAAGTTCTTATCTATCAAGATAATTTTCTTATATCTGTTAAGTTTTATTACTTAGAGAAACTAAGTCTTAAAGGAATTAGGGTTTAACCTGTTTTAAAGTCTTAAATGATTACTTTGTTATTGGTTAAACAAACAACTATTATTTAGGTTATAACAATGTAGTTTTCACCCTAAATATATGTGATCAGGTATATGTATGCATCTGAAAACTATATCTGTCTAAGCCTTGTCTAAGTGTTATGTAATGAGTTTATAAAATGTAAGTTTATGTAAGTTTACTGGCAAGATAACTAATAAGTTCTCTCTTTTATACACTGTATCTGACATAGAAGGGCAACACTCTCATTTGAAGACCTGTATTATATCTGCTTGTTTTGACTAAGTCAATTTTTTTATCACTAACACTGTTTTCTAAATATATAAATGATTTAAGGACATCCTTTGATTTTTGCTAATTTATGCAAACCTGTGATTATTGTTACCATATACTATGGATTCTAAATTAGACTTAGTTAAATGTAAAGCTTACGAGAGCACTTTGCCAAGTTGGTGTTCTCCAAACTAAAATTATCTATAACACTATTTTCAAATTAATTTAGAAAGAACAAATTTGGTTGGTATTTATTCTTGTCATTTGATATTTCATAAGATAAAGTAACACCTGTTTCCAATAAGTTATATATACAACTTTGTGTTACTCCTTACACCAAAGTTGGAATTTGAATGTATATTTGGAAGGTAGTAAGGATAGCCTGACCTGTTTAAAAGTGAAATTATAAAACATGGAAGCATTTTGCCACTTTTTCCACACAAAAAGTTAAAAGCCCTCTTAGCATTTGTTTGATTCATGTTTCAGATATAATGTTGTATTCTATTATTTGTCAAGGGTTTCACCTTGCCTGAGATAAAGTTCTGCTTCTCATCTTACTGCATGTTAGGATGACTCCAAAATAGACTAGACTTTAGCTCATTTAAAGTTGTGTTCAAAAGATTATTTTTTTGCAGAAAATATTACAGATTTCAAAAGAAACAGGGGATATAATATATAAGTAAAGGTTTAAGATTGTAAAAATTATTTTTGGGGGGTAACTATAAAATTATAGATATTGAAGTACCAACCTGTTATTGCCACTTTAAGACTGGTGAAACTGGCCTGCTGGGTATTTAAAACCAAAAACTTGGAGACCAAAGTAAAGAAATAAAAGCACCAAGGGGAAAAAAAAAAAAAAAAACAGTCAATATTTTGGCCCATGCCCTCTAAAGTTGGCAAGGACCTAGAGAATGATGGGACTCTTCTCGGGGTTTTACAACACTGGTGAGTCAATCAGGGAGATTCTGCCAATCAGGGAGATTGAGAGGACCCTAGAAAACAGGAAGCCAACCAGTTCACATTCTACAAAGAGGAGGATCATTGGGAAGGGATATGTCCCTGATATTTCCAAGTGAAGCCATGCATGGTCAACAGGATTCTGACCAATTTTGGCAGATGGCACCACTGGCAAAGGAAAGCTAAAGGAGCCAGGGGGCTCAAATTAACTTGTACAAACTTGCAACTAGAGTCCTTTGTGATCATGATTATTAGGCACTCTTACACAAGAACCCTTCCTTTATAGCCTCCAGATTTACTGACTTTGGGTAGGACTGACACAAGTGTATGTCTTAAATTACCTTAACTTTTTTTTTCCTTTTAAATGTCCATGTAGGACTGTGTTTAGGCTATAGTCTCCTGTCAGGTATTTAAGACCAATTTGGTAAAAACTGACCTTGTTTCTATCTACTCTTAAGACTCAGCTGAGATTCCTCAGAGATCACTGGGCAGAATCACAGCCTCTGGTACAGAAGTCTCCTGTTTTTCTCCTTTGCTAACAAAGCAATGAAACTTCTTTTTTCTCTTTCTGAAAGTAAATAAATATACAGTAGAAATTTATAATATTTTGTGTCTTTAAGACAAATATATTGAAATATATGTTCATATAAGATTGTATAAATTTTCACATATTGAACTGTATATGAATTATCATCATGAATGAATTGAAATATTTAATCATTTAACTTTCTAAAATTCATCATTAGGATCAAAAATTTTTAGAAAACTTCTAAATCTAGAATTACATTAAGTCTTAACAGTTTGATTCTTTTTGTAGTCTATAATTTCCAATTTGAATTTTTATTTATGTCATGAAAGTCCAACCACATCAGGATTATCTGATATATGCAATATAATGAAGGATTTTCTAATCCTTCATTATTTATTTTTCTCAAATCATGGATAAAAGACTAATACTAAAGATTTATGTTTTAAAATTCATATTCTACTTTGAGGAGCTGCATATATTCATGATGTATTCTGAAAATACCTTCCACTGTGTATGCAATTCTACTAGGAAATGTCTGAATGTTGTCTTTTTCTATACTTTATTCAATATCTTACTAGATATACAAAAGAGTATGATAGATTTTTTGAAGACTTGCACACATACTAATAACCCATAGATTGAATTTGGTTTCAGTTATTTAAATAGGATCATTCTGAAATTGGTTTTGTAAGTGAATTTGTGGACATAAAGACATTATGAAAGTAGAACTTGTAGAATGGGGGAAGTGTTAAGAGAAACAAGGAAGAAACAGGTTGGCATTTTTCTCTTCCTGTTAAATCTAAAAGAAAGAAATGTCTAATGGGGGCTGTCCTAGAAGAGTAAAAGTTGATAGGAGGCAGCCAGGAGTGGAAAGAGCCAAAGGGAAGAATTTTAATTCTCAAAATGTGAATTTTGGACTAGCACTGTTTGGATTATCTTAGAGCTTGTTAAAAGAAAGTTTCAAACATAATTCACATATAAAGAATCAGAATCTTCAGGTGATTCAAATGTACAGTTAGGTTCATAAAGAGCTATGTTGGAGAGCCTTAGAAGTCAAGCAACAAAATGAAAAAAAAATTATCAGGATCATGGTTAAAGCTGCTTGACCACCTGTCCTGTGAAGGAGTCCTGCTGAATCACAGAGAAGTCTGGCTTATATGAACATAGGTTCTAAGTGAGAAGAGAATGAGGCAAAATCTAATAGGTTAAAAGGGTCACATTACCTATTAACTATGGACTGTAATTAAAGAAGCTTGCAGGAGTAAATGTTATTTTATGCTTATTAAATTAAATTAATAATAGTTTATATTTGAGTCTGGGGTTGTGGCTCAGCAGTGGAGCTCTCTTTTAGCATTTGCAAGGCTCTGGGTTAGATCCTCAGCACCACATAAAAATAAATAAAAAATAAAGGTATTATGTCCAACTACAACTAAAAATAAATATTTAAACAATAATAGTATATATTTGTTTAACAAGAGGCATGCTATCAAATGAACAAGGTCAAAATCTTATCTTTGTATTCTTCTTACATACTCTTGAGAAAAGTTGTTTGAGTTAGTAGCTTTCCATTAATGATTCCAATGAACCCTTGCTGGCAGAGTTACCATCCCTATTTATAGTCAGAATACCTGTATAATAGCCAAGGTGAGTTGGTGAGTTGTAGGACTTGGCCACAGGAGAAACAAATTTGTCTTTTATGGAAGTGAACACTTTGCATCTCTTGTCCTGAAGATTTGGGATTAATTTCTTGCTCCTAAAATCACTTCTCCTTGCTCATATATGGATGAGCAAATTGAAACTACTTCCTGATCCCTTACTGTTGACATTTGAGTATTGGTATTATAAGTACAGGGGTATTTTCTCTATATTATACTTTGGTACATACCACCTTGATCATGATTGTATTTCTAGAGTTGTCTTTTATTCTCTCATATTTTACACTATAGAGAGTGTGTGTGTATACATATACATATCTATCTATCTATCTATATCTATATATGTGCTTAAAATATAAGTATTAGTAACAGCATTGAGTAACTAGTAGTCTGGGCTTTGAACATCAGTACTTCACTTAAATATTGTAGCAATACTATAACATATACACTAACTTGAATTTAAAATTTGAAACACAGTCTAATAGGTTAATGTTGGGGCAGGCCCCAAATGGCACTAGTTAGACTTCCTCATTGAAACTTCTGGTGGGCTGTTTTTAGTGTGTAGCCAGGGCTGGGAAACTGAGTATGTTATTGTTAGTCAAGACCAGAAAAACTCTGATTCAGCATATGTACTTAAGGTCATAAACATTAACTTGTGAGTATGAGCACTCCCCACACCCCCACATAACTTGTTGGCAGTGTGCCTTCATTGTTTGACCTGCATATAAAAAGAGCCTATGGAAAAGACTCAGGGTGAAATGGGCTAATGGGCACAAAATGGGGGCAAAAATGAGGACTAAAATGGAACTGGCTGGGAACTGAAGCTGAAGCTGGTGGCTGGAGGAAGTGACCACCACTAAATAAAATGTGTACTAGCCTAACTTTGTCTTGCATCTTCTTCCACCCGAGGAACCCTGAATCAGTTTCCTGGGTCAGAGTTCCTGCATGACAGTTAATTAATTTGCCAACAGCTACTATTGGCAGAGACAAGAATTAAACATGTTTAATTGAATGCTCAAAATTTGCCTCTGTCTTTATTAGGGAATGGATTCAGACTCCATGACACCATAAAGCAATTTTTAGAATAAATGCCTTATGACTTCACTTATTTGCAGATTCATCTTGTCCAAGTCCTTCTTCAGTGTTTGTTTCATCCCTTCTATTCCATATCTACTTTCCCATATTATTTATTTTTCTGAATTTATATTTTAATTTAAAAACCAACCACCTTTTCAAAGATCAGGAAGGATCTTCATTAGGAAATATTAAATTCAAGCAGGTAAACAGATGAAGGGAACTAACTTTCTAAGCTCTTGGGAATTGAATAGAGACATGTGTCCTTGGGGGTGTTTCATTTATTTAATGTGTTCTAATGAAAGTTCCTGAAGAATTAGAAATGCTAATGACTTATGTCCTTATGACAGACACATCACAATGTTCTTCCTGGTCTTGGCACAGGTGGTGAGTGGAGGACTCTTGTTAGCCAGCATGGTTTCTTCCTTACTCCTGTTTCATTTACTTTTCACAGCTTTCCTCTTTCCACAGTGGTCTCCCTCTAACCATTAATAACAAAGACAAGAGCAGCTCAGAGGTATGTCACACACTCTGTAGGAAGGAATCTGAAACAAAGTGAGAGCATGGAAATCAAAACAATCTCTCTGTCTTGATCCCTTTTTTAGTTTTAAGATGTGATAAAAATAGACTATTAAATGGTTACAAGAGATTTTGTGTTTATCAGAAGGAGTTAGTGATTTAAAAATTTGGAGAATAGCTATTTTAATTCCTGCTGTATAACAAGTTTCTAAGAAAACAAAAATGTTTTTTCAATGGAGGTCTTTGAGATCATAGAGAAAATGTTGCACATTTAGCACTATAATTATACTCAGTACCATTAGCATGTTTTAAAAAATCTTTAGATCCTTTACTAATGCATCAAGCAAATAAGTCAAATGAACATTAGCTAATGACGACTGCATTTTCTCTTTGCTTCAGTTAAATTATTATCTTCTTCACAATATCATCTTGCAAAAAATGATATACAATCAGGTCATCTTCTTATTCTTCAATGGAATAAAAGACTAACATAAACTTGTCTTTTTGTTCACTTTAACAAAACATATTTTCAGGCAAGAAACAAAAAATGCTTTAAAAACAAATAGCATATTTTTTTCTGTGTTCTAAATGCAACACAAATCTTAACTTTTTTTCCAGTTGAAACTTGAGATAGACTTTTGAGATGACAAAATAAAAGGATCACTTAACCTATTGCTGGTGGATTAAGATAGTAAATATATATTTTTGATGTTTCTATTTCCTCCAAATTGAGTATCTGATGTCAAATACTTCATCCTTCTACATTCATGATGCTGTAATTCCCAAAGGAGAAAAGCATATCTTAATTGTGTGTGTCCATATATTACCAGATTTGAGAATGAAGCTAAGACAAACACATAGTGACTTAAACTCTAACTATTCTGAAAACTCATGGTCTATACAGGTATAAAAGAGACTGTTCTATACTTAAATGAAGTATCAACTCATAAAGGCAAAATAGCTCCAATTATATATAAGACAATTGCTCAGTATAACAGTGAAGTAACATTTGAAAAAACATTATGATGTTCTTTACCCCTAAAGTACTGGATTACTTTTGATCAGTCATGAGGAAAAGAAACTACAATTCAAACAGTACTCTCTATAATATTAAAAAAGAGAATATTTTATTAAGAAAATACTCCTAACACACACACACACACACACACACCAAAATGATTATTTCATAGAGAAATTCTACCCAACTTTTAAAAGCTAAATCATTCAAAGTCCAATAAATTATTCCACAGCATTAGAAAATAAAAGACCATAGTTTATGTAACAAATATAATGTTACCTTGACAACTTACAATACAAACTATTGCCATTCATGTGCATCAGTTTAAAAATTAAAATATTAGGAAACAGAATCCACTATTATATCAGGAATAGACTACATTCTGAACAAGCAGTGCTTATTATTAGAATGGAAGGTTGATTTAATATTAGGAAATCATAAGGATGCTGATCCATAGTGTGCTGGTGGTGGGGAGGTGGGAGGATTAAATGAACTCTAGATAGGGCAAAAGGGAAAAGGAGAGGGAAGTGAAGGGAGGGAGTATAGGGATAGGAAAGATGGTAGAATGCCATGGTCATCATTACTCTAAGTACATGTAAGAAGACACAAAGGATGTGACTCTACTTTGTGTACAACCAGAGATATATAAAATTGTGCTCTATATGTGTAATATGAATTGTAATGCATTCTGTTGTCATATAGAACAAATCAAAAATTAAAAAAATTAGGAAATCAATATCATACAAGATATTAATAGAATTAAAGTAAAGTTTTTATCATTAACTTAAGGCCAAAGAAAGCTATTGGCATTCTGACAAAAACATTCAACTAATTAAGTAGGAATTAAGCAATGATAATATATTATACTAATTAAGATGCTTGTTTTAGGACTAAAATATCTGTGCAGATGTAAATTTACTTATAGTAGATTTCTTCATTATTAGAGAAACATACTAGAGGCATGAAGCATTCCCGCTAAGGTCAAGAGCCATGCAAGTGTGCTCTCAGTGTAAGAGAAATAATTACACAAAAGAAAAGGGAAAAAGGTTAGTATCATCTCTGTCTTATGAGATTGCAGTAGAAATTGTCAATATGAACTCAATGAAAAATTTAGAAATGTATAAGTCTGTTACTGTGTCAGACAAACATAGTGTAAGCCTGAAGGTTTAAACCAATGCATATTTATCATTTCAAGTTTCTGTGGGCCAAAAGCCCCGCCACAGCTTAGCCAAGTCTCTGTTTTTGGGTCTGACTCTCACCTATCTGCTGCAATTGAGGTGCTGACTAGAAGCATTCTCATCCAAAGGGTGACAAAAGGAGCTGCTTTCTGTCTAACATGGCAAAATGTTGTTGGCAAAATGTTTTCCTTGCAGTTATGGGGCTGATGGTGTTGACATTTGTATGGTTGTTTCCAGTATTTGACCTTATCTCAGGGGCAGCTCACAACATGGAACCTGCTTCTTCAAGGCCAATAGGAAGTGCTGGAAAGATGGGATTATATGACATAATACAATTCCAGAGGGACGTCCTATCACCTTCGTCAAATTGTACTATTTAGAAGCAAATCCTAGGGAGGAATTACACAAAGGCCATGATACCAAGAGGTAGGATTGTGAATAAGCCATCTGAAGCCTGTCAGCTGTCTGAAAGTGTAAGCATGCATACACAATATATATATATATATATATTTTTTTCCTAACTTTCTCTACGAGGAAACAATAAAAACAAAATTAGAATGAAAATTAGTAATATTTTTAACATTGATTAAATATTTTTTCTGTAAAAATTCAAAAATTTAAGACAGTCTTTATGACTTGGTGGGCTTTCTCTCCCTTTCCTCCCAACTTTTACATTGCAGATAGGACATAAAGCATTGATCTGGCTTGGTTTGATAACATAAATTAATGGCTTTCTATTATTTTACAGATACCATTTTATAAAAATCTATGATATTTAATTTAAATGCTTTAAGTAAACGCCTTCAAAAAATTCTTTTTTTTTTAAAGAGAGAGAGAGAGAGAGAGAGAGAGAGAGAGAGAGAGAGAGAGAGAATTTTTATTTATTTTTTAGTTTTCGGCGGACACAACATCTTTGTTTGTATGTGGTGCTGAGGATTGAACCCGGGCTGCACGCATGCCAGGCGAGCGCGCTACCGCTTGAGCCACATCTCCAGCCCCGCCTTCATATAATTCTATGGCTCAAATTTTGTAGCTTAAAAAGAAGTGGAATTTCTCAGGAGTTTTTCTTTTTCTTACATTAACTTCCATTTGAATGTAAGTTCAGTTTTATGAATCTTAGGAAGCATGATTTCTTTTAAACATATAGACATCTATAAGAATAGTTAAATAACATGATGGAAGATAAAACAGGAATAGTTCTTTAAGTACAATGATCAAGAGAGCCAAAAAATATAAGCAAAACCATAAAATTGTCATATTCATCACCAATAACATTAAGGAAACAATGCATCTAATGACAGTGTGGTAAGGTGACTAGCAAAGATCTTCAAATATGTCTTTAGCAACAGAGTACCTTGCTGTACCCATGTAATTCATTTCTGAGTTAAAGAGCTGGTAAATTGACTTGATATTTATTTATCATAAATTATCTCAAATTGGTAATATGAACTGCATATATCATATGGAGCAATTCCTTTCAAGTCTGTACTGGGCTATGTAAATTTGTGGACAAATACTAGAAATTAATAACAAAGAATGGCCATTTTAGTAGTGAAATATCAGAAATATTGAATCAAAATAAAGGACAGGTCAAAATAAAGTATGTGGAAATTTATAATTATAAAAAGGGTTAGGTCAAAATAGTATGGTTGCTATTCTGAAATTTTTCTTGGGCCCTACAATTATTATAAATTGCAAACTTTACCAGAATCTTTATTCTGTAATATTTACAAATGACATATTCATATGTGGTTAACCTACTAATTAGAGTAAAGAGTTTTGATCTTTTTTTTTTTCTTTTTTTAACTATCTGTTAGGGATCCTTTGGGGGAAGCAGAGTATGATCAGTTGCTATGATCTAAATGAAGCAAGAATTCTAGGAGGTGATTAAGTCTTGAGGACCCCATCTTCAGGAATGGGATTAGTGTCCTTATAGAGGGGGTTCAAGGGAGCTCCTTTGCCCCTTCCAACACAGCAAGAGGCCAACATCAGTGACACAGTGAGGGTCTCACCAGACATTGAAATTGCTGGTACTTTAGTCTTGGCCTTCCCAGTGTCCCAATGAATTTGTGTTGTTTATAAATTACAAAATATAAAGTATTTTGTTATAGCAGCTCAAGCCAACTAGCCAACTAGGACACAAGCATTATGGAAAATGTCACTTTTTTGTAAGAGTGAGGCTGACATGTTGTGGGAAAGGCCAGGTGCATGTCTGAAAATGGTATGTGCAGATCAGAGAAAAGTCAGTTATCCATTGATCCCAAAGCCAAACACATCTAATTCCCAGAATGAAAGTTGCTATGATCTAAATGTTTTTATCCCCACCCAAATTCCCATGTTGAAAGCTAGTCCCTGTGTAATAGTAGTAAGAAGCAAGAATTCTAGGAGGTGATAGTATGGTTGGAAGGAGAACTGCTGAAGAAGTCTACAGAAGCCTATTGTCTGTGTTTGTCAGGGAATTTGGGATTATCTTTGTCATGGGGGAAGACAGGAAGAAGGGTTAGACGTGAAGCAAGGGACAATAAGGACAGGTTCAAATTTATAGTTGTCTCTATCTAAATTTATAGTTGTCTCTATCAAATTTATAGTTGTCTCTTTACTTTCAAAAAGTAAAGTTTTCTGCTACTTTACTTTTTCCTAAATCTCAGAAATATCACTTTTGGTCAGAATAACTCAGAACATAAGGGAAAGAAGATTCTCTGGGACCATGGTTTCAGCTTCGCCCAGTTGACACTTTACAAAACACTATAGGAATCTTGGGGAAATGTCCTTTGTGAGTTCTTACAGTCACATCTAGAATCCTTATATTGCTATTTTATTTTCATAAACTAATATTAGGTATATCCACATAAATTATAAGTTTTTCATTTTGAGACTTCCTACTTTGCAATTGAAACTAACTTTTTTTAATGAAAGAAAATATTTGATACAAAATATATTAACTTAAACACAGGACAACCATAATTCAAAAGTTCCGTTTGCATTGAAGGAAAATATTCAAACCTCATGTAAATGATGCACCATTAGCCCCTTTTCTTCATTCTGTAGTACTTTATACTACAGGGTTATAAATGTATGCTCTTTTATTTTCTGCAAAATAAAATTGGAACCAGCAGCTGGTGTCTCATAATTTTATCTTCAAGAGAGCAGTACTGAATGGTGTAGGATTTGGCATTCTTCCTGTACCTCAAGCTTTCCCCCTCTAACATGCTTACTCATCTGGTAGGCAGAGACCTAGGTAAGGAAGAGAACTAGTCCTTCTATGTAAGCATTCATGTTAGTATATATTTAAAAAGAGTTTCTGTGGAAGATTTACATATACACTTTAGAAGAGATTACATTTCCTTATTTTCTTTGGGAGTACTTTTAGGCAATGAAAAATTGTGGCTTTGGCATTTTTCTGAATCACATTGATATACTCTCAAGGAGTTAGAACCCAATTACTTTGCAAATATTATGGGGCTTGTTACTGTGTATTTTATAGTAAGATTTCTGGATAAAGGTGGTATAATAAAGAGATGCTTTCACCTTGTTTTTCTCCTGATACCTCACTAAATTGAGAGAAAAGAATTTTTTTATGTGGTATATATTTACAAAGACATAGAGATCTGGAGACTAGAAAAGAGCAGTAACATTTTGGAAATCCAAAGCAGATACAGGGGTAGACTAGCTTAAGAAACCTAAGAAAGTTGAATACTATAATGGTAACTGGTAAAGCTGTAGGGGTTAATTATATAATCTCCAAAACACCTAGGATTCTGGAATCACTGATATCCAGATCTGTGTTAGACAAAAGAGGCTGTTTTGAAATACAAATAAAGTCCACAGATTTTCTCTCCTTCCCTCTTCCTATCCTTCTCCCTTTCCACTCTGTTTCCCTTCTCCTCCATTTTCTTTCCCTTTTCTTTCTCTGCCTCTCCTTTTTCTCCTCCTCTTCTTTACCTCTCTCATTCCTCATTCCACACAGTGAACAGAATTTTGGATACTCCCAAAATTACCTATGAATCTGTTCAATCAGTCTGACCACCATATACATAAATTAAAGGACTGTTAAAGAGAGAAATATTTTATCTGGAAGATAAATGAGGATGATCCCCCAACTTTTTTCACTCTCTATGAAATTCGGATGATAATACAGTCATTCGGATGGAATGAACCACCCCAGAATCATCTTTTGACTGAGATTCCCAAATAGAAGCATTGGCTGACCATCTGCAGATGCCCTCACATATAGATCACCTATTGGAGGGATGCAGACATTATGTAAAGGTCAGAGTATTAATTACAGTTCTGTCACTGTAACACTGCCTCCTTTTGCGTGGGTTCAGATGGTTATTCTTTTCCTACCACACACAATGGATCTTTGATCCAGAGTTGATGGTTTCCTTGGTTTATGTGTCTGGCAATGAACTGAACCTGTAAGAAGAATTCCCTAAACCATCCCAATGTTTCCTAGTAGCATTCTCTGTTTGACAGATTTTCTTGATCCTCCTAGTGTGGGAACAATGACCATCTACGTGTCATTTTTCAGACTGGGCAATATATGCCTCCTGAACTGTTCTTACAAACAGCTCTCTTCTGCTTTGCTTCACTAGACCATGGTGTGCACACTGACACTAGGTACCTCATCACTTCTAGTATTGGTCTCCTTAAATGCAGTGAATATACATTTAACATTTACAGTCTGAGAGTAGAATTAGGATCATGGAAGAGGATTGAGAGTAGATACAATCTCTCCAGACTGATATCCTATAAATTCATCTCCCACAAAAGGAGCAGTTCTCCTATAAAGACTCAAACTTGATGGTTTCAAGACAGTGGAATAGAGCAGGTCACTTTCCTGGCTGTTCCATGGTGTGAAACCAAGAAAGCAAACAGGCAGCTTCTCAGCAAGGTGGGTGAATGAAAAATAAAATGGCAGTGGGTGGGGGGCAGGAGAACTTTACTGAATTTCAATACTGGAAACTCAAAGTAGATTGGGGACTCAAAAGGTTGGGTATAATAAAATAAGGAAAAAATCTCCAGTGCTACAGCCACTGCTGCATCTGGAAGAACCAGCCAGAAAGGTCCCTCCATAAGGGAATTAAAGGAAACCATATTTTTTAGGAGAACTGAGGTATGTCTGGGTATGGTAAGATCCTGGAGCCAACCTGAGGCTAAACTCCCTCTCCAGGAGTTCCACCTATGGGATTACCTCTCTCACCCTAGCAACCCCACCCTGAGGGTGGAGCAGGCATCATACTCCAGACAACCCCACCTAACCCCTGATAAAGGAAGATGAGGATCTTTTGAACTTCAATGGAAATGATTTCTTATCTTTTCATTGAGATTTTTCCTCTTTTTTTCTCTGCTTAATTATGACTTAATGGTTCATGGACACTTATACATATGCATATTTGTTTCTTTTTCTTTCCTCATTTCCAGTATTTTTGAAAACAGTTATTTTTCATGATCAGTTTATATAAAACATAGACACAACATAAAAGAATGATTAAATATATGTTAATTTTGATGTAAAGAAAAATAATCATAGTAAATATTTTATAGTTTTTAACAATCATAGTAAAGTAAATCCTTAGGTCTTATTTAAATTATAACCACATTAGAAAGATCTATAGGTGGTATATAAAGTGTGTTTGTGTGTGTGTGTGTGTGTGTGAGTGTGTGTGAGTATGAATGTGTGTGTGTGTACATGTCTGCATCCCTTGGGGAGGTAGATCTATGTGAAAAAAGCCAATTCCTTATCTTTCACAGTGATGTTAAAACCAAGGCCTGAATTTTAAAAAGTATATAGCAATATAATTTTTGTAATATTTATCTAAAATATGAGACAACCTTCTAAGTCAATTGACAGTGATTGTCTCTAATTTGTTTCTTTTTCTTATAATATTATACACTTATACATATTGTTTTTCTTTTCTCATTTTTAGTATATGGAAAGGAATGGGGAAGTACAATGGTTTTCTCATTACAGGTCACGTGAAATCATTTGACTATATAAACTACATGCCATGTTTTTGTTGAAACCACAATTAATTAAGTTAAGCAAATATTAAAACGGCAGAAGTTATGTTGAAATGTAGATCCCATTGGTGAAATAGAAGAGAATCTGACTCTTAGGATAATTACTTTTCTTTTCAGAACTTGATAAAGGACTTTGTTCAAGTCTCTCTTTGATTATGTTCCAAAGATCATAGTTTCTGCAACTGACTCTTCAGTGGTATTTATGAAATCACTGGATTTTATAAATCATTTATTTTTGTGTTTAATCTCTAGAATTGAATGAACAATTATGGCCAATTTTAAATGTCAATGAGTAGTTGTTTTATACTTATCCTTTTATAATTACAAAATTAATTTTGCATTTTCTAGATAATATTTAAAACAAATTTATTATGAGAAACTTGTGTATGTTTATTCAAATCAGTATAACTTTCTTCTGGTTTAACTTCAAAAATTTCAACAAATACTTTGAAATGTTATTACAACTGAAGAATGATACATTTTCCTCTCATGTATGGAACTGTGTGTGTGTGTGTGTGTGTGTGTGTGTTGCTGGAGATTGAACCCAAGGCCTTGTACATCCTACTGGATTCATACTCTGTCATTGAGCTACTTTCCTAGTCTACAAGGGAGACTTCTAACTTTTGATTCCTTAGCTATCATTGAAAAGTGTCATAAATTTTATTTTATGTTGAAAATATATCATTCTTTATTTTCAAGTTTTATAAAAAATATAGTCAAAAGAATTTGATCGAAATCCAACAATTCTCACTTCCAAAAGTGCATAATTTGGAGGGAAGGGAAATGAGAAATACAGGGAATATTATTGACCAAATGTTATTGTTATATCACTTGTATATACCAATAAGTAACAATAAATCCCACCATTGTGTATAAATATAATTCACCAATAAAAATTACAAAAGAAAAAAATAGTGCACAGATTTTCAAAAATTAATTAACTTATTTGAGCTTCAGTTTTCTCAAAAATGTAAATTATATCTGTCTTTCATAATTATTATGAGATTAAGAAAAGGACAATCTATAGAGAATACTGACATAAATTCCTGACAAATAGTACATATTGCAAACACTTCAGAGAAGCTCTCTTTTCTTTTCCTTATGTTGTGTGCTCTGGGAGTATAAACTGTAAATGTGGATCCTAGTTTAGTCTTCTATTTGGAAAAATAAAGACAATTTTATAAAAACAACTAGCAATGCAGGGGAAAGAAATGTGTCCAGTACAACAAAAGAACAGCAAATACCCTAAGAAACGTGTGGAGGATGAAGATAAGTCTGAAGGACAATTTAAGTTTTCTGAGTACAGAGCACACATTAAAAGATGATTTAATTAAGACACTAAAGATAGAGACCTCTGGATAGATTTAAATGTTTTATTCCCCACAAGAGCCATTGGGTTCTATTCCAGAGTAGTGAAGGAAGGGAAATCATTGTCCTTCCTGTTTTCTCTTTTCTCTCCCCAGAAAGGATTTGGTTGTATTGCAAATCAAAAGTCTCTCTCTCTCTTGCACTACTTCTCCGTCCTCCATCTCTCCTTCTCTCCATCCCTCCCTCTTCCCTCCCTTCCTTCTTCTTTGCCACAATCCCTCCCCTTAGGGTCTATGAACTGCTAGTTTATGTGAACGCTGCTGCTCTCATCTTATCACCCTGTGAGGAATGGGGATCAGGAAACCACTGCGTGGGTGCTTCTCTGGCTGCTGTTTCAGCAAAAGGTAACTGTTCTCTGTCCCTGAGCCAGAGGTTTGATGTCCCTGGTCAGTAAACATAAGTAAAACTGTAGCAGACAAACTTATTAGCTTGCAAGTAGGTTATTCTCAGGCCTCCCCTTCACTGTTTTTCTCTAAACCACCAGTTCATGTGGAGAAAGAAAGACTATAAAACTAGGAAGTAGAATTGTTTTGGGAGTTGATGTTTGAGGAATAAGAAAATAGGTTATAAAAGTGAAAAAATACAAAGGGGCAAGAACCCTCAATTTTGTTGACTCGTTTATTCTATATAAAATATACTCAACAGGAAAAATGCCCTGGAAGAAAGTGCCTTCATTAGCTGTTGAGCACCTATGGGTGCCCTTGGAAGTACCTTCTTTTTGGAATTTAAAATAGCAAGTACATGGTGAACATACACTGTGTCTGTGTCCTAAGTGTCAGGGTAATCACATCAGATTAAAAGCTCTCTCTCAATAAGTGAATGAAAGATATTTCCTTAGCCAATGATAAAAGTATTTAAAATCCCCAATAAGGTATTAAAATCAATCTATGTCTTTGATATTAAACTTATATAGTGCATTCACTAGCCTATGCATAGGGACGGGATGTTTTATTTAATTTGAATTGGCTGATTAAATATCCCCTTTATTGTTTTCATGTTAAAATACCCTATAATTTATGATCTGTAATGGTCATTTTGGTTTCTGTAAAGGACACAAACTTTAAGATTCTTGAAAATCAATCCAAACACAGACTACTTCAAAATTTTATGAATTTTTTCTAAACTTTTGTAATTACATTGGCTATCACTAATCAAAATGACATTTTCTATAATGATTTGCCATTATCCTATTTTCCCACACAGTTCTGAACTTAGTTTTGGGAGAAATATTTATAAAATATTTCTCCAGATTTTATAATAAATTATAATTATAATAAGTGCAGCTAGTTATAAAGTTTAGAAGTCTTCTGGAAGCCAAAACACACAGATGATCTAACAAGAAATCTTTTGCCTGTGTCCATTTCTCTAGCATTCAGCTTACCTCAGTAGGTTTCACTATCAAAATGGGTTTTGTTGATTAGTCTACTTAGCTACATGGGAGTTAGTCTAAATAGCTTGTACTTTGACTTGGTTTGTTTAATATTTATATTCCTATAAGATAATTCATACTGTTTTACTACTTTGCACAGAGTTTGACATATATTAGGATTCAATAAGTATTTGTTGAATCACTAATGGATTTCCTATTCCCTATTAAAATAGAAAATATTCATCATTTAATGTCAATTATTTTACATAATATTCATAATTATATAGTAATGTAGGAAAATAATCTTACAATCCAGTAATGGAATAACATGGAGTTACATGCTCAAAATAATTGTTGTTTTTATCCCCACAAATTTATTACCTGTACCTGATACATAATTACTGTTCACTATTTTCTTATTTATTTTTGTTTTGTCATGGGGAACACTTAACATCTATTATCTTAGTGAGTTTTAAATACTCAACAGTTATATAAACTATAGATTCCATGCTATATTTTAGATCTCTAGAACTTATTAATCATACATAAGAGAAACTTTGTACCCTTTGACCAGCATATTCCCATTTTCCCTCCTCTGGTAACCATCATTCTATTCTCTGATTTTATTAACTTAAATTTTTATAATTCCCATGTGAATGAGATCACGTTTTTGTTTTTTCGTGTGTGTCTGGTTTATTTCACTTAATGTCCTGAAGGCTCATTCATATTAGTACCAATGGCAGACTCTAAATTTAAAAGGCCAAGTCATATTCCATTGTGTCTTTTTGGGAGAAATATCTATTCAAATACTTTGTTTATTTTTTAATCATATTTTCTCTACCTTTGTGTGTGTGGGGGGGAGGGTATGTGTGTGCATTTGCTACTAAATTGCTTTTTTTTTCCTGGAAATTTATATGTAGTAAATGAAATTTAATCCCTATCTTTCACCCTGTACAAAAATCAAGTCAAAGTGGATCAAGGATCTAGTCATTAAACCAAAGACCCTGCTTCTGCTGGAAGAAAATGTAGACCCAAGTTTTCATCATGTCAGCTTAGAAACTGATTTATTCAGTAAGACTCCTAAAGTGCAAGAAATAAAATAATCAATAAATAGAATGCTGTCAAACTAAAAAGCTTCTTTACAGCAAAGAAAACAATCGGGGACATGAAGAGAAAACTAACAGAATGGGAGAAAATCTTTACTACCTGTATGTCAGATAAAGCATTAATCTTCAGATATACAAAGAACTCAAAAAACTTAATACCCCCCCCCCAAAAAAAAAAAACCAATCAATAAATGGGCAAAAAGAACTGAATAGATACTTCACAAAAGAAGAAATATAAATGGCCAATAAATATATGAAAAATGTTAACCTCTCAAGCAATTAGAGAAATACAAATTAAAACCACACTGAGGTTCCATCTCACTTCCATCAGAATGGCAATTTTCAAAAATGCAATAAACAATAAATATTGGTGAGGATGTGGAAAAAAAGGTACACTCATACACTGCTGGTGGGACTTGAGATTGGTGCACCACTCTGGAAAGCAGTATGGAGATTCCTCAGAAAATTTGGAATGGAACAACCATGTGACCCACTTATCCTACTCCATTGAAATCATAAAGTGTGATGCCTCCAACTTTGTTCTTTATCAGGTTTGCTTTAGTTATTCAAGATTATCTGGTTCTATGTGGATTTTAGAATTATTTTTCTATTTCTGGGAAAATGCTATTGGAATATTGGTAGGGATAGGTTTGGATCTGTGGATTCTTTTGTGTAGTGTGGACATTTTAACAATATTAATTTTTACAATCCATGAATATAAAATGTCATTGTATTTGCGCTAATCTTCTTTAATTTCTTTCATTAATATGTTATAATTTTCAGCATATACCTTTTTGCTTGCCTTTTTAATTGAAAAGGAAAAAAAAAATATAAAATTATCTATGATGGTAAATAGCATAATCATATTTAGAAAAAACTGAAAGTGCCATTAAGATTGATAGAATTGATTAATAAATTCAACTCTGTTACAGGATATAAATCCAACATACAAAAACAGTGGTGGATCTCTTTATGAACAAGAAACTATTCAAAAAGAAAATCAAGAAAACAATCTCATTTACAATAATATAAAAAATGACTTATTCATTAAATTATAATTAACCTCCCATTCAAGTTTTAAACCTTGGCTATAAATGTTCTTTCTTAATAGTAATTCATTGACCATTGACTATCCTGCTTAATATACAGATTCATATACAATCCTAGCATTGCATACCTGAAACATTTTTACATGTGCCCACTGTGAGGAAAATATTCATCATATTTAATTAATTGCACATAATCTGAATATAATTGTAATGCTAATCACAGATATTTGATGTAATTCTTCCCTTATAACTTTAGTGGAAGCATTTTCAATGTGGATTATGATATGTCAAGAAATTTGTAATGTTTTGAACAACCCACAATAAAAAATTAAAAATATAAAAAAAAGCTTGTCTGATGTGTACAAATGTATATTGTGTGACTGTTGCTTTATATTCTAGTAGTTAGAAGTTTTTTCTTTAACTTTAGGCCTTGATGTCAAATAAAAAGCACCATTTGAAGAAAAAGAGAATATCTATGAATTAATTCAATATGCATTAATTGAATATGATTAAAAAAGCAACAAAATGAAATCAAACAAGACATAAATGCTATCCTGAATGAGGTACAGAAATACATATAGAAAGATGTGCTTAGAAAACAACATTGCAATATCAAGACATAATGGAAGAGTGAATAGGTTTTTATATTACTTTCCCAAAAAGAGGACTTGAGAGAAACAGAGTTGAAAATATCATAAAAGTGTGGGAGGATCACACCTTGTGTGGAAAACAGAAAATTTATAAATATTTATGGGCTCCTGTATGTATTTTCCTACAATATTATATCTACCTTTTTTTTGGTCAAATTTGCACTAATAATGATGAAGAGTTGCTGGTAAAAGTGGAAAAAAAAGTGAAAAGGAATTTTCTTTTTGGTATGGTTTTGCACCATTTTTTTCCTCCCAAAGATCCAAAGATTAAAAAAAGAAGTTCAAATACTTCATTATTTTTTTTCCAGAACCATTTTTTCTAATGTCAAAAAAGAGTGTCATCATATCTTACCATATTCAATCTTGCATTGTCATTGTCCAGTCCATTCAACTAGCATCATTACACCAGTTTTACAATTGTACTAAATCAATTGTTGAGTGGCCCACTTGTTTAAGATTACACAGAAAGTGAGAATTCAACTCCTAATTGATGGTCATTGCTATACTAATTAGTTTTAGCTATCTTAGACAATTTAGAAATTTTACAGTCTGAAATATAAAATTTACGTGTTTTTTTCAAATCATTTTGATTATGTTGATTATTCTGCAAGTGGAAAATGGAGAGTCTAGATTATTTCTGATTTTTTTTCAGATATTTTCAAAGCTAAAATTTTGATAGCACTCTGAAATGTTTGCCAATAAAATGGACAGTATATGTTATATATTTAATATTTTTATGTACTTCTAATAAAGGTATAAAAAGTATTATGCAGAAAGACTTTTAATCTAATGTCACATTTGAGTGATCAGTCTGAAGTCCTTGTAATTATAAGCAAAGTGACACTAATGAGACTGATAGCATTGATGAAGTTTAAGATTTTGGTAAATATTTAAAATACAGTATTGCAATCTAGACAAATTCATATAATCCTACAACTTTCAAAACAGAGTTTCAGGGCATATCTGTATTTTAATGTGGAGAGGCAGAAACAGTGCAAATTGCCACTTATCTTGGAGGACTTAGCTTCTTAAAAATCATTGTGTAAATTGATGAAGAAATATTTTTTAAAATACAAGTGCTCTGCAAAATAAAAACAGATGAAGTTCCATCAATTTTAGCAATTTTTTATGTAATGAAAATAATTATTCAAACATTTTAAAACAACTCAAATCTTCCTATTTGCATTTTTATTTAGCATAGCAAATAGGATTAAACTAATTTTTGCCTTGAGACAGATTTCCCTCTTTTATCTGATGTTATGAAATGGATTTTAGAAACATCTGCCTATAAATTATTTTGTTGTAGCTATGTTGTTTCATTTATTGGCATAAGTTATAGGCATTTTACTCATTAAAGGATTGCCCTTTATTTTTGAGATTGACCTAAAGGTATCATGAGCTATTTATTTATAAGAAATTAGATTCAAATTATATTTACCAGACCTTATTCTGATGGCTAGGTACATCTTAAATATAAATTATAAGGCTACATTTTTATTCTATTCAGGATAAATTTAATCCTAAATGAGTTTCCTGAATTTTAAAATCATGATTTAGACATTTGCATTTATTTTTAATGTATGGTTATTTCCACTTAATAAGCTCTCAAAAAATAAAAAGCAGATAATTTTTATATTTAAGTATTAGAATTATTATTTCTAAAACTGATAATAAAAAGAATCATCATGGATAAAGTATTTTAGTGATCACCTGAACAAAATCTACTGTAGAGGATATTATACAGCACACAGATGACACATAGAAGTTAATGATTTTTGGTTTTAGTTACCATTAATTTCTAGGTTTAACTTTGTGCAAAATTTTTGTTCTCATTTTCTTTTCTTTTTTTTAAGCTGATTATTTTAAATTTGAATTTATTTATTTATTCTAATTTGTTATACATGACAGCAGAATGCATTTTAATTCATAGTACACATATAGAGCACAATTTTTCATTTCTATGGTTATACACAAAGTAGAGTCACACCATTTTTGTCTTCATACATGTATTAAGGGTAACAATGACAATCTTATTCTACCATCTTTCCTACTCCCTTGCCCTCTCTTTTCCTTTCCCTCCCCTTTGCCCTATCCAGAGTTCCTCCATTCCTCCCATGCCCACTAAGGATCAGCACACATATATCAGAGAAAACTTTCAGCTTTTGGGTTTTTGGGATGGGCACGTAGCATTATATTCTCTAACTCTATCCATTAACCTGCAAATGCCATAATTTTATTCTCTTTAAATGCTGAGTAATAGTCTATTGTGTATATACACCACAGTTTCTTTATCCATTCATCTATTGAAGGGCATCTAGTTTGGTTCCACAATTTAACTACGGTGATTTGTGCTGCTATAAACGTTGATGTGGTTGCATCACTGTAGTATGGTGTTTTTAAGTAAAAACCTCAACTCAAAGTGGATCAAGGACTTAAGAATTAGACCAGAGACCCTACACCTAATAGAAAAAAGAAGAAGGCTCAAATCTTCATCATGTTGGATTAGGCCCCAACTTCATTAACAAGGCTCCTATAGCACAATAAGTAAAATTAAAAAAAAATCAATAAATGGATGGATTCAAACTGAAAGCTTCTTCTCAGCAAAAGAAACAATCAGTGAGGTGAAAAGAGAGCCTACAGATTTGGAGCAAATTTTTACCATATGTACATCAGATACAGCACTAATCTCTAGGATATATAAAGAACACAAAAATCTTAACACCAAAAAACCAAATAACCCAATCAATAAATTTGCCAAGGACAGACACTTCTCAGAAGATGATATACAATCATTCAACAAATATATGAAAAAATGTTCAACATCTCTAATAATTAGAGAAACCCAAATCAAAACTACTCTAAAATTTCATCTCATACAAGTCAGAATGGCATTTATCATGAATACAAGCAACAATAATTGTTAATGAGGATGTGGGGGAAAAGGCATACTCGTACATTGCTGGTGGGACTGAAATTTGTTGCAAACAATTTGGAAAGTAGTATGGAGATTTATCAGAAAACGTGGAATGGAACCACCATTTGACCTAGCTATCATTTTCTTTTAAATGTAAAATTGAAACTGTAGGATTATTATTTGAAGTTCTTTCTAGCTTTATAGATAAATTAGAAAGAAAATTTTGTGTGAGTACTGATTGTTTTATGTTTGTTGTATAATAATTACTTTATGAATTTATATTATGTGTATTCATTCAGAAACTGTGGAAATAAGCTCCCTGCCAGGCACTGGAGTGGAACAATGAAGCATACTTGAACTCAAGAGTTTGTAATTTGGTTGGGGAGAGGCAAGTAACATAATGTGTTAAAAGATGGCAAGTGTTATGATAGGAAGGTCCACAAATATGTGGTTCCATTTTCTGAAGGGATAAAATAGTTAATGAGATTTAAAAAAAATTTAGAGGAGGTAACATTTATGATGAGATTTAAACTCATCATAAATAAAAAAATAAAACCACCAAAAATAAAAAAGTGTCAAGTTTACATGTAAATTGGTAAATAGGATTTTTTAAGATTTTAGGAATAGAGAAAAGGTAGAACTTGTAAAAGTCCTGACATGGTTTGTAGAGGAACTACAAATAATTTGTGTTCTTTCTTCCATTAAACAAAGACATTTACATGAACTTTCACAAGTGTAGGTTGCACATCAAGAATACAGAATTTCATGGCTGAGGGTATAGTTCAGTTGGTAGAATGCTTGCCTTGCATGTACAAGGCCCTGGGTTCAATCAGCAGGATCACTACCAAAAAACCAAACCAAACAAACAAACAACAAGGAAAAAAAACACAGCAACAACAACAACAACAAAAACCACAACACAGAATTCCAAGAGAATATAAAAAACCTGGGAGATAGCCAGAATGTTTACTGGAGGACTTAAAAAAATGCATTAATGAGGTTATATGTTAACCAATGAGCATCCTAACACTTTGCTGGGAAAAAAAATAGTATTAGAGCATGAAGAAAAGTATTTAAATAAAACCTGTACTGGGATAATATTCCTTTTATTCTTAAAGCAAATTTTCATGCTTTATTTCCCTCTTACTTAAATTTTTTTCTTCTAGTAGCTGTCTTTAATACTCTGAGACAAAATGTAGCCTGTATTAAACACACTTTTACTGTTGTGATAAGTCATCTTCACAGTTCTTAAAGCTGTAACATAGCAATTCAGTTAAGAGTTTATTTCTGTACCAGGGTGGTTGGCTGGAGAACAGGTTTCATAATTGGTCTTGGCACAGTTTGAGAAAAGTGGGTAAGTGATGAATGACAAAGCCCTGGATAGGCTCTACCTAAACCAGCTCTGCTCTGGGAGGTTTGAGGAGAGGATAAATTCCAGCATGTGGTCATGAAATTAGGATTAAGATCACAGATTATGATCAAATCAAAATATCAACATAAATATATAGGTCCTGTGTTAGTCAGATTTTTTTTTCTTGTGACAAAATATCTGAGAAAATCAACTTACAAGCCTGATTTATTTTGGCTCACAGTTTTAGAGGTTTTAGCTCACAGTCAGATGGCCCTATTTTTTCTGGGCCTCCAGTACAACAGGATATCATGGTAGAATGGTATGGTGCAGCAAACTGCTCATCTCTTGGCAGATATAGAGAGACAGAGAGAGAGAAAGAGAGAGGGGGGGGCAAGAAAGGGTTAGGTGCCCCCCTAGTGACCTACTTTCTCCATCTAGGTTCCACCTGATAATGTTTCTGCCACCTCCAGACAGTGTCATCAGTTGGAGACCAAGTTTTAGCCTGTAGGTGACATTTAAGATACAGACCAAAAAGATGTCCTAAAAAAAAGGGCAAAAAGAAGTGAAGTTTTATTTTTGAGTGAGGTAAATATACTCAAATATCAATGAAGCAGAAACTAATGTACTTAAAATGGAACTGAAGAATGATAGGGAGATGTTCATTAACTAAAATTGCACTGTGATATCTCAGAAAATGTATCTTGAATAATTGACTTTGCATATGAAGCAAATTTTATCTAGATTGAGAAATATATATTTCATATTATCTGCTAAAATAGTATTTCTAATATTCTCTCTATATAAAAGCAAAAGGTGAAATAGTAGTAAGTGACTAAGACACTTTCTTATCATCTCAGGTTGCAAGAGATTACTACATTTAATGACATAATTTTTGTGGGTTTTATGTCAAAACATTTTTTTTCAAAAAAATGGGGTGCAAATGTTGTGTGAGGTTTTTTTTAAAAAATTGTGACACTATTACTTACAAATAATTTATAACTAAACTGTCTTTGGTGCAAGATTAGTATGCACAGAATACCTGTGAATATACATTAAAATTAAATAGTTCAATTTGACATACATAATTTCTTCGTGACAGCCTAACCAACATTTTTTCAGATTGAAGAAAAAGTCGACACTTCAGTTGTTTTTGATTTGTACATTATAGTCAAAATAGTACATTTCAGAAAATCTGCTATGATGTTGTGAAGTTTAGACTTAGAAAAATTAATTTTCTTTGTCTGAAAATTCTTTACCACTGTCTGTGGTTTCACTGTCTGATGTCTTCCTCTGAAAACCACTCATATAACATGTTTACCAATCGTACAACAGCACTCTAACCCAACAACAGGAGTCCTCTTTTGGAAATATACTGACAATTGCACATATGCTGAGAATTCTGGGTTGATGACTCTCGGTGCATGAGAAGATCATAGAGCATCCATATGGCACTGGTGAATACATTGCTGCTCTGTTTACCTTTTAAACAGCCTGATGAACAGAATTATATCATGAGATGATTATGCAACGAAAGATAATAAACCAACTCTTCAACCATAAAAGCATAATGGAATGATTAGGCAGTGGCCACAATTATGTGGTGTAATGCAGTAAGTTATGAAGACTTCTAAGTCACATCAAAAAAGTGAGCACATTTGAAAGACAGGAGAGTGACAGATAATATAAAAAAAACTTATGCTGAAAATGATGCAATACTTTATACACAAATTAGAAAGATTTTTGCTTTCAAATGTGTTATGCTTAGAAATAATTGTGCAAGATTTTCTACCTTTAGAAGTAGTCACCGGGGAATGGTTTGGGGGAGCCTCATTGACTTTAGTGCCTCATCCAAGTAGTCAAATGGGTCATAAAGAGAACCACTATTCAAACCACCACAAAAGAAATGGTACCTTAAAATAAATACAGTGCCACCAAG